>NC_057386.1:11414583-11714583 GCF_019320065.1 Cervus canadensis | reverse complement strand
TTGCCCTGGCGTGGCACTCCAGGTTCCCTAGAGGCTGCACCTCCACCAGCTCCCACTCCCACCTTCCTGGGGCTAACCCAGCCTCAAATGACCTAGCCCCACCACTGACAGCCCTTGCGTGGCTTCTGGAGAAGTGGTTTGAACACACACCCCTTCGTACCCCAACCCTGGCCTGCCCATGCCAGCAGGATGTGTGTAGTTGGGGGAGGGGCTCAGAGTCCCACCCCTCCAATCATGCTGTGTGTCCTCAAACCAACCTCAGCCTCTCTGAGCCTCCTCCTTCTCTCTGAACTGGTTATCTACGGCCATCTGCCCAGGTGGCCTAGCTGCTGAAATAACCCAGCATGTCCAGTGAGCAGACAGTATGGCAGCTACCATCTAAACCAGCTGTGTATTCAACAGACACACTCAGGCCCAGGGTCTGCCCTAGCTTCGGGGTCCCTCTGTGGGTGCTGTCTGCTCCCTGAACAGAAGGTACCGGGACACAGGGGTGGGCTGGCTCTGCCTCCTGAGTGGTGGCCCTGGCCCTCCCTTCTTCTGTTGCCCTGGGTGCAGGCTGACCCCAATCCCACCTTGTCTCCCTGCGTCAGTACCGACTGAGGTCACCGGCCACTCCCAAGCCGCTCCCTGTCACCCTCGGGCGGCAGTGACTCAGCGGCCACTGACAGCGACCTCCCCAGCCCGGGTCAATGGCTGCCGGGGTTATGCGGGAGGCCCGGGCCAGCCCGATGGAGGGTTGGGGTGAGGCTGACAGGTGCGGCCCCCAATCGCCGACTCCTCGCCCGACCCGGGGCACTTTAGCCGCGATAGCAGGATCCACCTGGCGGCCCACCCGGGAATGACAGTAGCCCGCCTTAGAGCTGGACGCTCCGGGCCGCCGCGACCAGCCAGAGCGCCATCTCCTGGCCCAAGCCTCCGAACTCGCCGCTTACAGGGGATGACCCGCACCCAGCCGGTGCGTGACGGAGAGAGGTGCGTGTTGCGTGCGGGCACTGCGCACACCTCCCCAGTCTGCACGGCTCTGCAATGCAGTACCCTGCCCGCAACCCGTTGTGGAGATGCGGGTTGAACGGTGAGAGCGAGGCCCCAGATCTGAAACCCGCTAACAAGAGGGGGCGCAGAATGGCCGTGGGTAGCAGGGCGCCCCAGGCTTCCTGTCCCAGTTGGCGCTGCTTCGGCGGCAGCCTCTTCCGCACTCTCTCCGCCGCCCGTTGGACCTAGCTTCTTCCGGGACTCCGGCGCTGACCCCAAAGGGCCCAGGGAAAGCCTGTGCTGGGGCTGGGGTCAGGCTCCAGGAGGTGGAGGCCAGCCGGGGGACGGGGAGGGGCACGCTAGGACTCGAGGCCTGGGACCCGCTCCGGGACCAAATTAGGACAAGTGGCCCTGGGCCCGGCCAGCGAGTCCGGAGTGGGCGGGGCCGAAGTGGGCGGGACTGAACTATATAGGCCCCGCCCCCGGAGCGCGGCTTCCCTGGGAAGTCCGAGCCCGGGAAGGAGGGTGCGGCGAAAGCCCGGGTGACCCGTCCGGAACCGACTCGACCTCCGCCCTGACCTCGCCCCGCGCCACTCTGCGCACCCCAGCTGCAGCCTTTGGAGCAGTGGCGGGGAGCAGACAGCACCAGAGCAGCGGCCTCCTCCCTGTGTTTTGCCCTGATCCGCCTCCCCGTCTTCCGTGTGGCGCCAGGTGTCCCGGGGGTGGGGACACCTGTCGCGACAGTCCTGACCTAGTCCAGCTCAAGAGAATTCGGCTGGCTGGGCGAGCTCCCCGCAGCCTGGGGCCAGAGTGAGAAGTGCAGGAGGTGGGCCCCACCCTTGTTGCCTGCAGCCCCATGCGCCTACCAGCTGCGGTGCTGGAAGAGGGTTCCTGGGGGCAGTCGGGCCTTGGGTGGGTCTCCTTTCCCTCTCAGCTCTAGAGCCATATTCTGCTCCCCTGTCCCCCTTCTGACTCTCAGCCCTCCGGCAGGGCTGGCTGGAAACCCTCCCCCTCCATTCCTCCTTCCCTCCCATGTATAGGAACCAGGGGACACCGGCTGCTCCTTGCCTCAGGAGAACCACACTCTGGGGCCAAGGGCGTGGCCAAACTGAATAACAAGCATTCAGGTGGGAGGTGGGGACTTGTCCCTACGCTAGGAATGACCTGGAGGCCTGCAGGGAGGCAGCAGCCAATGGGAAAATATTTCTGGGCAGATGCTGGTCCTGGGCTGGAGGGCTGTGAGTGAGAGGTGTGTGAGGTGAGGGGGTGGAGGGGTTAATCAGAGCTTGCCATGAGAGCCCCCAGCAACAGGATAAGGGGCTGAATCTATCTCAAGGCAGTCAGTGGCACGGGGGGGCAGGGTGATGGGATTTGTAGCATTCATTGGACGGAAGCAGAAGGCTGGCAGCCGGACTGGACAGATGGGGACTGGGATGTGCAGAGTGCTGTGGTCTGGTGGGCACCCTGGTTTGTCTTTAGCCGCATGCTGAGCTAGGGCTATCATGAAGCAGCTGGAAGCTCAGAATTCTGGGTATAATCCTTGGCTCCTTTTTGCAATCTGTGGACACAGCTCACCAAGTGTAAGAACTGTGCCCTAACCACAGGGGGCAGGTTTCACACAGGTGGGCAAAGTGTGCTATTGGCGTGTGTGCAAGCAAAGGTGAAAAGCAGACTGTGAACACTTCTGGACCTCTGTGCCGGGCCAGCAGGCTGCTGAGTGGTGTAGAGAGCACTGTCATGGCCCTAGAGGCCCAGGGGAGTGAGGCCTGGGGGTGCATAGTTGGGCAGCAGAGTGCACAGGCCGCTGCTCTGGGAAATCTCAGCTCTGACACATGGAAGTACTGAGTGAGTACATCTTACTCATCAAAGAAAACTGAATGCCTGGGGACATCGAGGCCAGAGGTCTGGAAAACCTCAGTGGTGAGGCTTGAGGAAAGTTCACTGGGCCATCCAGGGGCATCCTGTCCCCAGACCTATGTCCAGTGCAGGAGGGCCACTAGGCTCAGAGCCTCTGGTGGGTCACACGTCGCTCACATCACTGGCCCATCTTCTTTACAGCAATTTAGACCCAGAACTCAGGTCTTGACTCCCAGCCCAGTACTCTTCCAAGGGCCTCCTCAGTTCCCATTGCATCATAGTGAGATGGGAACCTCCCAGAAACTCCGGCGGGGCCTGTCTGTAAGATACCTGGAGCTCTCCACTGCCACAGCAGTGAAGCCCTGGCCTAGGTATCTCTGTGTACCTGACCCCCCAACTTCATGGGAGGGGACACCTTGTGACCCTCAGTTTACCTGCCTCATGTAGCAACGACTGGATGACACATAAAGAGGCCTGGCCCAGTGCATCCAGGCACAGGACAAATGGCAGGGCTGAGCACACAGCACCTGACAGCTCACCAATGCCTGAGTGCTCAAGCATTTGGCCACCATGGAGGCTCCACAGTGGAGGCTCCACAGGGCTTGGGGCTGGAGCCCCGGGCTCCTGGGGTGCCTGTCTGTAAACTGCTGGCAGGAAAACAAACCCCTCTAGACACCTAGACCAGAAACAGAAGTATCTGGCCTGACTCTGTTCATTGATCTGAAACTCAGAGGTAGGCGGGCCAAGCCAGCAGGAACCTGACTTTGCTTACCAGGGCAGTCTGGGGACCCTTGTTCCAAACAGACAGAACCACTCCAGGGGCTATGCCTGCTGCCATGGGAGCCAGCCCAGCACTCTGGAGAAGGCTTTATGTGATAGAACACTCATCTTGCATTTGACCCACAAGCCTAGGAGAATAGGACAGTGAGCTGAGGGTAGGGAAACTTTGTGGTTTTCGTTGGATTTTGGTTTGTTTTTTTTTTTGCCACACTGTGACACGCAGAACTTCCCTCCATGTCCTGTCCAGGGATTGAACTTGTGCCCCCTTCAGTGGAAGCACAGAGTCTTAACCACTGGACCGCCAGAGAAGTCCTCCTTGGTATTTTAAAAATGAAGTTATTATGAGATAATTTTAGACCGCCACAAATGCAGGAAAGTCAGTATTAGCATTGCTGCAGACTTTCCACCTGGTTTCCCCTAACGTTAACATCTTACACAAGTCATGGTACAACTGTCATCCTGAGAGATTGACTGGTACTTAATTCATTAAACTTCAGACTTTGCTCAGATTTCATCAGTTCTTCCACTACTGTCTTTTTTTCCCCCCTGTTCGAGGATCCAACTCAGAATCCCACGTTGCATTTGGGGGGAGGGGAAAGAAAGGCATTCCTGGCAGGTGGAGTGGCAGAGGCAAAGGCATAAAGGGGGACTCATTACCAAGTCCCTACACTGCCTGGCAAGTAACTGGCTAGTGGGAGATGGTGAGAGGCAGGAGGAAGGGGTGGGGTGATGGGCTGCAGGTCAGGCTACCAGGTGCAGAGGTGACCCTGATCCTGCGAAGGATCCCTGGAGGCTGGACCAGGGAGACTGACAGGCTGGTGTGGCTGTCGGAGGGAAGGGAAAGAAGGACCCTGAGCTGGGGTTGCCTGGCAGTGCCCCAGGGCTGGGGAGGCCTGGGGCTAAGTCAGTCAGGCCACACTTCCTTGCAAGGTGATGCCACCTCCCTGCACCAGTGTCTTCTCAGCCGTTAAATGGCCTCAAGACGAAACGAGATGCAGCAAGCACACGATAAATCCACCAAACCCAGCACCGAATTAAAAAAAAAAACAAAAACACACATCATTTCTCTGACCCCCCTCCATCCTCACGATGGAAGGACACACCCACTTCTGGGCAGAAGTGCAGCTGCTGTCTCTCGCTCCTCCCAGGGCCTCCCTGCTCACCCGAGCCAGGGGCTGCTACATTCGTGTGGTCCCCTCCCAAGGGATTCCTGGGCCTCTCCATCTTGAGGGAGGAGGGGGCGGCCTTGCGCTTCCAAGAGCACAGCCCTGAGATGACCTTGGGCGAGGCCTCGCACTGCCAGTTGCAAAACAGAAAAATCACAGCACAGAATAAGGCGTTCCCCAACCCCCTGCGCAGGGCTTGGAGGTCTCTCTCTTTTGGGAGCTCGGTCCCTGCACCCGCAGCGTCCACTTACTGCTGGTTCTGGGGTGGGGTGCTCACAGGCGAGGGTCGCCCCCTCCACACCCTCGCCAAACCTCCAGCTCCTTTTCCCCACCCCCGATACCCGCCCGCGCCACCTGACCTCTGGGGACACGCGCACCCCCACCCTTCGCTCTCGCGGCCGGGTGTGACGCGGGCGGCGGGGTCTCGCGGACCCGCGGACAGGGTGGGAGGGGCGGCGGCGGCGGAGGGTCCCCCTCCCCGCCCCGTCCCCTCGAAGGCGCCGGGGCCGCCTCGCCCCCGCCCCGGCCGCCCGCCACCGCCCCTTTGTCTCGCCGGCCAATCCGCGGCCTTCTTGACTAAATAAGGCGAGGAGCGCGCCCGGAGCCCCTAGTCCGTTACTTCCGCCCCCCGCCCGGCCGGTGACTCAGGGCCGGCGGCGGGCGGGGACGGGGCTGCCCGGGCTGCGGCTTCCCGGGCGGCGGGCGGGGCTCTGGCGGCGCCGAAATGGCCAAATATGGCCGCGCTGCGCGCCGCCGCCCCCCACCTGCGCACCTGCGGCCGCACCTTGACCCCCCTCCTCCCGCGCCCCGCGCGGGGTGACACAGCCGCGGAAGTGGAAGCTGTTCCCCCACCCCATCCCACCCCACGCCAGGCCGACTGAGGGCGCCCCTTCCCCTCCGCCGCCGGCCAGCCCTGCGGGTGGGGGGCTGGCTGCCTAGGGCGGGAGCCCCCGGGAACCCAGGCCCGGTCCCACTTCCCCCCACTACCAAAGGCTTGTGCATCCAGCGCCCTTGCAAAGTGGGGAAGATGGCAGCGGGGGGGAAGGGGACAGAGTTCCAACGGCCTCCGCCCCTTCCCCATCTGTCTACGAAGCAGCAGCAGCCCGGGCGCACCAGACAAAGGAGTGCCGGAGGGAACTGGAGTCCGGGGAGGGGAGGCCCCCGCAGACGAGAGAGCCTGAGTGGAACGCGGGGTAGGCGGACACTGGGCGCGACGCCTTGGACGATACTGGAAACTTCCCACTTGCCATGTGTGACATCTTGGGACCCCCCCCAAGTATTGCAGTCATCTTCACACACTTACTCCCCCACCTGGGGATCGAAGGCCCCGTGGTTGTGCCCAGGGGCGCCTATAAGGTTGGGTTTTTCTGGAGGCTGACTTAGCCCCAGGTTCTCCTTTGGGTGGAGCACACACCTGATGGACAGCAGCCTTGCCCTGCGCCCTTGCAGTCTTGGGAGTTGAGAACCCAGCTAGGCCTGGCAGCAAGGGTGGCCATAGGCATGGCTTTGTCATCTAGGTGACTGCAGTCCACAGGTGAGCTGGGTGCCTGTTTTATCTGCCTAGCGCAAAGGTAGATGTGAACACCAGCTAGACACCAGACCTTGCCCAGCTCTTTGGGGTGCTCGGCCCCGCCCCCCATCAGACACCAGCCCAGAGCACCTGGACCTTGGACGAGTCCCCAGACTCACTCTGCCTGGTACCATTGCCATCCCTCTTGGCCAGTGCTCTTCCCCCATGTCTCCTGTGATGTTTTCATTCATTACTGAGCAATCCTGAAGCTTACAAGTCCAAGGAAACCATGGTACCTAGTTCCCTCTGGACATATCCCAAATACTGGCGGCAGAGGGGGTCATTAGGACCCTGCCAGAGGTGACAAGTCTTTAAGTGCCAGCTCCTGGGAGAAAGGGCACGCCCTGGACCTGGAAAAACCACAGCCCCAGGGCAGCAGGGGTCCAGGAGTGGGACACGACTGAGCGACGGTACACACGCGCGCGCGCGCGCACACACACACACACACACAGAAGAGAGGGTGCCAACTTCAAGTTTAGCGGGGGAGTTGGCCGTTTAGGCAGTCAAGACTTCTTCCCTGCCTCAGTTTCCCTACAACGCTCAAAGGTCATTAAAATGAAACAAAGCTCCACCCCCTCCCCAGAGGAAACAGAGTGACCCCAAACCCAGAGTGGAGCCCCTGCCTGGGGACAATCGGGCCTGCGATTTGAGGGGCAGGATGCGTTGGGTGTGGTAGAACCGGGCCAGTCTCTGTACTGTCAGGGACCACGGTGCCCCAACTCCGGCGCTGAGGCCTACGCGGTCGTGGCTGCGGTGGGGGACGATCGGCTCCTTCCCATCCAGACAGGGTCGAAGTCACGGCTCCCCAAGACTCCCCTGGAACACCGGGCCCACAGTGCCGCAAGGGAGGCCGGCAGGGACCACCACCCTCCCCTCCCCTCCCCCAGCCCGGTGCCGGGAACCCGCCTTGATGGCCTGCAGAGACCAAGAGGGGACGATTAAAGGGGGCGCGGGGAGGAAAGCCCACCGGCGCGGCCAGGCCGCGGGTACACACCCTGCTCCGGGTGCCGCCCAGCCCCGGGCCAGGCAGTTTCGGGGTGCAGCCGGGCCCTCCCCCACGGCGCGCGACAGTCCCGGGGCGGGGCGCCCAGGTCAGCTCCCTGGCCTCCTCTGCGACCACTCCTGAAGTCCCCCCGGGGGCGCCCACCCATCCCGCCCGCGCGCCAGTCAGCGCGGGGTCTCATTCTGGGGGTCTCCGGCGCCCGGGGGCAGCGCGGGCGGGGCGGTTGGGGGCGGTGCGGGCGGGGGGCGGGACCGGGCTCGGGGCCCCACGTGCCCCTCTCGGGCGGGCCAATGGGCGCCCGGCGTTCGGAAAGATCGCCATATATGGACATGTTCTGGGGCCGCGCGCGCCGCCGGCCCGCGCGCGCGCCCCGCTTCGCTTAAATACCGGCGGGGGAGGCCGCGGACGGTCTCACTCGCCGCAGCCGGCCCGCGTTCCGTGTCTTCCCGCGCTTCTTTGCTCGCTCTTCCGCACCCCGCGGCCCGTCTCCGTCGGTAAGCGACTAGGCCTAGGCGGCCTGCCCGGGTATCCGGGCCCCCGCACCCCCTTCGCGGTTCTTTTTTTCTACTCCCGACCCCAGAGGCCCGACCACCCCGACCCCGGGAACAAAGGGTAGTCGGGTGGGGCGGGGTGGGGTAAGTGGGCTGCGCCCCAGCTGGTTCGAGGAGGGCGCAGCGGGTGTGCTGCTGGGGGAGGGGGCAGGGCGAGTCCGGGCGGCAGTGTTGAGAGCCCCCGGTCTCCTTTCCGCGGAACGACGGGGGAGGGGGCGTTACATAAAAGCCGGCCCCGGTTCCAGGCGGTTACTCTGCAGCCAGGTCGGGGGGAGGTCGAACGCCTCGCGGGGAGGGCCTTTGCCGGGGCCGTTCTCAGCGTCAGGGCGCGCCTGAATGGGTCCCATCTTTGAATAGATCGCCATGGAAGAAGAAATTGCTGCCCTCGTCATCGACAATGGTTCTGGCATGTGCAAAGCTGGCTTTGCTGGGGATGACGCCCCCCGGGCCGTGTTCCCGTCCATCGTTGGGCGTCCCCGACACCAGGGCGTCATGGTGGGCATGGGGCAGAAGGACAGCTACGTGGGCGACGAGGCCCAGAGCAAGCGTGGCATCCTGACCCTTAAGTACCCCATCGAGCACGGCATCGTCACCAACTGGGACGACATGGAGAAGATCTGGCACCACACCTTCTACAACGAGCTGCGTGTGGCCCCCGAGGAGCACCCCGTGCTGCTGACGGAGGCCCCTCTGAACCCCAAGGCCAACCGTGAGAAGATGACCCAGGTAAGCACAGCCGGGTGGTTGAGATAATTCATGTATTTCACAAGTCATTTCATGTTTAGTTTTGTTTTCTGAAATTCAAGTATTTCTTTCAATATTTCCAGGGTTCTGTTCTTCTCCTGGCATTTCCTTCCTGAAGTCTCAAGGTTTCTTATTTGTGTTTCTGCTTGCTTCCTTTTCTTTTCTCCACACATCACATTTGTGGCATGCTGGCATGGTGTGAGAGCATGGGGTGACCCTGAGTCCCTTCCTTTGACTAATGGAGCCTTTTGTCTCCTGCAGATCATGTTCGAGACTTTCAACACTCCTGCCATGTATGTGGCCATCCAGGCTGTGCTGTCTCTGTACGCCTCTGGCCGCACCACTGGTATTGTCATGGACTCTGGGGACGGGGTCACCCACACGGTGCCCATCTACGAGGGGTACGCCCTCCCCCACGCCATCCTGCGTCTGGACCTGGCTGGCCGGGACCTGACAGACTACCTCATGAAGATCCTCACGGAACGTGGTTACAGCTTTACCACCACAGCCGAGCGGGAAATTGTGCGTGACATCAAGGAGAAGCTCTGTTACGTCGCCCTGGACTTCGAGCAGGAGATGGCTACTGCTGCATCCTCCTCCTCCTTGGAGAAGAGCTATGAGCTACCTGATGGTCAGGTGATCACTATTGGCAACGAGCGGTTCCGGTGTCCCGAGGCGCTCTTCCAGCCCTCCTTCCTGGGTAGGTGTCCGGTGGGCAGCATGACTGACCTCCCTTTGAAGCTGTCGAGGGTCAAGGTGCTTTTCGCCTTGAAAGTGCGATCTCTGAGGGTGAGCTTTGTCTCTTAGGTATGGAGTCCTGTGGCATCCACGAGACCACCTTCAACTCCATCATGAAGTGTGACGTGGACATCCGAAAGGACCTGTATGCCAACACAGTGCTGTCTGGTGGGACCACCATGTACCCTGGCATCGCCGACAGGATGCAGAAAGAGATCACTGCGCTGGCTCCGAGCACAATGAAGATCAAGGTGAGACAGAGGCGACTGTGGCCTTGGGCCCAGGGGCCTTGCAGGTAAGATGGTGCCACCAACTGAAACCCCATTGTTGTCATTTCAGATCATTGCTCCTCCTGAGCGCAAGTACTCGGTGTGGATCGGAGGCTCCATCCTGGCCTCCCTGTCCACCTTCCAGCAGATGTGGATCAGCAAGCAGGAGTACGACGAGTCTGGCCCCTCCATTGTCCACCGCAAATGCTTCTAAACGGACTGCGAGCAGATGCGTAGCATTTGCTGCATGAGTTAATTCAGAAGTATAAATTTGCCCTGGCAAATGTATACACCTCATGCTAGCCTCATGAAACTGGAATAAGCCTTTGAAAAGAAATTTGTCCTTGAAGCTTGTATCTGATATCAGCACTGGATTGTAGAACTTGTTGCTGATTTTGACCTTGTATTCAAGTTAACTTTACCTTGGTATATGTTTAATACCCTGTGCATATCTTTGATTTTAACCCCTAGTTACATGCGGCTCTCATCTCTGTAGCTGAGGTGAGAATGTTTATGGAAGAGAAATCCAATGGCTTGATTAGGATCTGGGAGACTGCGAGTCTCTGTCTGTGCAGGGTATTAATGTGTCAGAGCTGCCTATTCCAGGATTTCTCTAGAGGCTGGCAAGAGTCCTGAAACAGTTGTCATTTCTGTCTTGGCCGGTCTTAAATGGGGTTGGGAAGGTCCAAGCCTTAGGACCTGCTTTTCCTTTCTTACTGAAGATTTCCCACCAGAATACCGTGGGCTGTTACTTGCCTTGAGTTGGAAACAGTTTGCATTCACACCTGTAAATTTATTCATCCTTTTAATTTATGTAAGGTTTTTGTACGCAATTCTCAATTCTTTTAAGAGATGACAACAGACTTTGATTTTCTACTGTCATGTGAGAACATTAGGCCCCAGCAACGCGTCATTGTGAGGAAATAAAAAGTGCTGCAGTAAACTGATCGGTGCCTTCTGTTTGAGTGGGAAGTGCTGGGTTGTGTGGGGTATGACCACCTCAAGCTCAAATTGGGCAACAAAAACTGGTTTCTCCCAAACGAGAGGTGAACAGGGGTCCTAGTGAGCATCTAGAGCTTGGGTGGGACTGTCCCCCAAGGGGGCTGGGAGGAGGGCATCTTGATGTCTTGGGTATGAAGTTGTGCTGCCATAGAAGCATGAAGGGTGTGGCTTTCTCAGCACACAAGTAGTGGTGGGGTGGTGGTGCACTCTGGTCAGTGAAGCAACCATGGGTTTGATTAGAGCATGATTGCTGAGCTGTGGAATCTTCAATCTGCTGCTAAGGGTCACCTGGTGGGGTGAACTTGACTCACAGGCTCTAGACTCCTTGACTTAATGCCCCAAGGCTTTTCCTAAGGGCAGGCAGTCTTCCACAGCTATTTCAGATTTTCAAGCTTGGTAGGTTGGGTCAGACCTAAACTCATTAGATTGAAAAGGCTTTAAGGGTTTGGAAGACCATGATTTACAGATCTGGAGATTTCATGCCTTGGCTGTTGGGAAGCAAGTTTCACCTGCGGGGGCTGGTAGTACTTTCTAGCTTAACCTAGTAGTTGGGGAGGGGCTTCCAGGTCCGGGGAAGGAGGGAGGGAGGCCTTGTTAGACTGGGTCAGGAGCAAGGGGCCCTAAGAACAAATGACTGAAGAAGATGGGGAGTCTTTTTGGGGAACAAAATAGGGACCCTGCCAAGCCCAGACCTCCAGTGCTTTTCTCCTGTCCGCTTGCTCACAGCAGCCCTGTGACCACTCATGGAACAGAGTGATGGGTCAGAAATTACTTCTTTTGCCCTGGGCAGCATTCCATTTTCAGAACAAGAAAATCTGATCTGAAGCCTGATTGGATTCAGGGAACAGGATAGACCGGACTCAGGTGAGGGCAGAGGGGAGAGAACACCTTTAGAAACAGAGGAGAAAGGTGGCTTCCTGGGTGACCACAATCCTAGCTCCATAAACCCTTCCTTGCATTGGGCCCAGTGATCATGGCCCTCTACTCTGGGTCATTGTCCCCTCTGCAAACTGGAGAACAGTGCCTGCTCCACGTGGAGGCCAGCCACCATCCCCATATGTGGAAGGGGCACATGTCAGCCTTCTCTTCTGCTATTGAGGGGTATAGCAAGATTCCTGCAGCACAGAAGACACTGGCCTTTCTTTGTGGCATTCTGGGGACAGTTACCGGATGTCAAACACAATCACTGTACCCACTGGAGGAAGGAGCCTGGCGGGGAAGCCTGGCCTCCGGCACTGTTGTCTGGCCGGACCTGTTGGAGAGCTCAGCACGGTGCCATCTGTGAAAGGAGTCTTCATGCCAGAGGGAGGCCCTCCTCCAGCCTCTGGAAAATCTCACCTTTGTCAGCTCTGCCTACAGAGTACAGCAAAATGCTACGCTTTGCATGGGAGAGGAAGCTGGAGGAAAAGATCAACTAGTCACTATGACTTTCGACACAATTTGCTCAAACGAAAGCAAAGGTGGATAGCTCTGCTCACTTCTGTCTCTGTCTCTTTTTTTGGCTGCATAAGGTTTTAGTTGTGTCACATGGGCTTCTCTAGTTGTGGTGCATGGTATTAGTTACCCCTTGGCATGTGGGATCTTAGTTCCCTGGCCAGGGATTGAATCCACGTCCCTGCACTGGGAGGCAGATTCTTAACCACTGGACTGCCAGGGAAGTCCCAGTTCTGCCCACTTCTACAGAAAAAAAAGGAGCTCTTCAAGGGAGAACATCATTAACAAAGCCAGCAGGCACTTAGGACGCAGCATCTTTGAAGTGGAAAACAGGATAAATCTGCAGACCACAGATCTACAGGCCAATAGAGGGGATGTGGGTTTGATCTCCGGTCTGGGAACTAAGGTCCTACATGCCACAAAGCTACTGAACCTGGAAACCACAGCTGAGACCTGATGCAGCCAAATAAATATTTAAAAATGCATAAAGGCTAATTAAAAAACTATATATATATATACATACACATGTATATATATATATATATATATCCACACCACGGAAGGACCACAGATGAGAGAAAAGCATTCAGATGGGCCACTTAGGGAAGGAAAGAAAACCTCAAAAACTGATGTCTTAATGCCAATTAGCTTAATGAATGGAAGCTTCTGGAAGGGCTGCCTCAGAGAAACACATGTCCTGGGGAAATCTGTGAGCTGAACCTTTGAGAGGCTCTTCTTCCCCAGGACCCCTGGTGTCCTGATGCTGAGACAGGTGGAGGACACTGAGTGACTCAGGAGCTTCGTGGGTGCCCAGCGTTCCTGCAGTGTGAGGAGCCCATCCACGTACCTGGTGGACGGTCAGTGATGACACCAACTCAAAATTAGCATACCCTGGCAAGAGGTGGATGTTGTGTTTGTTGGATGCAATCAAGTTCAAGGCCTTTTTATCATGAATGGTAAATATTTGAGTAGAGAACAGAAAGTGTTTCAAGGAGGGAGTTGCAAGGATTCACACTGGAAAGACTAGTCTCTGATGACTTAGAGACTGTGGCCTCCCAGGACCCTTTTCTGGTTAGAGGCACCAAACTTCAGCCCTGGAGAGCTCTCCATGGGGTGTTCCTCCCGAGAGGCATGTGAGCCACCCCGGCTAGGGCTGCCTGCTGCACACACAGCCCCCGGGGGCCACACAGCCCCTCACAGCTATGCTGGTCCGCAGACTCCACCCCCAACGGCCAGTGGCCATTCAGATTTTTTTCATGATGGAAGTTCCCTTTCCTCTTTCAGCTTCTTTCTGAGGCCTTAAGGGGTGCCCTCCAGGGGGACCTGTCTTAGTGCAGGGTTCAGAGGCTGCCCCTCTCTGGGGGCTGTTCCACTTCCTACCCCATTGATGGTGAGTTTGACCCTGGACACATTTTTAGACAATGAAATACACAGAATCGCTGGTTATGCAGAATAATGAAGCCTCAGCTGTCTGATACAGCATCACCGTATATACGAGTAGCTACCCCTAGAGTTCTGCAGTGCATGACCTGTGCATCTGTACCATGATATCCCTGCACAGCCCTGCCCCACCCCTTGTACACCCATCCTACCACTTCAGTGCCTATGTTATCTGTCTCCCTCACTGGTCTGTGAGGTGTTTTTGTTTTTAAATGATGGTAAATATACACAGTATATAAAATTTATCCTTTTTTACAATAGCATTAAAAAGAATAAAATACTTAGGAATTGATTTCCCCAAGGAGATGAAAGATATATCCAATGAAAGCTACTAAACATTGCTTAAAGAAATGAAAGAAGACACAAATACATCCCATGTTCATGGATTGGAAGACAACATTGTTAAAATGTCAATATTACCCAAAGCAATCTATAGATTCAATGCAATTCCTACCAAATGCCCAATGATATTTTTTTTTCAGAAATAGAAAAATCCATCCTAAAATTAACACAGAATCTCAAGCACCCTGCATAGCCAAAACAATCCTGAAAAAGCACAAAGCTGGAGGATGAACACTTCCTGGTTTCAAAACTTAACTACAAAGCGCAAGTAATCAAAACAGTGTGGTTGGTCCTGGTATAAAGACAGACATAAACCAATGGAAAGAGCCCAGAAATATATCCTCCCATATATGGCCAAATGATTTTCGACAGGGTTGCTAAGACCGTTCAATAGAGAAAGTATATTCCTTTGAACAAATGGTGCTGTGAAAACAGGATCTTCACATGCAACAGAATGAAGTTGGACCCTTACCTCACACCGTATACAAAGACTAACTCAAAATGGATTAAGGACCAACATGTAAAACCTAAAACTACACAACTCTTAGAAGAGAACAGGACACATATGTGAAACAGATCACCAGCTCAGGGTGAGACAGGGTACTCAGGGCTGGTGCACTGGGATGACCCTGAAGGATGGGATGGGGAGCAAGGTGGGAGGGGGTCTCAAGATGGGGAACACATGTACATCCATGGCTGATTCATGTCCATGTATGGCAAAAACCACTCTACAATACTGTAAAGTAATTAGCCTCCAATTAAAATAAATTAATTAATTTAAAAAAAAAGAACAGGACAAAAGCTTCATGACACTGGATTTGGTGTGCACACGTAATATATATAAAACCATCTGTATCTATATTAAGTTAAGCATGAGTTCCTACTGATGTCTCCAACTCTAATCATTACCATTGAATCAGTCTGCTCTTCTGCCTTCATTTATGTGTAAACTCTCACTCTATCAATGAGAAACATAGATCCCAGCATTCATCAGGTTGTGCTGTGCTGTGCCTGGTCACTCAGTCATGTCCAACTCTTTGTGACCCCATGGACCATAGCCCGCCAGGCTCCTCTGTCCAGGGGTTTCTCCAAACAAGAATACTGGAGTGGGTTGCCACGCCCTCCTCCAGGGATCTTCCCAACCCAGGGATCAAATCCAGGTCTCCCGAATTGCAGATGGATTCTTTACCAGCTGAGCTACCAGGGAAGTCCCAGCATCCACCATACATTCATTTAACCATCAATTCCAGTGTATATGTACAGGCAGAAAGGAGATATTGCAGGTCCAGGCCACCAAATAAAGCGAATATTGCAATAAAGTCAGTCACATGAATTTTTTTCTTTCCTGGTGCATATAACAGTTGCAATGCAGGAGACCCGGGTTCGATTCCTGGGTTGGGAAGATCCCCTGGAGAAGGAAATGGCAGTCCACTCCAGTATTCTTGCTTGGAAAATCCCACGGACAGAGGAGCCTGGCAGGCTACAGTCCACGGGGTCACAAGGGTGACTTAGTGACTAAACCACCACCATATAACAGTTATGTTTAGGACCTCCCTAGCAGTCCAGTAGTTAAGACTTTGCCTTCCAATGCAGGGGTACATGTTCAATCCCTTGTCAGAGAGCTAAGATCCCACATGCCTCATGGCCAAAAAACCAAAACATAAAACAGAAGCAGTATTGTAACAAATTCAATAAAGACTTGAACAATGGTCCACATCAAAAAAATCTTTAAAAACATGTTTACATTATACTGTAGTTATTAAGTGTGAGATATGTTAGTCACCTAGTCTTGTCCAACTCTGCCCACCAGACTCCTCTGTCCATGGAATTCTCCATGCAAGTATACTGGAGTGGGTAGTCATTCCCATCTCCAGGGGATCTTCCCAACCCAGAGATTGAACCCAGGTCTCCTGCACTGGAAGCAGATTCTTTACCATCTGAGCCACCAGGGAAGCCTCAAGTATGCAACAGCACTGTCTAAAAAAAAGAAAAAAATGTATGTACCTTAATTAAAATACTTTATTGCTAAAAAATGCTATCATCTGAGCCGTTAGTGAGTTGTAGTAGATCACAAGATCACAGGTCACCGTAACACAAATGTCACACATATGATCAAAGATCACAGGTCACTGTAACACATATGATAATAACGAAAAACTTTGAAATATCGTTAGAATTACCAAAATATGACACAGAGACGTGAAGGGAGCAAATGCTGTTGGGAAAGTGGAGCCGACAGACTTGCTCAAGGTAGAATTGCCACAAACCTTTGATTTCTAAAAAATGTGCAATAAACTGAAGCTCAAAAAAATAGGTCTTGCTGTACAGAGTTTCAGAATTAACCAGTACCAGCACGAAACGACTTTACCAACTACAGTATGGGGCTATGTACTGTACTGTTCTTTTGTCTTTAGTCTTAGGGATCCTCCCATTCCCAAAGTTACTTAGGTCAGTAACCTTTCCTCCACCCGCTTTAGTCAGGCGGTTTCATTCATTTGTAGTAGTTACCTTCTTTTGCCACATTCTGCCTTCCTTCCTCGGGTCCCTTGATTTCCAAAATGTTTTTTAAAAATAATTTTATTGATTTGCTTATTTATATATTTATCTTTGGCTGTGCTGGGTCTTCACTGCTGTGCCAGCTTTTCTCTAATTGTGGCCAGTGGGGCCACTCTCTGTTGCAAAGAACAGGCTTCTCATTGCAGTGGCTTCTCTTGTTGCCGAGTTCGGGCTTGAGGGCTTGAGGGCTTCAGTAGCTGTGGCCCATGGGCTCAGTAGTTGCAGCTCCCAGACTCTAGAGCACAGGCTCAACAGCTGTGGCTCAGGGGCTTAGTTGCTCCGAGGCATGTGGGATCTGCCTGGATCAGGGATTGAACCCGTGTCTCCTGCGTTGGCAGGTGGATTCTTTACCACTGAGCCACCAGGGAAGCCTTCCATTCCCCTATTGAAAGACATCTTGCTTGTTTCCAGATTTTGGTAATTATGAATAAAGCTGCTATAAACATTTTTTTGAAGATTTTTGTGTGGACATAAATTTTCAGATCCATTAGGCAAAAATCCTAGGAGTATAACTGCTGGATTATATGGTAAGATTGTGTTTATTTCTGTAAGAAACGAAGTGAAATGAAGTGAAAGTTGCTCAGTCATGTCCAACTCTTTGCGACTCCATGGGCTATGCAGTCCATGGAATTCTCCAGGCCAGAATACTGAAGTGGGTAGCCTTTCCCTTCTCCAGGGGATCTTCCCAACCCAGGGATCGATCCCAGGTCTCCTGCACTGCAGGCAAATTCTTTACCAGCTGAGCCACAAGGGAAGCCCAAGAATACTGGAGTGGGTAGCCTATCCCTTCTCTAGTGGATCTTCCTGATCCAGGAATCAAACCAGGGTCTCCTGCATTGCAGGCGGATTCTTTACCAACTGAGCTATCAGGGAAGTCCCTGTAAGAAATGGCCAACTTGTTTTCCAAAGTGGCTGTACCATTCTGAATTTTCTGCTGGCAATGAAGGAGAATTTCTGTTGCTCCACATGCTCACCAGCATTTGGTGTTGTCAATGTTTTCAAATTTTAATCATTTGTTAGATGTTAGTGGTCTCATAATGTGGTCTTAATTTGCATTTTCCTAATAAATAATAATGTTGAGCATCTCTTTATGTGTTTATTGGTCTATTCTATGTCTTCTTTTCTGAGGTATATAGTCTATTCTTTTGCCCATTTTTATTGAGTTGTTGGTGTTTTTATTATTATTGAGTGGTAAAGGTGCTTTGTCTATTTGGTCACTAATAATTTATCAGATGCATATGTTGCAAGTACTTTATCTCATTCTATAACTTGCTGTTTCATTTTTTAACAGTGTACTTTGAAGAATAGAACATTCAAGTTTTGTTAACATCTTATTACTCATTTTTCCTTCTTCCTTTTTGGCTGCACTGTGTGACTTGCAGGATCTCAGTTCCCAACCAGGGATTGAACTCGGGCCATGGCAGTGAAAGCCCGGACTTATAACCACTAGGCCACCAGGGAGCTTCTACCAATTTTCCTTTTATCATTAGTGTTTTTTACATCCTACTGTAAGGCCATCAAGATTTTTTCCTACTTTTTTTTCCCCCAGAAGTGCTATGGTTCTAACTTTTACATTGAGATGCATGATTCATTTAAAGTTGATTACGGTGTGGGAATTCCCTGGCAGTCCATTAGTGGGGACTCAGTGGTTTCACTGCCATGGTCTGAGGTTCCATCCCTGGTTCAGGGAACTAAGCTCCTGCAAGCCATGCTGCGGGGCAAAAAATAAAAAATGTTGATCACTGGTGAATGACGTAAGGTAAGAGTTCATTTTTTCCCTCAGAGATATCCAGTTGTTCCAGCACCATTTGTTGAAAGGATTTTCCTTTCTTTATTAAATTGTCTTGATATGTGGCAGAAATCAACTGACTGTGTGGGTCTACTTCTGACCTCTTTACCTTGTCCTGCTGACCTATATATACATCCTCCTCACAGCAAACTCTCTTGATTACTTCAGCTTTACATTGTCTTGAAATCAAGTGGCGTATGTCCTCGAACCTCGTTCTTTTTTCTTAAAATTGCTTTGGCTGCTCTAAGTTCTTTGCATTCCATATCCATTTTAGAATCAGGTTGTCATTTTCTATAAACAACAGCCTCCTGGGATTTTGATTAGGGCTGCATTAAATCTATAGTTCAGTTTGAAAAGAATCAACCATTTCACAATACTGAGTCTTCCAAATAATGAATGTTTTCTTTCCCTCCGTCTATTTAGGTCTTCTTTCATTTCTCTCAGTAAGATTTTATAGTTTTCAGTTGACGGTTGTTACATGGCTCTAATTTATTCTTAGGTATTTGATGTTCTGGGCTATACTTGTGAATGATCTGGTTCTTTTCACTTTCCAGTTGCTCACTGCTAGTGAGAGAAACAGTGACAAATGATTTTTGCATCTGGTCTGGCATCTTGAGATCTTGCTAATTCACTTGTCAATTCCAGAAGTAGGTGTTCTACACACATGACCAGATCCTGGTCATGAATAAGGAACGCTTTATTTAATTTTTTTCTTTCAGATATGTTTGCTTTTAATGATTATTTTTGTCTGATTGTACTGGCTAGCATCTCCAGTATGATAATTCAAGACTGAAGAGGAGTGATAAGAATAGTTCCTTATCTTAGAGAGAAAGCTCTCAGTCTTTCGTCATTCAGTGTGGTCAGCTGTGGGTTCTTCATAGATACTCTTTATCAGGTTCAGGAATTTCCCTTCTATTTTTATTTTGACTTGAGGCTGTTTTTTTTTTTTTTTTTAGGCTGTACTGTGTGGCTTGTAGAGTCTTAGTTCCCCAACTAGGGATCAAACCATGCCCTCTGTATTGAGAGCGTGAAATAGTAACCACTGGCTCACCAGGGAAGTCCCATGATTCTTTTTTTAAATCAGAAATGGGTGTTGCATTTTGTCAAATGATACTTCTGCCTCATTGAGAAGATCTTCTGTTTTTCCCCTTTATTCCGTTATCATGGTGACTTACAGTGATTGATTATTGAGTGTTAAACCAATCTTGTATTCCTGGGCATAAACCCCACTTTGTTGTGATTTTTCTGTATATTGTTGATTTAGTTTGCTAGTATGTTAAGTGTTTCTGTATCTGTGTTTTTAAGTGATATTCATGTGTATGCAGTAATCTTTTCTTGTAGTATCTTTGTCAACTTTTGGTGTCAGGGTTTGTGATTTTTCTCTTTTTTTTTCTTGACCACTTTTATTAATTTGTTAGGACTGCCATAACATATTACCACAGACGAGGGGCTTAACCAACAAATATTTATTTTTTCACAATTCTGGAGGCTAACAGAATGAGATCAGGGTGCTGGCAGGGTTGTTTCTCCTGAGGCCACTCTCTTAGGCGAGTACATGGTCCTTTCCCTCTCTGTGTCCTCACTGGATTGTCCTTTGTGGGTGTGTCTGCTTTTATCTCTTCTCATAAGGACACCAGTCACCCTGGATTAGGGCCCATCTACCTGACCTCATTTTAGCTTAATTAACTCTTTCAGTTCAGTTCAGTTCAGTCGCTCAGTTGTGTTCAATTCTTTGCGACCCCATGGACTGCAGCATGCCAGTCCTCCCTGTCCATCACCAACTCCCAGAGTTTATTCAAACTCATGTCCCTTGAGTCGGTGATGCCATTCAACCATCTCATCCTCTGTCATCCCCTTCTCCTACTGCCTTCAATCTTTCCCAGCATCAGGGTCTTTTCAAATGAGTCAACTCTTCACATCAGGTGGCCAAAGTAATGCAGTTTCAGCTTCAGCATCAGTCCTTCCAATGAATATTCAGGACTGATCTCCTTTCGGATGGACTGGTTGGATCTCCTTGCAGTCCAAGGGGCTCTCAAGAGTCTTCTCCAACACCACAGTTCAAAAGCATCAATTCTTCTGCACTCATCTTTCCTTATACTCACATCATACATGACTGCTAGAAATACCATACCCTTGACTAGACAGATCTTTGTTGGCAAAGTAATGTCTCTGCTTTTGAGTATGCTGTCTAGGTTGGTCAAAACTTTTCTTCCAAGGAGTAAGCATCTTTTTATTTCATGGCTGCAGTCACCATCTGCAGTGATTTTGGAGCCTACCAAAATAAAGTCTCTCACTGTTTCCTCTGTTTCTCCATCTATTTGCCATGAAGTGATGGGACCAGATGCCATGATCTTTGTTTTCTGAATGTTGGGCTTTAAGCCAACTGTTTCACTCTCCACTTTCACTTTCATCAAGAGTCTCTTTAGTTCTTCCCTTTCATAAGGGTGGTGTCATCTGCATATCTGAAGTTATTGATATTTTTCCCAGCAATTTTGATTCCAGCTTGTGCTTCATCCAACCCAGTGTTTCTCATGATGTACTCTGCATATAAGTTAAATGAGCTCTTTAAAGCCCCCCATTTCCAAATACAATCACATGCTGAGGTCCTGGGGGTTAGGACTTCAATAGATGAATTTGTGGGGGGACACAATTCAGCCCTAATAGTATAGCTAAAGTTTTATCAAAGTTATTAAAATTCTCAAAGAACTAGCTTTTTAAAAAGTTTTTTAAATTTTTATTTACTTATTTTTGGCGGCCCTGGGTCTTTGTTGCTATCCGTGGTCTTTTTTTAGTTTCGGTAAGCAGGGGCTGCTCTTGGTTGGAGTGGGCTGGCTTCTCACTGCAATGGCTTCTCTTTTGCGGAGCACGGCATCTCGGGTGCACAGGCTTCAGTAGTTGTGGCACACAGGCTTAGTTTCCCTGCAGTTTGTGGGATCTTCCTGGACCGGGAATTGAACCTGTGTCCACTGCACTGGCAGGAGGATTCTTAACCACTGAACCACCAGGGAAGTCCCCTAAGAACTAGTTTTTGCTTTCAATGATTTTTCTCTCATGCATATTCATTTTCTATGTCATTTTCATTGATTTTTCCTATTTCCTTTGTCCATCCATTTCGGATTTATTCTTCTCTTTTCTACGTCTTAAGACAACAGCAGGGACTTCCCTGGTGGTCCAGTAGCTAAGACTTCATGCTTGCAATGCAGGGGGTCTGGGTTCAATTCCTGGTCAGGGAACTAGATCCCACGTGCTGCAGCTAAAGATCCTGTATGCCATAATGAAGATTGAAGATCCTGCATGCCACAGCTAAGACCTAGTGCAGCCAAATAAATAAATAGGAATAAAATATTTTTTTTTAGGAATAAAATATTAAAAAAAAAGACAACAGCAAAGATCATTGATTTGGGGACTTCTTTTAAAAATATAAACATTTAAAAAAACAAACAAATAAATAAAAATATAAACATTTAAAACTATATATATCCTCTAATCACAGTTTTAGCTGCATCCCCAAAATGTTGATATATTGTGTGTTTTCCTCTCTGTGATTTAGTTTGGATAGTTCCTATTGTATCCTCCAGGTCTCTGGTATTTTGTTTATCTGCTGTTAAGTTCATGTAATTCATTCTTCTTCTTCTTCTCTTTTTATTTCATTTTATTTATCTGGCTGCACTGGGTCTTAGTTGTGGCATGTGGGATCTACTTCCCTGACTAGGGATTGAATCTGGGGAGCACTGAGTCTTAGACACTGGACCCCCAGGGAAGTCCCTGTGGGATTCATTCTTAATTTTAAATATTGTATTTTTCAGCCTTAGAAGTTCCATTTGGTTTCTTTTAGGTCATCTCATTATCTGTATTATGTTCATGTTTTGTTTTACATTTGTGAATGAATATGTAACATCTCTTTTAAAATCCCTGTCTGCTAATTCCACCATCTCATATCTGGGCCTGTTTCTGTTGACTGATTTTTCTCTGGTATGGGTCACATTTCCCTGCTTCTATATGTCTAGTGGTTTTTCATCCAATGTAGGACATTGTAAGTGTTACATTATTGAATCTCTGGATTTTATTGTCTGTTTTTTAGAGTGTTGAATTTTGTTCCCACAGGAAGTCAACTTACTTGCAGAGAAGTTTGATCTTTTGGAGGCAATTTTAAAGCTTTGTTAGGCTGAGTCTAGATTAGCCTTTGATTCTGGTTTAGCGCTACTCCTGGTGTGACTCTTACAGGATCTCCGTGAAGCACCTTGGATGCTTAATGAGGTCTGTTGGGAACCCACATGTGTCTTGGTCTGGAGCTCTGGGAATGGTTCAGCTTCACAGCTCTTTGGGAGTTGTTCTTAGCTGAATCTCATGGGGTTTCCGGTCCACAGGCACAGTTTAAAATTCATAATTAAGGGGACCCCTATGTAGATTTTCAGAGCTCATTCTCTGCGCAGCCACCTCCTTAGACACTCTGCTCTGCAAATGCCAAACATTTCAGAAGCTCCAAACTCCAGTCTCTGTGTCTCAGCTCACATGACCTCTGTGTTCTGTGCCTCAGTCCAGAAACTACCTCCAGACAGAAAGCCAAGATAATTGTAGGGCTCACATCTGATGTTTCTCTTCCCTTAGGGATCACAGTCCTGGGATGCCTACTGTCCAATGTCTAAAAATAGTTGCCTCATGTTTTTTCTTTCCAGTTTTCTAGTCATTTATGGCAGGAGAGCAAATCCTATACCAATTATCCCATGATAGCCAAAAGTAGAAGTCCATCCTATGTTTTGTAATACATATATTGACATATTTTTATGCATAAAGGTTATATTCTTCCATGATCTGATTTTTCTTTTACCGACATGCTAGTGACATCTTTCCACGTCAATATGTTTGAATGTACCTTCTTCATGGCTATGTAGTATTCTGCTGTGGAAATTTATCGTTAGTTAACTACCTCTCTTTGGCAGTGTTTGACACTGAATGTTCAAACTACTGCACAATTGCACTCATCTCACACACTAGCAACGTAATGCTCAAAATTCTCCAAGCCAGGCTTCAACTCTATGTGAACCGTGAACTTCCAGATGTTCAAGCTGGATTTAGAAAAGGCAGGGGAACCAGAGATCAAACTGCCAACATCCTCTGGATAATCAAAAAGGCAAGAGAGTTCCAGAAAAGTATCTACTTCTCCTTTATTGACTATGCCAAAGCCTTTGACTGTGTGGATCACCACAAACTGTGGAAAATTCTTCAAGAGATGGGAATACCAGAATACCTCACCTGCCTCCTGAGAAATCTGTATGCAGGTCAAAAAGCAACAGTTATAACTGGACATGGAACAACAGACTGGTTCCAAATCAGAAAAGGAATACATCAAGGCTGTATATTGTCACCCTGCTTATTTAATTTATATGCAGAGTACATCATGTGAAATGTTGGGCTGGATGAAGCACAAGCTGGAATCAAGATTGCCAGGAGAAATATCAATAACCTCAGATACACAGATGACACCACCCTTATGGCAGAAAAAGAAGAAGAACAAAAAGAGCCTCTTGATGAAAGTGAAAGAGGAGAGTGAAAAAGCTGGCTTAAAACTCAACATTCAAAAAACTAAGATCATGGCATCCAGTCCCATCACTTCATGGCAAATAGATGGGGAAACAATGGAAACAGTGAAAGACCTTATTTTGGGGGGCTCCAAAATCACTGCAGATGGTGACTGCAGCCATGAAATTAAAAGACTCTTGCTCCTGGAAGAAAAGCTATGACCAACCTAGACAGCATACTCAAAAGCAGAGACATTACTTTGCCAACAAAGGTCTGTCTAGTCAAGGTTACGGTTTTTCCAGTAGTCATGTATGGATGTGAGAGTTGGACTATAAAGAAAGCTGAGTGCTGGCCGAAGAATTGATGCTTTTGAACTGTGGTGTTGGAGAAGACTTTTGAGAGCCCCTTGGACTGCAGGGAGATCCAACCAGTCCATCCGAAAGGAAATCAGTCCTGAATATTCATTGGAAGGACTGATGCTGAAGCTGAAACTCCAATACTTTGGCCACCTGATGCGAAGAACTGACTCATTTGAAAAGACCTTGATGCTGGGAAAGATTAAAGATGGGAGGAGAAGGGAACGACAGAGGATGAGATGGTTGAATGGCATCACCAACTTGATGGACATGAGTCTGAGCAAGCTCTGGGAGTTGGTGATGGACAGGGAAGCCTGGCGTGCTGCAGTCCTGGGGTCGCAAAGAGTCGGACACGACTGAGCGACTTAACTGAACTGAACTACTTCTCTACTGATGGCTACTGAGGTGACTTTAAGATTCTTACTAATTCACATAACACAGTGACGGACTTTCTTATTTATGCATCTTTGTGGACTTGTCTGGAAATGCTCACTTCCTCAAAGCTCTTGTCCAACCAACCTTGAGCTTTCTTCAAGGGTATTTGCATTTTAAGACTTTCCTTAATTTTCATGGGGAAATTTCTGTTTAAATCTGGAGACTTAGTTGGCAGGGGAGGCCCAAGAGGGAGGGAGTACAAGTATACATATAGCTGATTTGCTTCATTGTTGTTCAGCCACTCAGTGGTGCTAGACTCTTTGCGACCCCATGGACTGCAACAGGCCAGGCCTCCCTGTCCTTCACCAACTCCTGGAGTTTTCTCAAACTCATGTCCATTGAGTCGGTGATACCTTCCAACCATCTCATTCTCTGTCATCCCCTTCTCCTCCTGCCTTTGGTCTTTCCCAATCACTTCATTGTACTAACACAATATTGTAAAGCAACTACACCCGGATTTAAAAAAAGAATAACGACAAAGAAAAAATGTGGAGACTCTTCCAAATTTCCAAATCACTCTGCCAACTAAATTCAATCATGCAAGTCTTGGGATTTCCCTGGCAGTCCAGTGGTTAAGATTCTGTGCTCCTAATGCAGCGGCCTTGGGTTCGATCACTTATCAGGGAATTAGGATCTCACATGCTTCGTTGCCAAAAAAAAAAAAAAAATGTGGGGGCAAATCAGGCAGGCCTGTGTAGCTGGTTTGTTTTTTTTTTTTTTTTTTTTTTTTTTTTTTTTCAGTAAATAATACTTTATCAGACTTTGCCAAGACAACCACAGGCTTATCTGCTCTTTTCATTTACCATTTTAACCCAAGCATCTCCCTAGATTATTAAACATTCTTTGTCGGGATGACTGGGCCAGGATTCACATACTCTCCTCTTTGGAAAAGGTGGTTGATGCCACTGGTTGTGGTTATTATCCACCCCATCGTGATGACACGTGTGTTAGCGCTTTCCCATCACTCTGACTACCATCCTGTAGAGAGAGATTACCTAATGTGAAATCACTGGGCCGAACCTGAACCCTAATGCATGGTGGCTGATGTGGGGGCCACGGACGGTGGGAGGCCACCCCAATAGGCAGGAAGCAGAGAAGGCAGGAGTTAGGAGCATGGCTTCAGTGCCAGTCTGAGCACCTGAATCCCAGCTCCACGACAGCTGTGTGATCTTGGGTGAGTTCCTAGGCCTCTCTGAGCTTCACTCTCCGCAGTAACATCGGAGTACATACCTTGCAGTGCTGTGGGGAGTATTGTGCTAACCTGTTTAAGTGCTATTATCCCCTTCAACACCCTTTCCTTCTGATGTAAAACAGACTGAAAATTGAGGCTGCCTGCCCCGAGTCAGTAACATTTATTAAGCACCCACTGTATGCCTGGTGCAGTTCAAGCAGGTCCTTGAACTTGGGTAGTGCCTGCTGCAGGGGGGTGCCTAACTCCATGTTGGGGGGGGAATGCCTGTGCAGGTATAACCTCCCTGAAAGGTGGACAGGGGCAGGGCCTTGCAGGGCACAGGAAGGCTGAGAACTTTCTGGGAGGAAGGAACTCCATGTGCAAGAATGCCAGGATGGAGAGCTGATCATAGAGCTGCCCAGTAGCCCCCAGGGAATGGGGACTTGCAGGGCTCCACCCAGGGTTCTGACCCCAATTCCAGGCTCTACTCTCTGTCCTTTGTCAGGAAAGGAAAACCATGTAGCTACAGAGTCCCTTCCCTTCCCTCCTCTTCTGTTTTCATAACCAGCTCATCAAGGATGCCAGGCTCTGTCTGTACCGTCTGCTGCTTTTGGGGGCAGGTGGGTCCTCTCTCTTGGGTAACCAACTGTCCCAGAACTCAGAGTCTTAAAACAACCATATCTGAAGGTCCAGAAGCAGCCTCCTTGGGTGGTCCTAACTCAAGGTCTCCCACAAGGTTGTGGTCAAGCTGTGGGCTGGGACCATGGTTTCTGAAGACTCAACAGGGACTGGCAACAGCTCACGTGGCTGTTGGCAGGAACCTGTGTTCCTTGCCCGGAGGAGGAGGTGATAGAGAGAGCCATGGTCTCACAACATGCTCTCAGAAGTGCCATTGCTCTGCCCTCCTCTGCTGGCCACCAGACCTGCCCTGGTCCAGTCTGAGGGGGCTGGGGGCTTGAGGACCTGGAGATAGGGCCATGGGGCCACCTTGGAGGCAGTCACAGCTGCTGTCGCGTGTCTGCCCATCTGTGAGTTTTGTTTTGATGGTTTTTTTTTTTGGCCACACCACGTGGCTTGTTGGATCTTAGTTGCCCAATGGAAGAGTGGAGTCCTAACCACTGGGCCACAGGGAATTCCCTATGTGTTTATGTAAAAAGCTAACTAGTCAGCTTTATTCTTAAGATGCATTAAGTCCACCTGAAACAGGTTGAGGCTTCTGCTGGCATTCTTCCGGAATCCTTTCTTGGGACATTCTACGAGCTCAGAAGGCCTCAGCCTGTCCAGCGTTGACAAAGAATTTCCTTGGATTCCTTCTCCAGATTTCTTTTTGCTGAAAATAGTCATTGGCTGCAAATAAATCCCTTTTTGTGATGCTCATGGATCTAGTCTGTCTTGATGATTCACGCAAAGGAATAATCCAAAGTGTCCCCTCAGCCTTGTCAGGCCCAAGGAGGGGTCAGCACTCACCAGCCCTTCCCCAGCCCAGAGTTCCCATATCGCTGGGAGGCGTGGACAGGAGAGGCCTGGGCCAGGACTGCCACCTGGCAGGGGTCTCCTAACTTTATAGGAGCCCACAGCTATGGCAGAATGAACCAGCTGCCAAGGGCAGCACCGGCCCTGATGTCAAAGCACGGGGGGTGGCCCACAGCCAAAGTGAGGAGCATGCAGGAGAAGGGGACTGGGCCTTCAGTGCCGGGGACCCATTACATCAGACATCCAGGGTCAGGAGATAATTTGTCTGTTCTGTGCCCCACGAGGCCCCTGTGGAAATCAAACAAGCAGTCTGGCCCATTTTTAAAGATAAATTAAATGCATCAATATAAAAAATGTCAGGCAGCAACATGGAAGGGAGAGGGTGGGGAGGTGGATAGAGCCGTGTGATTTATTGGCTCTTTAATAAGCATTTCTGGGGCTGTTCTGGCAGCCTCGCACCAACCACAGGGTGCCCGGGGGCCCCTTCACTGAGGTTGTGAACACAGCCAACACTCAGTCTTGGCATCTACTCGCCAGGCCGAGGCGTGTGTCCTTCCAGCCGGTGTCTGGCAACATCAAATACAATGCCACTGGGGAAGAGATGAGAAGGAGTAAGTGGTGGGCGCCCTTCCGTCCTGGGTAAGGTCTCACTGGC
The DNA here is from genome assembly GCF_019320065.1 of Cervus canadensis. Classification (NCBI taxonomy): domain Eukaryota; kingdom Metazoa; phylum Chordata; class Mammalia; order Artiodactyla; family Cervidae; genus Cervus; species Cervus canadensis. The sequence continues at coordinate 11,686,760 of NC_057386.1, read as the reverse complement.
TACCCTGGGGCCAGGCCAGGCTCTCCTGTGTGGTTACTCTTTGGGGCCTGAGCACAGCTCCTTCCTCCTCCTTCCTACAGTGGTCTCCCCCCACCCCCCATCCTTCCCCCTACCCCCGCATCCCACCAACACCAGCTAGACCACCCTGAAATGCTGAAATGTTTGCCAGTCTGGTAGGTGAAAAATGACACCTCCTGGCTGTTTGAATGTGCATGTCTAATTTTTGGAGGGTTGAAGCGTCTTTTCATTTGTTTGGGGCCTTCGTGGAATGTCTTTATCATAACTATTGCCTATTTTCTATTGAAGTACTGCTGTTTCTCCTTGATGGTTAATAAAGACTCTCTGCTGTGTCGAGAATGTTATCGCTAATGTTTCTTCGCGTATGTTAAACACAGTGGCCTGGCCTATTGCCACAGCTCTGGTGTGTAGCTGGGAGGAGGGTCAGCCTTGATCTGAAAGGTGGTCTGCAGATTTTTTGGATTTATATTCACTATTTTATTGTCAACAAATACTTAAGAGAGGGCCTCCTGGGGGCAGGCAGGATATAGCCGGAAACACAATGGCAGAAAGAACTCACATCCTAGTAGGGGGAAACATTCTTAAAACAAGGAAACTGCTTTGCACTGGAGGCAGACGCTAGCTATAGAGAAGCAAAGCTGGGACTGGGACGGAGGGCATAGGGACTGGGGCGGAGGTGAAAATTTTAAGTAGGGGGTTAGAGGAGAGCCCTCTGAGAAGACATTTGAACAAAGATTAAAAGGAGGAGATGGAGGGGCAAAGAGAGATGGACAGTGCGAAGGCCCTGGGGGTGAGTGCAGGCCTGGGTGAATTCCAGGAACTATAGGGAGAAACAATCTGGAGTCTGGGGTTTTGAGATGCTGGTGGACTCAGCAGAGAGTTCAGATTATCAGGGCAGAGGGCTCTCTCAGGGCTGAGTGGACAGCTGGAAACAGAGTGGCTTACAAGGGTCTAAGGAGATTGAGGCAGATCCAACCCAGCGCTGGGTCCACAGGCCCTTGGGAGGACCTCCTGGTCTGCTCTGTTCTCCCTCCTCTCTGGGAGTTGGGGTTTCTGATCCACATCCAGGAAGCTCTAGGGGAGCAAAGGCCCAGGCCTGATGACAGGAAGGGTAGGGAGATGGAGGTGATGGGTTTTACCTAGTCACATGTCCCTGCAGCTGGGGGTTGGGGGGCATTGTGCACAGGGGCGAGGTGCTGCCAGCCTTGCCACCCCTGTCTGTTCCCAGGAGGGAGTGGGGGACAGCACCTGCTCACCAGCCCTCTCATTCATCCCATTCTCCTTTCTGAAGGTGCTGCGGGCCTGGCCTGCCTCCTGGAGGCTGCCCTGGGGCCTTAATCTCGGTCATCTAAGGGGCCGGTCACATGCGAGGGGCTGAGGCCTTCGATTCCTACCGCCTTTGTGCAAAGCCCCGCCTCGGCCACCTGCGCTGGCCCGGGGCGGAAGCAGTAGCACCCTCCGTCCGTCCCGCTGAGCCATCCGGCCGGACGGGTAGGGAGGGGGCGGGGGTCCTCCAGGAGGCAGGCTCCCCAGGGAAGGGACAAGATTCTGTCCAGGAAGAGCCCTGATCCCCCGAAGGCCCTTCAGAACCCGAGATAAGTTATCTCCCCAGAAGAGAGGCGGGGTCGCGGCCGCCCTTGATTCTATTAGTTATTCCCCGAAGCAGAGATGACTTAATGAAAATTCTCCTGAAGCCTTTTCTTTTAACCTTGCCGCTCTGCTGCGGGGCAGGGGGAGGAGAGGGAGAAGGGCGGAGGGAAGGGAGGAAAGGGAGGAGGGGAGAAGGGGGAAAGGGCGGGAGGGGAGGGAGGGGCGGGAGGAGAAGCCCGATGCGGGGTGGGGGAAGCCCGCCTGAAGTCGGACGCGGGTGCTGGGAGGCGATCGGCCACCGAGAACCCTCGCCACTCCCAAGTGCGGCCTCCCCACGACCGCACGCAAGGCTGACAGGGACCCCCGCCACTGCGGCCTCGCGGGCCCAGGGGCTCCTTTGTCTACGGATAAAGGGGCCCCTCTCGCAGCCAGATGTCGCCCACAGGCTCTGAGGGGGCCATCTCATAAATTCTGCTTCTCCCTTTTGTACTGAAGCGTTTATTCTCTTACAATAACGACAGTTCTGCGTCAATAGGGGCTTTCACCTCCCGGATCTAGTTGAAGGGACTGCGGGATGCGTGGGTTGCGGGGGCTCGAAAGGGGCGGGCGAGCACCGACCATCGGTCAGAGCAGAGGACTCTGCACGACTGGGGAGGGACGGCGCATCTGCAGGATCCCCTGCTCGTGCTCCCCCAGACCAAAGCCGGGAGGGAGAACTGGCTCGCACGCGGCGCGAGAACCCCACCAGAACTCAGGAACTCACTGCAGCGAGCTCCCGAGCGGCGGGGGCGGGGCCGCGCGTACGGCCCAGCGCGCGTGCGCCCGCTGCAGCGCGCCTTCTGGGCGCCGGGAAACCGCCTTTGTGATTGGCCCGGGCGACTGCACTCTTGGCCAATGGGCGCGCGGCTCTCCGAGCGCCCAGCGGGTCGATGGCAGTAGGGCCCAGGTGGCGGGTCTGATTGGGGCCAGCTGTATGGTTCCTGGGGTCTCTCTTTAACCTTCCTCTGCCGCCCTTCAGTAAGGGAAGTGAGGCTGCGAGCGAGCCTACGATTCTTGTCGACACCCCCCCGCCCCAGCAAATAATGGACCTGTGCACAGAACCGAAGTCGGCTCGACGTGAAGCCCCCGCCCGACCCAGTGCTGGCTGGGGGTTGCCCTGGGCCTTCGAAAGTTAGTAGACAAGACATTTCCAAAAACCAACAGTGTCACCACAGATTACCCGTGGTCTTTTCTAGGTGGTGGAGTTGGAGATGAATACAAACTTTTTCTTTTCTGTAGCTTATAAATTGTTTAATCTGCCACTCTCCCGTCTATGAGATTTCCCAGGCAAGAATATTAGAGTGGATTGACATTTTCTTCTCCAGGGGAATCTTCCTGACCCAGGGATTGAACTGGCATCGGCAGGGGGATTCTTTACCACTGAGCCACCTGGGAAGCCGGCTTATAAGTTAGTTTCAACAGATATGTTTTGTATTGAAAATTACTTTAGGACTTTTCTGGTGGCGCAGTGGATAATCCACCTGCCAATGCAGGGGACATGGGTTTGATCCCTGATCCGGGAAGACTCCACATGCTGAGGTGCAAGTAGGCCCATGCACCACAACTAGAGAGTAGTCTCCACTCTCCAGAACTAGGTAACGCCGGAGTGCAGCAATGAAGAGTCAGTGCAACCAAAGATAAATAATTTTAAAGAAGAAAATATTACTTTAAAAAATTCGTTTAATGATGATGAAAGTAACAAGTATTGGTGAGATTGTAGAGAAATTTGAGCCCTCATACAGTGCTGGTGCAGCCTTATGTAAAACAATTTGTCCATCCTCAAAGAGCTAAAGATAGATTTCCTTTCACTTCTAGGTATACACTCCTCTTGAGCAGTGACTCGAACAAATAAATACTTGAATGTATCTTGTAACATAACAGTAGGGAAAAGGTCCATCAACAAATGAATGGATATAATATGGTCTATCCATATAAAGGAATACTATTCAGCCATGAGAAGGAATGAAGTTCTGACACACATTGGAACGTGGATGGACATTGAAGACATGATGCTGAGTGACATACTGAATAGTGAAGTGAAAGTCACTCAGTCGTGTCTGACTCTTTGGGACCCCATGGACTGTGGCCCACCAGGCTCCTCTGTCCATGGAAATTCTCCAGGCAAGAATACTGGAGTGGGCAGCCATTCTCTTCTTCAGGGGATCTTCCAGAACAGGGATCGAACCTAGGTCTCCTGCATTGCAGGCAGATTCTTTACCATCTGAGCCATCAGGGAAAAGCACAAGTATTGTAGTATTGTATGACTTCATTTACATGAAACACCTAACCTTGGCAAATTCAGAGAGAGAGAGAGTAGATTAGAGGTTATGAGATAGGGAAGAATGAAGAGTTATTGCTTAGTTGCTACAGAGTTTCTCTCTGGGATAATGAGAAAGCTCAGGAAATGGATAGTGGTGGTGGTTACTGAACACTGAGAATGTACTAAATGCCGTTGACCTGTATACTTGATAATGGTTTTAAAATGACATATCTTGTTATATACATCTACCACAATTTAAAAAATTAATGATGTAATATCCCCAAACTATGGAATTGTACACTTTAAAGGGGCAAATTGTATGGAGTATGCGAGTTATATTCGAAACAGTATCTGCCATCTTTTTGCTCTCAAAGTGCTCTGGGCCTGGGTGTGGCAGGATTTGAGTTTGGAGGTATTGATTACACTTGGGGAGGTGGGGGTGGCTAATACCCCCACGCTTTACCTGGTGTGCGTGCTACTCTTCACCCCACCTGGTGAGCTTCGAGGAGCAGAGTGCCTTACGGGGCAGCTCCCTTTTTGGTTCCCAAGTTATCTGAGATCCAATCAAGAATACGGGGCGTCGATCCCCAGGCTGGATCCAGGCTGGATTCCCTACAACCGGTGCGCCCCACCCCCACCCCTACCCCACACCGCCAGCTCTTCGGGTCCACAGGTCTGCGATCGTCCCTGCCGCAGCCGCTGGAGGGCGCCCCAGCACCGCTCCTGCCGGCCGCTGGCTTCCCCCGCCCTCCACCACTGAGCCCTCGGCGGCGAAGGAGGTTGATCTCCTGGTTCACGTCAGGACGGTAGAACCAAGGGTGGGAGCGGGCGGGCGGCAACTTCCCGCCCCGAGACTGCACTGCAGCTGATGAGGGGCGGAGGTGGGGAGGGGAGGGGGGCGAAAATGCAGCAAAGGCTCAGTGGAGAAAGCAAACGCAGTTCCTTCCTCCCAGGACCCCGTGCCTGCCTGTTAACTGCTCCTCTGCAAGCAAACCTGCACTAATCCCACATCCCACCTCCTGAGGGGGTGCCTGCCAGATGCTCTGAACACTCACTTCCGTTAAGACAAGGCACTAGATGGCCAAGACCTGGCATCCCTCTGGGGTCCCTGTGGCCCATACTCAACACCTCCACGCCTCAAAACTCGACCCATGAGGGAGGTGGGGGGTCTGAGTTTGGGGGTCCTCAGCAGGTGACATGCAAGCAAGAACCAAGACATGGACGGCCGCCCTCTCCCGGCCCTCCCTGCGTCTCCTCCCCTGGCAGGACTTCTGGTTAGAGCAACCCCAGAGGATTCAGATTGGGTGCCAGTGGCCTCTCCAGGAAAGGACAGCATCCACAGTGAAATCATCACACTGGTGGCCCTGGCCCAGGGCTGTGGCAGCTGCAAGGGTCTCCTCTTCACCTCCCAGTGAAATGACCCTGGTCCCAGGCTAACTTCTGGAAGTGGGACCCTCAGCCAGTACCCGGGCCCAGACACTGGTCAGTGTCCTTTCTCAGCCTCTGCCCCATGGAGGTCTCCTGCTGACCGCTCTGTCCTCCGTGGAAGCTGCTGCTGAGACGCCGTCTGCCTCAGGTGGCCCAGTAACAGTCATTTGACATCAAGGGACAGACGTGGTCTGGCTGTCCAGGGTGACAGTGACATCATCACCACCATGGCATCTGAAGAGCAAAGATACTTTGGAGAGAGCCTGTGCCAGGGTGGCAGCTGGGCGGGGGGAGGGTAATCTTGGCCCAACTCACAGAAACCCTGTCACCACCCTGCAGCTGCAGCCTCAGGAGACACCACTGCCCCAGGACTCAGGACTCGGGGGAAGGGCATTTGAGAAGGCGGCTCTGCTGCCCTCGCTAGAGTTGGGGAACTGGATGCAGGGCTGGTAGTGGGATGCTCCGGCAGCTGCTCGGCCTCCCAAGCAGTGGCCAGCCCTGGGTCAGTTGGGTCACAGAGCAGCCGGCCCCTAAATCATTCTGGGCCTGCCCAAGGGGAGGCTTCCGCTGCAGGTGGATGACTGGTCCTCGCTATCACCTCCAAAGTCTGTTTCCTTTTCCCTCTGCTGGCTCCTCCAACCTCCCTAGACATCCTCCTCTTTCTTGGGTGGAGCCTTCAGCTTCCGCAGGCCTCCATGTGAGTGCAACAAAATGCCACTGAAAGGAGCCTGCAGTGTTGAGGATGTGCCCCCAAGGATCTGTAGGGCAGATGGCTGAGAAGCCCAGAAGGTCTGCATTCTGGGCAGAGAAATGGGTCACCCCTTGTAACTTGCTCCAGCACCCCTGGCTGGCTTTTGCCCCAAGACCCTCCTTCTCTGTGGCTGGCATAGAGGGTCCCAGCCAGGAGGGGGGTACATTCCACCTGCCTCTTCACCCTGAACCCTTGCTGGTGAGATGCTCCCACAGACAGGCTGTGTTGCCCCCTTGGCTCTGCTCCCCCCTCCTTCCCATTCACTGGGCTCCCGGCCACCCTGATGGGGCCTGTTTAATTGATTCAATTTGTCCAACAGTAAAAACACTCCGCAGATGTCAGGCTCCCAGCACCCCACCCCCAGGGAGCCAGCAGACACCTGCCAAGGCCCTGAGACTGGAAGTCCTTCCAGGGCCACTACAGTCAGGCTGCAGGGGAGGCCTCTGAGCCCATGATGCTTGCTGGGAGCTAGAGTGGTTGGCCCAACACACCAGAACCCAGGAGTCACACACGATGGTTGAGGGACTCCTCCACTGATGGCATGTGGAGGCATTCTGAACACGGATCACATTCCAGTCTATCTCAGGGAATTACATTTTTTACAGACTCCCAGGTCTGGGCAGGTGATCTCGGAGGTGACTCCCTTGTTTGTCAAGCTGCTGTCCCTAAGCCACCATTAGGGCTCCATCAGCAGTGGTTTGGGGGCTTTTCCAGGTCAATGGGGGTTGGAGTGGGTGCTGAGGAGTCCTTGGGGCCTGACTTCCTCCCTTGCAGGGGCCCTGTACTTCCTGTTGTCTCAGTGGTCTTCTCGGTTGACACCTCATGGAAGGAAAGGAGCTGAGACTGGGTTCCCAGTGGGTGGGGGAGAAGGAGCACAGGGGAACTCTGAGTGGGAGGGGAATCTAGAGATTGGGAGCCCTGTGTCCATAGTCGGGCCAGTACTGCAGCCGACTGCCTCCTGAGATTTGTATGTAGCCACCATCTCACTGGGAAATGCCTCCAGGCAGTTTCTGGGGAAAGGTGGTGGGCTGGGATGGAAAGGGACCAGACCTGGACCCCTGACCCCCTAACCCAGCCCAGAGCTCTCTCTCCCTGCAAGGGCCTCTGGCTCCTGGGGCCACCACTTTCCACCCCAGAGGGAGGCCACTGTGAAGTGATGGAAGAGGGAGATGATTTAGGGAGAGTTTGCACAGCTGGCCAGGCTGAGGCAGCGGCTTTTGCCCCATCCCCCACCCATCCCCTCTGATTAGGAGAAGACTGTCATTCTGAAAACGGTCTCAGGTTAGCAACATCCGGACACTTGGCCTCCTCTCCTCGGCAAACTTCCCCTCAGGAAAAATCAAGAGACATTCCTATCACTCACTGGGTACATTTGAGAAAGAGCCTGAGCTCACTTTTTATGGGTTCTTCTTGTCCACAAGTCCTAGGAGACAGGGAGAAAGCAAGGGTAAGGGAACCAAGGGACAGAACTGAAAGGGCTTGTCCAAGGTCAGCCCCAGCGCAGGCCGCGTTTCAGGCTGCGGGTTCTTTCTCCTGTGTGTGAGCAAGTTGGGGGGAGGGTGGTTGGAAAGGGGACTGAAGGGGAGGCCGGCCCGGAGCGGCCACTTAGTAGGGTCCTCGGCCGCAGCCTGCAGCTCCTCAGTGGCCCCAACCTGAGCTCTGGGGTGGGGGTACGCGCAACGGGGGAACGCGGGCGGTAGGGGACCCCCGAGGCGGGGCCCAGGAGGCGGGGCTCGCGGTGCCGCGGAGGAAAGAACAAAAGGAGGCCCCGCCCCTCCCTGGCCGGCTCCCCGCAGCCAATTGGCGAGGCCACTGTCAACGACGCCCTCTGATTGGCTGCACGAAGACCAATCGGGCGCCGGGGCCGCGAGCCCGTGCGGCCCCACGTGGGGCGGCGTGCGCGGCTGTACTCCGGCCGCGGCGGACTGCGTGCTTATAGTTGGGTGTGCCGGGGAGACCGTACAGCGACTCGCGCCGTCTCAAGGACCCCCAACCCCGAGGACCCCCACCGCCCCGAGGGTCCCCGAGTGTCCTTTGCACGCAAAGCGCTGTACCATCTTCTGGGTCGTCTGCTGTGCAGGGTTAGGGTCGTGGTTGCTCCCGTTGCACACGTGGAGTGAAGTGACAGCTTCAAATCCACCTAGCCTGTTAGGGCGGAAGCTCCTGGAGACCCGGTTTTCCGACTCCGCTGCTCGGCCGCGGGTTCTCACCTTCCCTGGGGGTTTAAGCCACTCACTCACCGCTGTACGCTCCTGACCTCAGGGGAGGAAGAAGGAAGGAGTGTGCCATCTGGGCTTGGCCGTGGAGGCTGAAGCAGATCGGGGGGAAGGAAGGAAGAGGCAATCTGCTGTTGGGTGGTGGAGGGGCTAGGCGGGATCAGTTCATATATCGATTGAGTCAGTTATTGACACCTTCTACTATTCTGGGGACACGAACATTGGTGGCCCCGGGGGAGGCTTGGAGGCTAGCCTCCCCCTAGTTTCCATTAGTCTCCCCTCCAAGCTACTCCAAGTGGAACATACAAGAATGTTCTTTATGGGCAATTGACGTGGTCTTACATTTTTATGGCACCCTCAGACAGAGTATTTGAGGAGAGTTGAATAAATGGAAAATGAATGAATTAAAGGAGAGATGGTGCCGCCCAGGGCCAGCAACAAAGGGGAGCTGTTACCACTTTGACCTGAAGGGTAGGTGTAGTCACAGGAGAGGCCCATCCTGTAGGAGTTCCGACCTTGGAGGGAGGGACACAGGGACTGGCCGGGAGGAACCAGGTGATATATATACTGACCTCACTTTACTCCTGCCTGCGCCTCTCATCTGCCGGCTCCTTTTTGGCTGAATTCCAATTAACACAGCGCCCACAGGTCAGCCTCGGGCCACAAGGCAGAGCAGCTGGGGCAGGGAAATGGGGAGGTGTCCAACACCTGTTGGGAAGTGTGAATAAAAGCATCTCAGAAACATTGCTGTTTTGATGTAAGTGAAACCCTTGTGCACTCCTATGCTGAGGTTGTTGAGAAATGAGTGGGGCGGGGTTCGGCCTTCCTCTCTGGTGCAGAACCAGTCCAAGCTCCAGAAGTGGGAAGACAACATGCAAGCAGCAAGTCGAACACAGGGGCAGAGCGGTGGGTGCGGAGCATGCTTGTCAGTGCACATGGGCCACACAGTTCAGGCGCCTCCTTCAGGAGGCCCTCCCTGATGCTCTCTTTTCATTAAGCGGCTGTCACAGGGCACCGCTGGGACCATGAGTCCCAGGGTCAGGGACTGGTCTTGCTCACTGTTGTCTCTTCACGTGCCTGCCTCCATCCACAGTGCTCAGCACATACTAGAGGGTGGAAGGACCTTTGCATTTTGTCTTGGCATGGTCTGACAGGCTTTGCTCTGAGACAAGGGGTGTTTACTCACTTAACACATTTTTTCAGGAGGCCTTTCTCTGCCTGGCCAGGTCTCAGCCCCAGGAGGCTCCAAGGAGGGAAGGATGTGTTCCAGGTGTGAAGTTTGTGGTCTAACAAGTTCAGGATGAGGTAGCCTGAGCCAAGGACCCTGAAAAGTTTGGGGAGGGGAGATGAGGGAAGGAGGTGGCGCTTTAGGTGGCTTGGAAGGACAGGTAGGCGTTGGAGCACTGGAGAAGGTGAAGAAAGGCAAAGGGCACAGAGGTGAAACCTCAAGATCCAAGGGTGTGGTTTTGGGAAGTCTGGCTGTGTATGTACCCCACTACACGGGAGTCAGGGGGCCTGGGCCAGGTACCCCACCTCAGTTCCCCACCTGTCAAATGGCGGTAATAACAGGATTATTGGGCAGGTTGAAAGAGACTGTATGTGATGTGCTTAGCACAGTCTTGCAGGTGGTAATTATGGGCTCAATAAATACACGTGCGCTGTCATTAGAAGCATCATTGTAGTCAGGGAGGTGGTGTTCGGTTTGGCGAGTTTGGGGAGCCTGTCTGCGGACCGTGGGGGTTGTAGAGTGAAGGTGGCCCTCAGGGCAGCAAGGTGGCCTTGCATTCTTCCATCACATGTGGTAGGTGTCACTCATCCATCAACCACTCTTTCCTGTGGAGCCCAAGGTGGCCTCAGAATCCTTCTCAGCACATTCTCTAGGCAACCCTCTAATCAATTGCAGCTGGCACATAAGATGACCAATTTGCCATCTCTGACTCAGCCAAGATCAGAAGTTGGAATGTGCCTGGAATCAGGAGTGCCAGTTTCAGACCTGGATCCTCCTTCCAGAGAGGGAGGAAGGAAGGAAGCCGGGGCAGGTGGACGGAATGCTACTCAGGGGCAGGGAGGGCGTGTCCTTAAGAGCACCTTCTGGCTTGCAGGGTTGGGATGTGCAGGTGCCCTTAGCGCTGTCAGAACAGTCCTGACTGAAGGCCAGGGAGGCCAGGATGGTGGTGCCTGTCAAGGTCAAAGAGAGAGAATGAATCAGAAGGAGTGTGAGAGCACATAGGCCCAGGGCTGCAGGGAGTGTGGGGTTTGGCCGGGGAATTGGCAGAGCCCAGAAAGCTGGAGGCCAGTGAGTCCTGAACAGAAATGGGGAGAGAGGAGGAGCAACAAGAGCTGGTCTGGGGTTTCAGTAACAAGACTTTCCTGTGAACCTATGTTCTGTGTCCCTGGACCGCACCTCCTTGTTTTAAAAGTTCATCTATGGACTTCCCTGTTGAGCCAATGGTTAAGATTCCATGCTTCCACTGCAGGTGGCACAGGTTTGATCTCTGGTTGGGGAAGTTGCGCATGCTGAGTGATGCAGCCAAAAAAAGAAAATTCATCTAAAAATCCTGAGGCAGAGCACCGATCTCAGGTTTAAAGGTGGATGGAGTTTCCATTTGTGTTCACCATGCAGCCACCATCCCACCCAGATAACTGCCCCTGTAGTGTCTCCCCAGTGCCACCTCTCATCCCAGACCCCAGAAAGGTCTCCCTAGAGATTACTTTTGCCTGATCTTTATATTCCTATTAATGGAGCCACACCACCTGTCCTGAGGCTGTCTGCTTTTCTTAACATAAGGTGTGTGATTCCTCCTTTGCTGTACATGTCTGAGTTGTGTTCTTTAGCATCACTATTCTGTTGTATGGGCATGCCAGTTTATTCATCCAGTGTCCTGTTAATGGACGTGCAAGTAATCTCCAAAATTTAGAGTGCCACTACAGACATTCTAGTGCATGTCTTCTGAGTTTGTGCCTGGCAGTGGGGCTCCTGAAGAGGCAGTGTTAGCTTTAGTATATACCGCTAGTTCTCCAAATGGCAATCCTGACTGCTTTTCTTATTGGCAGTGTGGGTGAGTTCTGATGGCCCCATGCCCGTGTCACCATTTGAGATTGTCTGTCTTTTACTGTTAGCCATTGGGGGTTGGAGGAACACGTCCTGCCTCCCAATCTTCCTAATGCCCCTGTGAATAGGATGCTTACCTGGGTGGGGGTGGTATTACCCCATTTATGGGACAAGAGTCGGGGGAGGGTCTGAGAAGTGAAGCCGCATGGCCAGCAAGCCCTGGAGCTGCTTCTGGAGTTCTAGAGCAATTCTTTCCTCACATCTGAAACCAGAACTCAGAAACTGAAATGTGGTGGTGTGGATAGCTGGAAGGCTCTGGGCCTTGGAGGTCAGGACTGGTGCAGAGCAAGGAGAGCTATGGAAGGGACTCTGAGCATTGGAGGAGGGCAAAGGAGGAGGGCAGGGAGCAGGAGGGACTGTGGAGCCGAGGAGGAGGATTGGGGAGCACAGTGGTGTCAGCAGGGCCAGCACCCAACTGGTGCACACCTGTGCCCAGGCCCTGAGCTGGTACAGGGACATAATGGTAAACCCACACAGGCAGGAACCCTGCCCTCACATTAATGACAGTCCTGGGAAGCAGGCAATCAAGGAAATCCACAATAAATACATAATTATAGACTGTGATGAGCGCTTTGTGTTGTGAGAGGGCCTGACCTGGCAGTGACATCAGGACTGAGAATGAACCACATTAGATATCAGATTGCCCCAGGGACTCTTAAAAGAGGTGTCCCAGCAGAATGGCAGGAGGTGGAAGTGGAAGTCCTCAATACCGACAGACAAGCAGCAGGATAGGAGAGCCTGAGAGACTGGGGGTGGACTGAGCAAGATCCAACACTCAGTGAGGATTAATGTCCACAGAAACCCCAAAATAACAGCGACTTAAACAAGAGAAACATTTCACAAAAAGCCTCCAGAGCAGCTTTAGAGGCTCCACAGTCATCAGGAACCCAGGCTCCTTCTCCTTCTGTCTTGTTGCCCTAGTATTCTCAAATACGGAATCTTCCTCATGATCCAAGAGGGCTGCTCAAGCACCAGCCATCATGTACATTCTAACAAGCAGGAGAGGAGAAGGGACGAAGAAGAGCACAGCCCCTGTGTTAAGGACACTTTCCATTGCACATGATGTTGCTTCACACTGATTGGCCAGAACTTGGAATAGCTGCAAGGGAAGCTGGGAAATGTGATCTTAGCTCTGGGTAGTCAGGTGCCTAGTTATAAGTTGTGGTTCTATTACTGAGGAAAAGGGGAAGACGCATTGGGGCAACACAGTCTCTGCCCCTGCTGGTAACTGGAAACGAAGAGATGATGCTGAAGGTAACAAATGACCTTTTGTCTCTGTCCCTCTCTGCAGATACAGTCATTGCTTAGGCCCAGCAGCTCAGAGGCCATGGGGTACACAAAACATGCTGGAGTCTCTACCAATGAACTGTCCTCACATTTCATCTTATTTTCACAGGCAGGGAACCTAGGTCTCAGGGAGGCAAGTGGCTTATCCAAGGACCTGTAGTTGGGAGATAGGCCAAGAAAAGCAGACCTTGCTAAGAACTTTTCAGATTTCCACTATCTGGTGAAGGAGGCTCAAGACCATGAAGCCCCTATCACTCCCTTCCTTGAAATGCTCAAAGCTGTCTCCATACTTGTTAAGCAGGACACAGGAGCAGCCATAACCACCCTCCCTCCAGACCCCATCTTCTCAGGGCATAGGAGGCAAGGCAGGACCGGAGGCAGGTGGCAAAGCTCTGGATGATCCGTGTACCCTTGGTGCTGGACAGGCAGAAAGGAGAGGACCTGAGAGCTGGCCCTCTTAGTCTCAGCACACCCCCCAGCCCTGGCATCAGCCCCTCATTTGGGCTGGAGAGCAGTGTTTCCTGCCCCTCCCCGCCAAGCCAGAACTGGGTTTTCAGCAGGAGCAGGCTCCAGAGGCTTTCTGTGCCTTCAGGGTTTGCTTGGCCTCTTCAGTGTGTACCCTTTCTGTCCCCTGATAAAAAGCTGCTGGATACACCTGTTTATGGCCAGGTGGGCTGGGGGGCACCCAGTTTGTGTTGGGAGCACCAGTTGGGTTTCAAGTTCAACCCATCATCCCACAGTAGCAAATAAACATAGGATGTTGTGTTAAATTTATTCTTTTATTTTATTCCACATGGCGTGTAGATCTTAGTTTGCTGACCAGAGATTGAACTCTCCCCCCTTGCAGAGAAAGCATGGAGTCTTAACCACTGGACTGCCAGGGAAGTCCCAGGATATTGGGTTAAATTTAAATCTCAGACCCTGAATAATTTTTAGTATATCCCTATTACCATGGACCATACTTATACTAAAAGTTACTTGTTGTTTATCCAAAAGTCAAATTAAACTGGGCATCCCGTATGTTATCTGGTGACCCGATCCAGTCAGAGGGTGGTCCCGCTGGGGTTTAGTACCAGGCCAGGAGATACAGGCTTCACCTGCACCTGCAGCTCATGCATCCCACCTGGCTTTTAAAGTAAGGCTATGCTCATATCTCCAGCTCTCCTGAGCCAGGAGCAGACCCTAATTGGCTCAGCTTGGGTCACATGCACACTCCAAAACCAATCACTGTGGGAGAGGCACTCTGATTGGCTAGGCTGAGGTTATATGACTAGAGTAAGGCCTGGCTGCCAGCATGGCTTCTTCCTGTTGTGGATCTCCCTGGTGGGGTCATCTTGGGCACAGACTACAGAGGAGGCTCCTTCTGCTGGGTCAGGGGCTTCTGGACCACTGGGACATTGGCCTTAGGCAGGCTTCAAGGGCGTTGACATTTCCATTTTGGCCAAAGGAGGGAGGCCTTAGGATGGTGTCCCGCAGGGCTGGGGTGGTGTGGTTTCCCTGCTGATCCCGCGGAAATTCTGATGGCCAGAGCAGAGGCTGCTCCGGTGCTGTCTTGTCCTTGGCACTGGGCTCGTGTCCCCTTCCTGCGGAGTTCCTCCACAGCCGCGTCCAGCGAACTCCAAGAAGGGAGCCACTGCAGGGACCTCGGGGAACCCCAGGCCTGGGGTGTTTTGCCCAGGATCAGAGGGGTCGGCTGAAGGCCCGGTAGAGAAAAATATAATTACCCTGTCAGTGCGGAGTCTCCTGACACTCCCCCTGCTCACCGCCGGCCCCTGAGTCTGTTTCTTATAAGTGAAAACAGATTTCCTGACAAGGGGCAAGATCTTAAACTTGTTCAAAACCTCCCAAATAAAAAGGGTGGTTTTAACTTTCCCCTCTCAGCAAACCAAATTGTTGAGGAGGTCTCTGGACCATTCCATTACTGCGGGAAGGGTTGGGGAGCCTGAGGCTCCTGACTGCTGGGAACCTTAGGGCAGAAGGGCTGTGGGAGGCCTCGGGTTTAGCTCACCGTGCCGGCATCTGGAGCGGTTTTTCTCAGTGGAGCCCCAGTCCCCACTCCCAGGCTCAGAAAGAGCAGACTTCCTGCTGGCCTCAGGGCCAGTCTGCCCCAGGGCTGAGAACTCAGGTCTCCAGTTGTTCTCCGCATTGCTGTTTTTCAAGGTGAGGCCAGTGGAATTTGGTTCCTACCCAGCGAAGCCCTAGTTCAGCCTTCCTCTGAAAGCTTCTTCAGATTAAACCAGTTAAAGGAAGCAGCTGTGGATGCCCCTAGAAGTGCTTCTGCCAGGGGCTGGGTTTCCTGGGAGAGGAGCTCCCCTCCCTCCCGCCGGGCCCTTGACCTGGATTTCTCAGCCTGCAGCTGCTTCGTGCTCCCTGCCTGGCGCCCTGCGCACAGCTTCTGCGTTTGCTGGATGCCGTGGTTTCTGGGCCAGCCTTCTCAGCCGGGCTCAAGCTCTCAGAGGGCGGGCACTTTGTGTCATCCCCTCCATGCTGCATCGTGGTGCCTGGCATAGGGCCCAACACACAGTAGGTCTTCAGCACATACTTGCTGAAATAATAGATGGATGGTTGGGTGAGCAGACAGATGAAAACAAGTTGTGTTCCTGCCAGGAGCCGATCACATCTGCGGGAGGTGAGAAAAGATGTAGGCCGTGTCCTTCTCTGATGGGCAGGATGGCGGATTCTAGGATGTTTGGGAAGGGTGGGAGGCATTGCCTCCTTCCCCGCCAGCCCTGGGTGTCACCAGGGGCCCCTGTCCTTTTCTGTTGAGGAAGACAGGACTGGTAAAGGTTCTCCCTGAACAATGGGCGTTGGCCTGGCAAGTCTAGGGTGCTGGGTCAGTCTTGCTTTTTCTCTGAAAACGGATGCAGTCTGCCTTAGGAGTCCTGCAGAGTCAGGCTGGAAACACTCATTCAAGTAGGCCCCGCTGATCCTGAGGTTGAGGTGGCTTACGATAGAGAGCGCCTGAAAGCTCAATCTAAGCAGTGGAAGGGGGCAAGGGACACTGTCAAGGGAACTTGGAACCTAAGAAAATAAAAGCTTTTCCAAGCTTGAACCTAAGAAAAGCCTTTCCAAGCTCTGCAGTGGCATCAGGTGCCCACAGCTGTGTGGTGAGCTTATTTCAAGCCTTTCTCTGGGCTCGGAGCGGCTCACTCTCCGTCAGCAAAGTGACAGAACCGTTCTTTGGCTGCTCTTTCTGCTTCTAGATGCTGGGGAGGGCCTTGTCCCCAGCCCTGGAGATTTGAGTAGGCTGAGTAGAAGTTGAAATGTGTCTGAACTTCAGAATTGATGGAAATGCCTAGAGAGCGCTGGCTCCAGGCTCCATCCCTTCAATATGGTACAGCACATAGAGGGGCAGTTTGGAGGCCAGCCTGTCCTCTTTATGCCCGAATTGGGCCCTCCCAGGTCTCTTGAGGGTGTGGAGTGGGGATGGGAGCCTCTGAGGATGGGCCGTCAGGATAGCAGAATGTGCAGTCACGGAGCTGTGGCCTGCCCACCCCAGACGGTTCGGTTTACGGCCTTGATTCCTGTGTCTTGCAGTGGCCTCTTGCCGTGCTGACCAAGCTGGCTAGGTGTGACTGAATCTTCTGTTCCCACCAGAGCTGGTCTGGGCTCCTGGTGAGGAGGGTGAAGGGAGGGGCTCCAGCACTGTCCGTCAGGGCCCACAGCACCCCATCCAGGCCCATAGCTTCCATGGGCTGGACCCCAGCAGGCGTGGTGGAGACTCTCCAGGGGGCCTGGGCTGGCCTCAGGACACAGAGCTTGACGAATGAGCCGCACTCCTGACTGGCTCAGTTCTGGGAGCTGGGGCTTGGGGAAGGGGCAGCCAATAGAGGGAAGAGGGGCGGAAGGGAAGGCGGAACATTACCACCCCCACCCCAGGACGCTACTCAGAACACTCTCCTCTGCTCACCCCAATTCTCTTCCTCAGGTCCTTTTTGTCCTAGAGCGCTGGCCCCATCAGCTCCACACTCCTCCCATCCATCCTCAGGGCTGGGCCAGGGGCTGCGTGGGGGCCCTAGGGCCTCAGGCTAGTGTGGAGGGAGCGGGGGAGGTGTGGCTTTGGAGACCCATCTGACATCCCCCCTGGGGCAGCAGGGGGATACATTCTTGACACCTAGGTGGCCCTGTGAATATTTGTTGGGGAAGGGCAGGTAGCACCCCCAGTGTACCCAGAGGGAAGCCTCATCAATTCTCAGCGGAGCCACTGGGCATGCCGGGGGCCCCTGGATGGAGATGCTGGGGCGGCTTCCTAGGTCCTGAGGCATCACCAGGCAGGGGAGAGCCAGGCCCCTGAGGCAGACAGGGGTGTGGAATCTGGCTCCACCGTGTCCAGCTCAGGCCTGTGCGTGTCCCCACATTCGGAGCCCTTTCACTTCCAGTGGGGAGGGTGTAGAGGCAGCGGCATGCGGGGCAGTGTGAGGAGCTCAGCCCGGGGCTCTGTCGGTCAGTCCCTTCCTGCCTGGGCAGTGGCGTGTGGCCCATGGAAAAGACCCTGGCCCACCTGTGGGTCCAGACATCCCTCACTACCTCCCACCAACCTCCCCCGATCTCCTCAGTGGCAAGAGTCGGGGACCCCGTTTCACAGACAAGGATTCTGCGGTCCCGGGCTGTGCTCCCACTGGCCACCCCGCCTGGCCCACCTCTACTCATCCTTCTCTCCGGAGGCCTGAGCCACTCTGACCCCGGGGGCTTTGGGTGAGGGCTCGCCTTGATGATCCCCAGCCTGTCTGTCTCCCTGGAGCTCGTGTACCAGCAGCCCTGTTCCTGTCACCGTCCTGGGTCTCAGCAGGTGGCCTGACTTTCAGAGCAGAAATGGCTTGGGGGGGTGCTGACTTGTCATGGGGAGTGCTGGGGAAGGGGAGGGGGTGGCGGCAGAGGGTGGGTGGCAGGAAGAATGGAGGTCAAGACCCCAGCTTCTCTCTGGGAGGCAAGGGAGCCCTTAGGGTCACCCTTCTTGGTGTCATCTTGGCCCACTTCCTCACCCAGGGGTCCCAGAGGTGGGTCCCTCCATGCCTGGCAGGGTCTCTTGAAGCTGCACAGACTTGGGAGGCCACTAGGAACCTGACCAGCCACTGGCCTTTGGCCGGCTGAGTGCCTGGAAGAACCCTTGATGGCTAGGCCGCAGAACCGAGATCCCCTGTCCCCAGCCTGGGTCTGCTCCCCACCCAGCCCCCAGCCACCTCGCCCCAGCCGGGCAAGATCAATTAAAGCCCCTGTCCCCAATTGGTTTGTGGTATTAAAAACGAATTGCGATCAGCTGGGTTGTCATTTCTACCTGATAAAACATCACTTTTATTGATCTCACTCACCCAATGCCATCACTTATCTTGCTTCAGCATTTCACATAATGGCTCGTTTGTCTTGATCCAAGTGCAGTCTCGCATGTTTAACCCTTGGGGCTCTGTGGCCTCTCATGTGCCCCTGCCCCCACCCTCCGTCCCTTGCCAGGCCCTGTTTTGGTGGGCAGGAGGTTCTAGAAGGCAAGAGCCGCACGGTGTTAAGGCAGGAAGAGGGAGGAGTTGGGGGAGGGGAGGAGAAAGTAGGAGGGCTGGGGGCGGACCCTAGTGGTCCTCACCTGTGTCGCTGTAGTTCCCTGCCTCCCGGCTCACCCCCACTGGCCCCCGTTTCTGTGCCGATTGACAACCCTCCCAGGTTTCTGGTCTGCAGGACCCCCTCACCCTCTAGCCCAGACCTGAACTCCTGTCCCCACACCAGTCCCTTAGGGTCTTTCTCTGGGTGCCGGTGTCTCCCCAAGGTGCTGGTTGTCTGACTGTGGGGTCGCAGAGGGAGGCGTCTCAGTCTGATTTCGGACTCCGCCTAGAGACTTCTGTGTGTCCCATCTCCAGCAGACAGTGCAGACCCGTCCTGCACTCGGGCTCTGGCCCTGGCCACAGTCCAGCTATTGCTTCTGCTCCTCTGTACCTCCTGGCCACCAGCCAGCCATGTTCCTCACCTCCCTGTTCCCTGCCATGGTCCTGCCTGGACTCTGCCCCAGCACATAACCAATACACTTTCAAGCCCACAGGGATCTCTGTCTGCTTCCCCCAGCCCCCCTTCCCCCACTACAGTGGGCCTCTGAGCCAGAAACTGTGGTCAGCTAGCACTCCCCTGCTCAGACCCCTTCTGCCGCTCATCCTAGTCCCCAAGGCCTCCTCTGGGCTCGCCCTCTCCTCTCCCTCCTGCAGCCCTTGGAAGTGGGCTTCCCTCCTGAGCAGCTGGAAACCTGCGCCTGCAGAGTGGGGGCTGCTGACTCATAAACTCGGTGAATCTAAGGGCCAGGTTGTCTGCCTTCAGGCATGGCTGAGCCTGGGAGCTCGGGCTGATTGTCCCAACTTCTTGCGGCCCCAGGCCTCCTGCTCAGGAGCCCCGTTCTCATCGGATTCCTTGATGGGCTTGGACCGGCCCTAGGGAAGAACTTGTCAGGCCTCACCTGTCACACCTGGCTGGTCACACGGCCTTGGGCCTTCTGCACCCCAGGGAGGGGTCTGCTTTCTCTGAATGAATCATCCCGTGGAGGAAATGAGAAAGGGGAACAGGGCGTGGTCAGGGCTGGCCTGCGGTAGCCCCAGAGTGGATGGGCTGGCAGCGTGTGTGTGCACCTGTGCGAATGGCCCACAGCTCCTGACACCCCTGGGGGGGGTCACAGCCCCACTACCCACACTTCTCTGCCCTGACCTGAGCTCCCCTCATCGGGGTCCCAGTTTCAGCTGAAGGGGTCCTCCCCAGGAGGTCTTAGAGGTGGAGGGAAAACAGCGCCACCCCCCCAGGTAGGGTTCCTGGGGGGCCCTCAGGGCTGCAGCCTCACTGAGCGGAGCTCTCTGGAGGGGGGGGCGCACATTGAGATGTACCCTTGCCCAACATCCCCCAGGCCCTGATGGGGGCTAACCATCCATTGAACAATCAGGACTGCTGTTTGAGTGTAACTCATGCATAGCTGAAAATATTTGTCAAATGAGTAAATTCATGCCTTCTGTGAGGAGAGTGCTGTCCGGTCTGCCCAGACCCCTCCCCTCCACTTTGGGGACCCCTTTTTCCCCCATGCCTGTACCTTCCCCTCCTCCCTTCCAGGGGCACCCAGCCTGGCCACATGTTCAGGCTGGACATCTGACCCACCTTGGGAGAGATCTATCAAGAGAGGGACCCTTGTCCTGGGTGGGGGGGTCTCAAAGCCAAGGCCACTCCAAAGCCATTTTGGCTGCATGTGCCTCTCAAAGGCCCAGCCCCCCCAATTCTGGCTCTTCTAGGCTGCTGCAGGGTAGGCCTCGCCGTTGCCCCAGTCCCTTGTCTGCTGAGACCCCAGCCTCTGGGGCCTCCAGGGAGTCCCCTTGGAACACACACATTGGACGCTGGGGTGCAGTTAGGATTCTGGACCACTGAAAACCTGTACAATAGTTTATATATTTATTCTTAAGCAAGTTATCAATAAAAAATTTAATACTAAAATGCCTTTACATAGAGTTTGCTGTTCATAAAACCTTTGCATTTTTTTTTGTTTGTTTGTTTTTAGTGTTTACATTGAAAAAAAAATCAACCATCCTCTTAGTTTACACATTTACATGAGTCGTGCTTTTGCCAGGTTTAACCACGGTGGGAGGCCGCGCTGTCCGCGCACACGCGGACAGAGGGGATGAGAAGAGAAAAGCAAAGGACAGAAGTCCACAGACGAGGGAGAATAACCAACAGGAGGGCGGGAGGGCCAAGAAAAGGCTGCCTGTTTTGTTCGTTCCTGCCTTGCAGACTGGGGTTGGAAGTAGCCTCAGGTTCTACTGTCCATGGCTGGCCCTTCCCCACATGCGCCTTGGAAGCTGGCTGTGTCCTCTCCACGGCATCTTTCCACTTCCCCAGCCGCCAGCAGGACCTTGGCGGCCGTCTCCAGGACGACCACCAGGAATGAAATATTGCACTCGAGCCGAGACAAAGGGGAGAGTTGGGGTGGGAGAGGAAAGCTGGGGTGCAGGGGAACCCCTCCCTGTCCCTGTACTTTCCTTGGAGCCGCCAGGAGCGGGGGAGGGGCCCTCCGGGTGGGCGGGGTGATTTCCTGGTTGGAAAGAAAAGCGGGCCCAGGCACCCGCCGACTCATTTCCCAGGTACCTGGTGTGGGTCTGTGGGTCACACAAGAGCCCGTGCTAAGGAGCAGTGGCTAACGTGGGGGGCCTTCCTGGGGCTCTCAGTGAGGCCAGGGGACCCTTAGCGTGACATGGGAGCATGGATCCCTCAGTGCGGTTTTTGGGGGGGAGGGAAGGGCTGTTGGGTCACGGGCCTGGCTTGCCCTGCCTGTCCCTCTTGGCCTCAGAAAAAGTGAAGGGGTGACATGTTCTCCGGGATTACTGGGGTGGTGCTGAGGGTCTGGGACACGCATGCGGCACAACAGTAATTATGGTGCTGGGCAGAGCAGCGCTCCTTGTACCCGAGGCTGGGGTGTGGGCAGGAGGAACCCTGCTCTGGGCCCCAAGCACTAGCCTGCCAGGTCATTGGCCCTGCCAAGCGGCTGCAGAAAAGGCCTGCAAAACTCCACGTGAGTTGGGGAGGGCCAGTTCCTTTCCTGCTGAGTGGAGGCTGGGCAAGATGGTTATTGAAACGGAAATCGGAAATAACTTGGAATATTCAGGAAATCAAATCAAAACATCATCCTTTCATATTGATAGTTTAAAACATTTGTTCATTTTTGCTTTGTTTTAAATAGAGGTAAGATACATATGGCTGCAGTCACAGTCTTGGGCTGGGGAGCCTGCTTCTGGCGTCCCTCCTACCCCGCAAGGGACCCTCATCATCGACCTCCCCCAATACATTTTTCCCCAGGAGATGAATTAAAAGGAAATAAACTCGAGTGTGACTTCCATCTTAGACAGTCCCCCCAAGAGGTCAGCAGGTATAATCTAGGGTTCTGTCTGATCCCTCCTGTGGCCTCTGGCCCCTCGGACCACGCCCCACCTGCCTCTGTTGTTACAGACACCCCAGTTGGAACTCAGCTAGGCTGAGGAAAACAGTGCATTTTCAAAGAAGACCCCTCAGAACAAAATCTCTACACACACACATACACAGACACACACACACACTCACCCACACACACCCTTGTCACGCGTGTGGGGAAAAAAAAAATCCTTTTCCACTTTTTTTCCATAAAACTTCCCCGCAAGGAATACAATATTTACATAGAGAAATAAATAGACAACACACCTGATTTCTGCTTTCCCTGGTGGGAGACAGTCGGAGGTACTAGGGAAAATATGGCTTGGATTCTAATCTCTCATGAACTGCCGATGCGGGAAAACAGAGAGGGCCGGCGGATCCCAGTTGGGGGCACAGCTGACCCTCCGCAGCAGACGGATGGGACTGGGTTCCGACGCCTAAAAGCTCTCTCGCTTTCCAGGGAAAATAATAATAATAATAATAATAAAAAGCCTGGATCTTGCCTTGGTGGGTTTGCATATTTGCTCAGACTCGCCCCTCCGAGGTGTGGGCCAGCCTCCTACTCAGAGGCGTGGGGCTGCGTCCTCTCGTGCCTGTGGCTTGCACGCCAGGCACCGCTGGGCGGGTGGGTCACCTGCGGCCGTCCGCGCAGAGTCAGCACAGAATGGGCACGCCGTCGGCCGTCACCAGGCGCCCTGTGGTGGGGTCGTAGGTGCCCGCCAGGTAGTAGAGGTCCCGTCGGTCCTGGTACTTGCGGCTCCGTGTCATCTGCTCGTACTGCTCGCGCCCTACGACCTGGCACTTGTGGGAGATGGTCTGCACGTCGTTCTCGTCCTCGTGGCAGGACTGGTACAGCGCGTTCTGCCGGGGAGCGGGGTGAGGAGCGCCTGGGGTCAGGTCTGGCGTGGGACAGCACACCCCACCCGACCCTGGGACCCTCAGCTCTGGATAAGATTTTAACCGTGTGGCGGGGGAGCCGGCACCTAGAGCCCCGGTGGGTGGGCAGAGTGCAAGAAACACTTGTTTCTGCACCATCTGCAAACACGGTTCTCAGGGAAGACAGGAGAGTGTGCTGGGGGTGTTTAGGGTCTTAGATCGGTTTGGGCAGGCAGGGACCAGAGGGTCTGCTGTAGGGGGGCGCTGCTGAGGGTGGGACCTGCTTGGTGCTACATGCTGCCATGGGTCACAGCCCCCCATGAGGTGAAACTGTCACCCACTCCACTAGGAGTCATAGAAGTGGTCAGGGAGGGATCCAGGTGGCCTGGCTCGGGGCCTGAGCCCTCAGCCATGTTACTCCCTGTTGGGCCCATGTGACCCTTAGGAAGAGGCACCTTGAGGTGTGGGTACAGGGAGGGGGGATGTTCATAGGTGATCATTCCCCTTCTTCCGACTGCTGGTGCTAGTTGCTAAGATACCTCTTCCCAGACCCCCACTCTGAGCCTGCCCAGGCCCCCGGGACCCCTGCCCTCCACCAGGCGGCCCCACCTTCCCGTCGCTCTGCCGCTTCCCCAGTTTGGTCTCCTCCGGATGGTAGAACCATTTGACCTTCACCACCATGTTGCTGCCCCACGACTCCCACATGCTCTCGATGCGGCCGATGTAGGGCAGGTTGGGCCGCCCGGCCGACAGGAAGACCGCGCAGTCCCCGATGCGAAGCGTCTCCTTGCCCCGGACGATGGCCTTGTAGAACAGCTTCCTGGCCTTCCCCTTCATGCCACGCCTCTGCAGGAGACAGCCAGGGGCACAGGGTGGGCAGGGGACACAGGCCGGAATGACAGCGACAGTGTGCAGGAGAGACAAATGGCAAGTCTCGAGGGCGCTTGCGCGGGCCAGGCCCACCTACCTGCGTGGGGTTCCCCGACCACTTCCAGAGCTGCCGGGCGGGCAGGAAGGCTGAGATCTTTGGCCGGTTTTCCACGGAGGGCAGCCGCTGCCTCCGGGACAGCTCTTTGGCTTTGGAGAAGCTCAGGGCCTCCTTGCGCTTGAGCCGGGGTCTGCTGCTGCTGGGGCCCGCGCCCGCACCCCCACCGGCCACGGTGGCCCTGGACAGGAAGCAGCGCTGGGCGTGCGGGTGCGGGCCGCCCCCCTTGGAGCGCAGGGCCTCGGGCTGGGCCAGGAGCGCGGGCACTGGGTGGGTGAGGCATGTCTGCAGCAGCAGGGCGGGGTCCTCCTCGTCTGAGCTGTAGGAAGAGCCCTCGTCGTCCGAGGAGCAGAGGCTGGAGGTGGACAGGGAGCCAGAGGAGGAGGAGGTGGATGAACCCGAGGACGAGGAAGACACGGACAGGCGGGCGAGGAAGCGGGAGGGCACGCCAGGTGCCAGGCCAGGCCCGTCTTCCTCCTCGTCTGAGTAGGAGCTGTGGCAGTCGCTGTCGCAGGGCAGCGGGTACTCGGCCTGGCCCGCGAACTTGCGCAGCGCCAGCCCCATGGGCAGCGGGTGGACGGGTGCCCGCCCCTTCCTGTCCTTGCCCACGAGGGCTGGGTGCCCGTAGCTGGGGCTGGGCAGGGGCCTCCCTGGCCTGGGCCCCGAGTCCTTGTCGCCAGCGTGTAGCGCCTTGCAGTTCTTGCTCTTGGGGGAGGTCACGCCCTCGTGGTCAAGCTTGACCAGGAACTCGCCGCCTGTCCGCCGCCGCCCGCCCTTCTCAACCTCGGCCTTCTTGGCCCGCAGCAGCTTGTGGGCCCCCCCGGGCAGGCCAGGCCCGGCCCCGCTGACAAAGGGCGCGTAGGAGCTGGCCAGGCTGCTGAAGGAGTCAGCGCGGAAGCCGTTGCCGAACACGGGTGGCGCCACGCTGTGCATGGGGAACAGGGCCTCGCGGGCCCGCAGCTTCTTGGCGCTGCCGTTGAGCTGGAAGAGGTTCTGCAGCACTCCTGGCCCCTTGCTGCCTGCCGCGGCCACCGCCTTCCGCTTGGTCTGCGCCACCGCCGACCAGCTCAGCAGCGGGCTGCTCCGGCGGCCCAAGAAGTGGTCTGAGGCCCCCGCGGGGGGCTTGGCACCAGAGGTCAGGAGCTCTGTTTTGCCTGGGGAGAGGCCAGGTAGAGTCAGAGAAACCACCCTCCCACCCTTCCTTCCCCCCCACTCCTGAGGGAGTTCCCCACCCGAGGTCCTGTGAGTACCAGCTTTGTCTTTGCCTGTGGATTTCTTCCCGGAGGTCTTTGAGGCTTCGGACCCGTCATGAGCCTTAGGAGACAGGCTGGGAGCGGTGGCCTCACTGGGCGGGGGCGCCTCACAGGAAGATTTCTTGGTCCTCCGGCAGCTGCTGGACACCAGCAGGGCTGGCGAGGGCTCGGTGCCTGCAGGGTGGACCAGTGGCCTCAGCGCTGTGCTGCCAGGGTGACCTCTTCCCCATGAGCCTCCTCTTGGGAGATCAGGGAGCTAATGTCTGGACCCAGGAGAAGCCCGCCCGAACTCCAGCCATATGGGCTGATCCAGGAAGGAAGGACGCCACCCTGGAGGGCCCTGGGGCTCACACTGGATCTTGAAGTCTGGAGGCAGCAGCCTGATGTTGGAGACAGCAATGTGGCCAGTGTCCCCGTCGTCGAACTCCACCACCACGGAGTCCAGGTCCTCTTCCTCATCACTGGAGGTGCCTGGAGATAGGGCCCACCTGAGCACACCGCCCTACGCTCCGGGCCCAAGAAGCTCTCCCCAGTGGCCAGGTGGCCAGGACAGGAGAATGATGGGATGGGCTCCGGAGCGCCTGACAAATGATGCTGGGACATTCTGCTCCCTGATCACATTTGACCTTGGAGCTGCTGTGGCAGCTGGGAGCAGCCCGCCTCCCCTCCACCTCCTGAAGTGCCGCCAGAGAGGCAATATTACCGCCATCCATCACCAGCATCCCAGGGCACACACGTAGGGACGCAGGGCCCCCGACCTCCCCCTGTGGACAGGCTCACAGATGCAGACACATGCCTGGCTGAGGCCTGCCAGACAATTTGCCCACCCACCTGTCTGACCCCAGGATCCCCACATCCTGTGCCGGGGAGCGGGGAGCAGAAGAATTCACCCAGGAGAGCTGGTGCCCAGGTGACCAGTTCATAACCCTCAGGTCCTAGGGCTCTCGGGCCCCTCTCTGCTAGGCCTTCTGGTCAGCCAGTGGCTCCATCCTGTCCCCACCCAGGCAGCCCCTCGACTTTTCCTGTTGACCAAGGAGCTGAGGTTATCGTCTGCCCTATCCGATCTGCTCTGGCCTGGGAAGCAGGGCTGGTAGGAAGCCTTCCTTGAGAGACAGGGTCCCCTCCCTGGCACTCTAAGAGTCTTGGAGGGGCCTCCGGCCTGTAGCTTTGCCTGAGGGGAGGAGTTGATGGACCTCGCTGGGGTCCCCGGGTGGCGCTCACCTCGTACCACGTTGCCTGGGTACAGGCAGCGGGACTTCTGGCTCCAGTAGGCACAGACCCTCGTGCCGGGTGGGAGGTACCGGCTGGACTGCGGTCGGACATCCAGAACCTGCGGGAACAGTAGTTCGGCAGCCGTGAGCGGGCAGGGCTGGCCGAGGGGTGCCCAGGAGGGGCTGGGTGCCATCAGGCCCACCTCCCTGGGGTGGTGAGCCGAGCAGGGGCTGTCCCCTCACCGCCTCCTGCAGCAGCTGCTCCAGTGAGTAGATCCTTTGCCGGTTGCCTCTTTCGCCCTCGATGACAATGCTGTAGCTGAGGGGGGGACGGGGCATGGCAACGGGAGCATGAGCTAGGCCTGCAGACCCCCCACCCCGCCCACAGCCCTCCCTGCATACACGCCAGGGCCTCACATGTCGGGGGGCTGCAGGGTCCTGACGCTGCCCGCGTACAGCAGACTGTCCTCCTTGGGGATGAGCACAGGTAGCCCGTCCTGCAGGTCCTCCTTATGAATGGTGCATGAGCGTGCTGGGGAGACCAGGGCGTCAGTGCCCGGCCCCCCGCCTGCCCACCACTGCCCCTCCCCAATGCTCCGAGCCCTTTCCTGGCCACTCACCCAGGGCGGCGCTCTGCTCTGCGCTCAGGGGGCCACTGGCCTCCTCCTCCTCCTCATCCTCCGAGAGGCAGCTGCTGTCCTCAAATTCAAAGTCGTCCTCCACCGCAAAGCTCTCCAGGAGCCGAGTGACCGCCCGGCCCTTGCCCTGGGGGCCAGAGGGGTCAGCTCCCTTGGGACAGGTGGGGGCGGGTGGTCAGGGCCAGCCAGTTCCCTGGGGTTGGGGCAGGGATGCTACCTGTTTGCCAACGGCCTTGGTTTTCACCTTGCCCGCTTTCCGGCCCCTCCCCAGGATGGCCTTGGCGTTGCGGGGCGACAGGGCAATGGACAGGGCCCCATTCTTCCGCTGTCGGAGGAGAGGGGTGAGGTGAGGGTGGCACAAACCTCCTTGCCCCCGGTGTGCCCGTGGAGTGACTCAGACAGACCCTGAGTATGAATCCCAGGGTGTGACTTGGTGTAGCAAGTAGAGAAGAGTGGGGTGAGGGTCCCCAAAGGCTTTCTGCATCCAGTACCCCCCCTGCCGAGCCCAGGACCCCGGGGCACCCGTCGGCCCTCACCCGCAGCCCCGGCTGGAGCACCGTGCTCTTGCGTGTGGCTCTCTTGAGGCGCTCGCTGGCCAGCCTGCTGCCCTCCTCATGGCAGGCGAAGGCCCGGGCAGGGCCGCAGAGGGCGTCCCTGCTGGGTGCGGCCCCCGGCTCAGCCCGCAGGCCGCTCTTGGCCTTGGCCTTGGCCTTCTTCTTGCCGGGCCCCCCTGGGGGCCTGCGCCCTGGGGCCCGCTCCAGCTTGCTGCCCACCTTGGTCTTCACCGTCCTCCGCTTGACCTTGACCTCACTCTCGGGGCTGGAGAGGCGGCAGGCCCCTGGGGAGGGAGGGAGGGCGGGCGTCACAGGAGCCCCAGCTGCCTCCCGGGGCCCCTCCCGGCCCGGCCTGCCCCAGCCCAGCCCTCCCTGGGTACCTAGCAAGCTCTGCCTCTCCTTCTTCTTCTTGGCCTTCTGGTTGGCCTCCATCTTGACCACGGAGGAGGGCGAGGGCCCCAGCACGGCCATGCGGGTCCCAGCATGTAGCACCAGCCCAGGCTCCTTGGGGGGTTCTTCTGTCTCCAGCAGACCGTCACAGTTTTCACTGTCTGAGCCGCTGTCTGTGGGGAGGTGGATGGTCCAGGTAACTTGGCATCAGAGCAGCGCCATTTTGGGGTGTGGCTAGGGGAGTGGATGGTTCATGTGTGCGGATGTGTCGGGGGCCGAGCAGAGTCCATCACTGTCGTATGGGGGCTGCTCCGAGGGCAGACACCTGGGCCAGGTATCCAGGTGAGGGTGTTTAGACCAGAAGGAGAAGGGGCGGCCTCTCTGACCTCCCTCTCTCTGTCTCAATCTCCCTTCCTTACGCGCTGGACAGTGGGGCCCCCACCTTGCAGGGCTGAGGGTTCCCATCCCCAGGGGCAGCCCCTTTCCCTCACTCGTCCTCCTGCCAGATGCCCTCTGTCTTCCTGCTTCCTCTTCCTTCCCTTTGTTCTTTCCCAGGCGGGACCTGGAGGAGGGGGCAGGGGCTGGCAGAGAGGAAGGATCTATTTTTCCAGGCCCCTGTCTCTGGACATGTGTGTCTGCTGGGGGCCAGATAACCTCTCCAGGTCACTCGGCCGGACACAGCAGGAAGGCCGGCTGGAGCAGGCAGAAGGGCTATTTTTAACCCCTCTTTCCAGGATGCATCCAGCTGTCTGCTTCCTCCCCGTGGCCCCCTGTGTGGGGGTGGGACACGGAGAATCCATCCTAGGCCAGCAAGAGGGTCTCCCTGGGCCCAGCACACTCCAAGAGCCCCTGACCACCCCCTCCCCCAGCCCCTAATGAGCGTGGAGGCCCTGTTTGCGATGCTCGGACTAACAACTTGCCTGCTTCATGTGTTGCGGCCGCTGCCGGCTGGGCTGGGAACTTAGGGGCCTCCCTGCCACCAATGCCGCCGTCGGGCTGTGGGTGCCGGGCCGCCCCAGACGCCTTGGCATTCTTGGCTCGTGACAGCTTCTTCCGGATACGACCCCCTGGGGTGGCCTCCTTTCGCCGGAAGGGGCTGAGGCCAGTGGGCAGCCCCTTGCTCTTGACCTTCGGCTTCAGCTGGGCTACCTTGTGGGCCACAGCAGATGCCAGGTCGCCCTGACTGCTGCTCTTCTTGCACCGAACCTTCTCCTGTGAACAGGCAGGTGGAGGCTGCAGTTACTGGTGCCCCAACCCTTAGCCACGGCCCTGCAACCTCCGGCCTCCCTTCTACCACTGGTAGGTAGGCTTGGGAGGTGGCAGGTCACTGGCCTTGCCCTCCAAAATGACTGAGAGGGCTCTGGCCCCCCGGGCACAAGGCCTGCCCAGTGGAGCCTAAACTTGTGCCTGTCTGTCCCCCATTTCACAGCCTCCCCAGGCGCCCAACCCACTCAGGTTTGGGGAGGGAGGCCAAGGACCCAAACGTCTGTCCTGTCCTGGACAGAGGGACCAGCCTCCTACTAGGGGAGGGACAGGCAAAGTGACAATAGACTCAGACCCACCTCTCGCCTGTCCCTCCCAGGACCCTAGAATAGGGGTGGGGTAGGATGTACCCACCGCATTGAGAAGGAATGGGGGGACTGGCACCCCGGGGGAGCCTGTCCCAAGAGAGGAATAGCTGTCCTTGGCCCACCCACTACACCAGGTATGCACCAGGTATGCATCGTCCACCTGTGACCAGGGCAGTACGTCCTGTGACCCACGACACCTATGTGCTCCTTTCCTCACGCTGCAGTGAGCAGAGGAGGGGGGTGTCATGGA
Source organism: Cervus canadensis (assembly GCF_019320065.1). NCBI lineage: Eukaryota > Metazoa > Chordata > Mammalia > Artiodactyla > Cervidae > Cervus > Cervus canadensis. The sequence goes on along the minus strand of NC_057386.1, from coordinate 11,657,421 downwards.
GCACAACCAGCTCCTCTCATACCTTCAGGGGCCCGCCTCTGTGTGAGGCATACGAAGCTCTCTGGGCCTCATCTGCTCATCTGAGCAAGGGGACCCCAGCTGGGTGGTGGGGCGGGGCGGGGCGGGGCGGCAGTGTTCAGCCTGGGGCTGGTCTTCCGCCTGCTCCCTGTCCTGTCTGTCTGACATCTTGCACCCGGCCCAAGGGGAAGGCTGCAGCGGGGACTCACCGCAGACGTGGGCTGCAGGCCCACGTAGGTGCCCTGCTCCAGCCGGCCTCGCTTCTTCGAAGGCTCATCATCGCCGCCCCGCAGCTCAGCACATAGCAGGCTCAGGCTAGACCGCACAGCCCTGGGAGCACGGGGGGCGGAGGTCACACCGGGGCACCCGGGCCTTGTGCCCATGACAGGCCCTGTGGTGGCAGCCAGGACGCCACGTGGAGGTGGGGGGCGTGCAGTGCAGCTCTAAGTCTGCAGACCCACTTCTCCCTGTGAGGGCCCTGCCTCCTTCCTGGCCAAGGCTGTGTCCCTGGGCCAGGCTCCTCCAAGCACCCAGAACTGCTGCGGGGGGCACTGGCGAGCTAGGCCAGTGCTGAGCCCCTGGGGCACCTGCTACCCAGCCGGCCCCCGCTGCCCACTGCTCAGGGGCCACGGCCCTGCAGCCGGCTGGGCCACTGTGTGACCTGGGCTGTAGCCTCAGTCTTTCTACCTGGAAAGTGGGGGTGCTTTTCATTGTGTCTCTCTGCAAGGTGGGGGTGGGATTGTGCCAGTCCCAGGCCTGGCCCTTATTGAGTCCAAAGGCCAGCAGCTACCGCAATTAGGAAAAAAGAGGGAGTGAGGAGAGTCTGCTGAGAATGGGGTCCACTTGAAGCATCTCTGCCATGGTCAGGAAAAGGATGGGGGGGGCAGCGGCCAGAGAAACTCATGCCCAGGCTCTGCCTCCCAGCCCCCTGGGACCCCCACTGCTGGGCTCAGACCCCTCAGAACTTTGTCCTCTGCCTTCAATTCCTGGTCTCAAAGGAGGGACTCTGAACTCCCCCTAGCCCAGCTCCCAGGCCCTGGGAGCCACTGACTCTGAGCCTGGTTCCATGTCCCACAGGTGTGAGGCTGTGAGCTCCGCTCTGTCCTTGGGCAAACAGGGGCTGGGGACTGGGCCTCTCACCTGCCCTCTCCCTCACCCACATAGCATTAATGAAAATGAGTCCCAGGTGGAGGCTGAGGGCCCTGACCCGGCCCTGGCCTTCTGTGGCCAGAAGTCAACTTTTACCTTCCTGCCCAGAGAGGCCAGCCAGGAAGCCAACCCGCAGCCACGCGTGGCCCCGGGGCGTTGGCCCTCCCACTTCCTGCCTGAGCCCAACTGTCGGCAGCTACTGCAGGGTAGGGGCCCAGAGAGGGATAGAAAGTGGAGAGGAGCCCGAGATGGGGAGAGGTGGGAGGGAACCCCAGTCCTTAGGAAGGGAGGGCCCTGGCTTTGGTTTCCTTCCCCTGCCAACCAGGGCCTGCTTTCTCAGGTCAGTGGGGAAAGTGGCCAGATGCAAGCACCAGGACCTGGCTTCCAGACTCGGGCTGGCTCTTGGTGCCAGGTGGGTCTGAGACAAGTGTGGGGCAGCCTCGACAAGAGGATCCCTGACAAGGCCCCCTGCCAGGCCCTGGCCTTAGCCAGCAGCCCCCCAGTTCTGGCTAGTCCTCAAAGGGAGCCCCCTGGAGGCCCCTCGGGGTGACACCTGGGCAGGGTGGAGGGACAGCCCCAGGAGGCTCCCCCCAGCCATATGGTGCGTCCCCTCCCCAGCCCGCAGCCGAGGAGAATTCCCCTCCCTGTAACCTTCTCTGCATTTGCTAATGTTTTGTGACATAAAGCCCTGAGATTAATTTTTTGCCTCTGTCTTAATTGAAGGAACCATTTAGTGCCGATTTAACTATTATTACCAAATCATCAGGATTGATGCAGTGCGCACACGCCGCGCCAATCGTGTTTGGAGGAACTCGAGGATTTATGCAAATGGGCCTGCCGGGAGAGGCAATTTGTAGCCGAGAAGGACAATTATACCAGGCCCGGGAGTGCGCCAACGACTGCGCCGGGCGGGTAATGGATAATAACCGCGTGCCGGCAGCCGTGCGCAGCACCGCAGCGTGACCAACGACTCTATACGGTGCAGATAAAGAGGCTTTTACGCAACACTGCCTCGCACTCGTGGGACTGGGTGGGGGCTGGGGCCGGGCAGGGGGTATGCCACCGCCCTGGCTACAGCCAGGTGCGTGGGGCTGGAGTGGCCACGTGCCAGGCCCAGGGGGTGGGGCTTGTCTGCCCTGAGCTCAGGGCCCGGGACACCGCCACGCTCACCACCACATCTGGCCTGGGGTTCTGGGTCTTCAGGAGAGACTCTGAGAGGGGCTCTTGTGGCCCCGGGAGCCAGAGAGGAGCCCAGTCCCACCGGTCAGGCCTTAAGGGCACCGGGGCCAGCCCAGCCTCATCGAGTAACCTCAGCCCTAGGCACCCCACGGGACCCCTGCACCCAGGACTCACTTGACTTTCTTGCTGTCGCTGGGGCGCAGGGCAGGCAGCAAACTGGAGTATTTGCGCTTCCGTGGCCGGCCAGGCCCTCGCCTGGCAGGGCTCCTTGAGCTCTCCTCTCTCCTGGGGACCGCAGGAAGGGTGGTCAGAGACTGATGCCCTTCCTGGCTCCCTGGCAAGCGTCCAGCAGAGGTCACTGCCCTTGGGGGATATGGTGGGAGCCAGCTGTCCCAAGACTGGGCCTGGGGAGCCTGGCCACCCCGTGGAGCCAGAGTCCCACCATCCCTACTTCCCAGCTCCAGCCGTCCTGTACACACCAGTCAGGTGAGCTGCCACCACTGCTATGACAAACTTGGGGTTCCCTCTGCCCCCCAGAGCCCAACCCTGCCCTGGCCCCCTCTCTGACAGCACTACCCTCACCCTTTGCCCCACCACCCAAGGACCAGCCTCTGTCCTGCACTAGCCTTTGCTGCGTACTTCTTCCACCCCACACCGTACCGCACCTTGGTTTCTCTGCTGGGTGACTGCCTCATGGTTCCACTGCCTCTGGGGACCTTCCCAGGCCGCCCCCCCTTCCAGTCCCCACTCACCCCAGCACACACAGGTTGACCCCTGGCCACAAGGCGATGGCCCTGGGCTGGGCCGTGCCCGCCTCTGCCCTGAACTGGGGGCGTCTGCACAAGCCGCACTCCCGCCCCCCGCCCCCGCCCCCGCCCCACTGCCAGCCTGGGCCATACTCATGGTCGTGCCTGCGCTGCAGCCGGGCCAGCTCCCGCTGCTTCTCCTTGTAGCGCCTCTGCAGCTCCGCCAGCTGCACGCGCATCTCCACCTCCTGCGTGTCCAGCCGATCGATGGCAGCCTTCAGCGGGCACACCTAGTGGGCAGGGGCACAGAGGCCTGTGAGCCCAGCTACATGACCGCGATGGGGTGGGCAGGTGGCCAGCCTCGGCACTCAAGGCCCCGCCCACCGTCATGGCAGTGGGCAATGGGGGCAACCAGGGCCCCCCCACCACTCACAGGCTTGGTCTTGGGGGTCCAGGTGTCCTTGCGCCGCAGGATCTGCATGCGGGGGGTGAGCGTGGGAGCCCTGCAGGGGTCAGCGGTAGGGGGCTGGGCCAAGGAGGCAGGGCTGTCCAGGTTAGCAGCTTCGACCAGGGACCAGGCTGAGGCCAGGGTGGCCAGGCGCTGCAGGTTGAAGGCCAGCACATCCTCCTCCTCTGCAGGGCACAAGAGGGTCAGTGTGATGACAGCAGGCCACACACTGTCCCTCAGAGAGTCTCTTGACGTCAGCCTGCATCTCAGCCCAACCCAGACTACCCCCTCACCCCCACCCTGCAGCATGCTCCTGCCCTCCACCCTCACCCACAGGCTGCCTGGCTCCCTGAGACATTCAGACCAACGAGGGTGAGGTGGCTGGGAACGAGATGGGTCCTGGGTCAGACACCTAGCCCTCGCCTCAGCTCTGGGTGAGGGAGATGTCACCCTTGGCTACTGTGGGCCAGGCCAGTTGGAATGGCACAAGTCCACAGGACAGTGACCAGACGATTTCGTTAAGGCATGGGTCTCATTACACCTCTAACAGCAACTGCCTTGCATTTTTGCACTCTTCCAGATTCATGAAAATGCGGAGTATCACAGCCCTGGTGGGTGGGGAGGGACGGCCCGTTGCGGGGTCAGAGCCTGGCCAGTGGAGGGCAGTGTCCATTCATGAGACAGGCCTGGAGTGAAGACTTGGGTCTGAATACAACCACGGGGAGGGGGTGGTGGCAGAGATGGGGAGGGGGGTGGGGGTGGGGGTAGGGCACACGCAGGTAGGCAGATCCTATGAGCTACAGACGGGGAGGGACCGGCCAGGATGAGCCCTGTGGGGTCAGACAGTGTCCCTAGGGCTGAAGGTGTATAGTGGGTAGTCATGACGTCTAGAACACATAGCCAATTCTGCCCCCAAAGAAGAACTGAGAGCAACACCCCAGTGCTAATGAGCACACCTACACCCTGAACTTGGCTTCTAATATCCTCTGAGGAAAGGCATCAGCCTTCTTGGGGACACTGCCCCAAGAAAAATGGGGAAAGGTTTGGGGTAAGCTGAGAGGTTCAGGTAAGCCGGGAACACAGGAAGCTCAGAGGACGATCCAGCAGAAGGGGCCAAACCTGAGACAACTCAATCACCAGATTAAATGATGACAGTGACACATTATAACAGACTGAAGTAAATAAATATCCACAAGTTACACTGACATAAATAAATGAGTGAATCCAGTGTTTGAAGAGGAACGAGATATCACATCATTTCAAAGACACTCCCCACTGAGTAACTACAATAGAGGAGGTGCCCAGTCACAGCCTTGATGGAGCCATCAGGGTGACCCACTCTCAATAACGGGACAGAGCACAGGTGGACACCGGAAGTTCAACCCTCTGGATGCAGTGCTGGGTCAAGGCCAGAGGTGGGGTGCTGGGTCAAAGGTGCCCTGGGAAGACAGGGGAGGGGCTGCAGGGGCTTTCTTCTCCCACCTCAAGCTGGGGCACTGATATCTGCAAATTCCATTTCAGCTAAAAGTTCCACAGGGTCTCCCTGTCCCTTGAGGTCACTGTGACTGCGAGGACACCTCCCTGTTCCTCCCTGTCCCTCACTTACTCCTCAGGCTAAGCCTGCTAAGATGGCAAAGTCTTGCAGGTGAGCTCTGGGCGGGGGGCAGGAGTAGGGGGCTTAAGGAGATGGCAGGGGTGCTGGTGGTGCTGGGCTCCAAATGAGACCCTGCCGTGCTCTCTGGTTCAGGGAGCTGTAGGGGCAGACAACAACAGTCCTACCCTCTAAGCCTCCAGGTCTATACCCCCTGTCCAAGGAGGGATGTGGGGTGGGCTCTCCAGGCAGGTTGAGGCTCCACAGGTACAGAAGAGGCCCAAGACTTGGGTTTCCTCCCAACCAGCCAGGCCAGTAAAGGCTCTTGGGGCCAGGAGCAGGTGGGAGGAGGGAGTGTAGCAGATCAAAAGGGGGTCTGGGATCTAGACTCAGCTCATCATGTAAACTGGGTGGGTCACTCAGGAAAGAAGGGGCAACCAAACTCTGGGATGGGGCCTGGGCTTCACAAAATCCCAGGGTAGATGGGAAGTGTAGTGGACACCATGGCTCCTGCTGGCCGCTCCAAGTGCAGAGTGGGGCATTCTGGGCGCCTCGGGGATGGGCCCCTGCAGGCAGGCCTAAAAATCCACAGTCAGACAAGTGAATGGCCAGAGGTGTCCCGACTTCCTCCCAACCTCAAGGCTCTGTCTGGGGCCTGAGTCCCTGCCCCAGCTGGAATGGAGGTCTGCGGGCTGGGCAGCCTGCCCACTGAGCTCCCTGGACTTGAGCCCAGATGGGGGATAAGCCAGGGTCCTGGGCCAAGTCCTACCGGTGGGGGCAGTGAGGGCTCTGGACGCCCACGCCGGTGCGAGTGGAGCAAACAGCCTGGGGCCCAGCTACGGAGCCAGGGCCACGTCACCTTCCTCAACCTGGTTACCGCCTCTTTCCCACTTCTCAGGGATCCCCATCTGGCCTTTCAGCAGCTCTCCCCAGCCTGGGATGTACTTCAGGGGGAATGTACTCAAGGATGAGAGGGCAGGAGGCCCTGCTGACCCTCTGGGATCTTTTCCCTCCCTCTCCCCTCCACATCCCAGCCTGTTCCCGGGATGTTCTTCTTCCATTTTCTCCTTCTCTGAGTCCTGCCTTTTGCTCCAAAAACAAGCTGATTTCCTAATTAATTTCAAGCAAAGCAGTCACTGAGCTTGTAAAGAACAGCTCCAGAGCTGAGAGGCTGCGCAGACCAGCCAATTAACTGGGACAGTGGGAAGGGGCGGGCCTGGGAGCGGCAGAAGGGGAGGGTGAAGACCTGAGGGCTCTAAGAAGGGAGGGTGGGGGGCTTGGGAGAAACAAGAGGGGAGAGTGGGGGCTTGCAGGTTCCAGAAGGGGAGGGTGGGGTGGAGACCCAGCAGTGGCAGCAGGGCCTGGCCTGGACTGGCAGCTGCAACGCCCACAATGGGACACACGTGGTCTACACGTGAGCATCCATTCAATGAATGGGCACGGGTCCAGCAGGCATTCACAGGCACCGACCGGGTGGCCACACACATGGTGCTTGGCATTGGCTCAGTGCATCCTCACGCCAGCCACACTCACAAGGTGACTTGGGCAGCAGAGCCCCCTGCCCAGGGCCACCCCACCTCACCCTTCCAGGGTCGTGCCTGGCAAGGGCTCACTGGCTCACTCTCCTCACCAGGACAGTGGTGGCCCCTCTGGTCAGACAGTAACGGAGTGACACAGAGGCCTTCGGGGAAATTAACAAGAACTTTCGCTTATCTCCACGCAGCACAAGAGGTGCTGGTGGCTGGCTGTGGGCTGTGAGAGGTTCATACAGTGAGAAGACAGGCAGGCCAGCTGAGAACGTTGTTGGGTTCTTTCTATAAATATCAACCGGGTACAGTGCCTGGTTGGGGGTGCCTCCCCTTTCCCCCCTAGGATTCCAGCTGGGAAAGCCTGGGTGGAGTCCCTGGGGGGACCTAAGGGCTAGAGAGGCCTAAGCGGAGGCCTGACCCTTGGGTGGGATGCAGGGAGCCCAGGAACAACTTGCCCAGCAGGTCAGCTCCAGGGGCCTGGTGAGGCTTATGGGGGCCTCACCTCCCCAGGGCCCTTCCTCCCAGGGCCTGGGAGGCGAGGGTCACTGTGTCTTTAGCTGGACCCAATGCAGGTATCAGGTTCGGGAGCTGCAGAACCCAAGGTGGTGATAGCTTGCAGAGAGAGCGCCATCTCTCCTCCCCTTTCCTGGCTGTGAGATCATCGTTTAGTGACCTGGGCCCCCCACCCCCCCACCTGTGGGCCTTGGCACCCTTGTGCGTAAAATGGAGACAACCTTGAGCACACCCCCTGCCCCCCAGGGCATCGTGAGAATCCCAGAGGTCTTCCTGACACCACCATCAGAGGCACAGTCCTGGCCCTGAGGCCCTGCCCCCATGGCCCAACCTGCAGCTGGGGCTGGAGATGATGCTGGAGGTGTGGGCGCACCTGCCTGGTTTCCTGACCCGGGGCCACACTGTGGGGACCACTGAGTGGGGCTGAAGGCTGACCCTGAGCCTGTGCCTGAGGGTCCAGCTCCTGGGGCTCTGGAGGGATGGGGCTCACCTTGCAGGGCTGGCTCAGTCCTCTGCTGCTGGATCTCCAGGTCGGCCAGCTCGCTGAGCAGGGCAATTCCATGAATCCCTGAGCTACGGGGCAGGGGAGCTGTGCGGGGTGGCCCAGGGACAGCAGGGGGCGGAGGGTCCAGTGGGCCGACGCTGGGCAGGTCCCCCAGGTTGATGGTGGCTGCCACCAGAGCGTCCAGCCCGGGCAGCTCCCCGGGCAGCTGGCTGTTGTCAGGAGTCGAACCCCAGTCCTGCTCCTCTTCCTCCTCTTCTAGCTCAGCCTCCTCCAACTCGGCCACCTCCTCTGCCTCTGCTTCTGTAGGGCCTTGCTGTTTGCCCGGCTCGGCCTGATTCAGGGTGCCCAGGCTCCTCGCTGGCTGTTCCACGGCCTGGGGACCAGCCCCCAACGAGGGCCCCAGCTGTCCGTCCTCCCGCCCCTCCTCCGTGGTCCTTGCCTCTGGGGCCCCTCCTCCCTGAGTAGAATCAGCCTGGCCAGAGGCCTCAGGGCCCCCTCCCTCGAGGAGAGCCCCGCACCGAAGTTCTCGCAGCCCCTCAAGCGGGCTTGGGTCTGCTGCCTTCCCCGGGGGTGCCCGCTCGGCAGGGTAGGGGGTAGCGGCAAGGTCCTGGGTGGCCTCCCTGGTCCCTGAGGGCAGCCCAGCCTCCTCCAGTTTCTGGGGGCTGCGGAGGCAGCGCTCCCCGGGCGGGAACGTCCTGGCCAGCTCAGGCTGGGCCCCCAGAGGGGCAGTTTGCATAGTTTCAGGGTCCGAGAGGTCAGATGAGTGCACGCTGCGGGGCAGGGAGAAGCCCGAGCTGGCCGCCGCAGGGCACGTGTATCCGGGAGGCAGGTCTGCAAGACAGGAGCGCAGTCAGGAGAGCAGCTGGGGACGAGGGCGGCCTCCAACATCCCAGCTCCACCTGCGGGGAGGGTCCCCAGCCAACCCTCTGCCTGTGAAACGTGCCAGGAAGGAATGGGGACACGGTGTGTTGAAACGGGCAGAAGAGCACGGCGGGCGGGAGGGGCTATTTCCCAGGCCCCTCCTTGACCAGGACAGTTGTGAGCTCCCCAGCTCATGCCGCAGCCTTGCGGGGGGAGGGTATCCCTGGGGGGTGTCCCTGGAGGCTACCTCTGGCATATGTGGTGTGGCTAACCAGAAAAGGGGGGATTTTAAAACAAGATACTTGAATCAGGGTTTTCCCTGAACCAGAACGAGCTGGCAGCCTGTCGGAGGCATTACGCCCCATTAACTACAATAAAAAAAAAAAGAAAGCAAAAAGTCTAAAACACACACACACGCGCGCACACACACACAACCACCTCGGCTGGCTCAGCCTCCTTATTGTGGAACTGGGACAGGTTTTATGTTTGCCACATGGGCTTCCACTGTAAACTCTTAGCCTAATTCAGAGAGAATCAAATAGCTGTGGGGAGTTGGTGGGCAGTGGGCGGGAGGGCGGTTGCAGCGGCCGGGCTGGGCCTGGACCCTTCACCGCAGGCTGCTGCTCCTTGCCTCGGGCCCAAGCCGTGGCATTTTGGGCCCCTGCAGTGAGAATGAGCTCTGTGTTGCCCAGCTTCGTGGCTGCTGCCCCGTGGTCCTGCCACCATCACCAGCAGGCCAGGCCCTTTCTCATCTTCGAGGCTCCAGCGCCGGCTGGCTGGGCCTGACCTTCACCCTGCCCCATCTGCCAGGGGCAGGGACCCTGAGTTGCTTTCCCTATGGGTCCCTCAGAAGGACACGAGAGGGAGGAAGGGAAAGAGCAGTGGGACAGGCCACCTTGTCCCAGGCCCCATCAGGAGGACTGGGAAGGTGAGGACAGCCCTGCAGGAGGCCAAGCCAGGTGGCATGGTCCGCATTCAGCTCAGCCCACCAGGCAGTGCCAGGCCTGACTGGAGGGGCCGGCAGGCCAGGGCCAGCCCAGTGCACCCACTCTCACCTGGTTCCAACGTGTTGAGGTCGGCTCTGGGCCGCTGGCCCTCCCCACTCTTGTCTTCGGCGCTGGGCAGCTTGGAGCCTGGCCCGGGGCTGCCGGTGGGGCAGACGGATAAAGTGCACGGGGCGCCAGGATGCGGTGGTGGTGTAGGGCAGCTGGCGGGGGGGGGCTTCGGGGCGGGAGAGTGGCAGCAGGGTGACAGCTTCGCAGGGCCTGCGGTGGCAGGTGAGGGGGTGCCCTTGGCCGTGGGGGTTAAGGCAACTGGCTTGTGGGTGGACTTCAAGGCCTTCTCCTGGGCAGGCTCCTCCAGCTCCAGGTGGTGGTCCTCAGGCTTCTGCTGTTGGGGTGGGGCAGAGGCTCAGCCCAGCCGGGGCCCCCAGTGCTCAGGGCATTGTGGTGCACGGCAGGGACGAGGAGAGTGGGCAGTGGGGACTCTTGGACCCGGTCAGGTTGAAGCACAGAGGGAGCCGGGGGTGCCCTGGGTCCCAGCTGGGAGTGCTAGGGGGTGGGTACCTGGAGTTGGCTGGCCCGCTGCAGCTCCAGGGCCTGAGTGGCCCGCTGCTGCTGCTGCTGCTGCTGCTGCTGCAGGGCATAGAGCTCCTGTTGCCGCAGGAACTGGGACCGGGAGTAGACGGGGAGCTGGCCGGGGTGCTGCATGTGGGAGGCGGGGCCCCGGCCCCCATACATGGGGGGCCACAGCGAAGCCTGGTCCATGACATCAGCTGTGGGCAGGGCCAGAAGAGCGGTCAGCTCTGGCGGAGACAGCATGACCGGGCCGCATCCCAGCCGAGCGGACCTCCTCCGGCCCTCATCTCTCAATTATCTGCCTCACACCTGTCTCTCAGGCCCTGGCCGGGTGCCTGCCTTGCTGCCCGTTCCCCAGCGCCCAAAGGGGCTGCTCCCTTCCTCAGACCCGCTTCTGATCCCCCCACAACATGCAAATAGCCTGGCCTGAGAGGCCCTTACCAAGCGCATGGGGGGCCGTGTGGGGTGTGGGCTCAGATGGCAGGATGACTAGTTGTGTGGGGGCGTCCTGGGAGAGAGGGAAGACGGGGGGCATGGAGCCAGGCACGGATGCAGGGAAGCCGGGGGGCAGATTCTGGTGCAGGGCAGGGTGCCCAAGGCCTGTGGAGACAGGGCACTGGGGTCAGACAGAGCAGAGCAGGAAACAGGGCCCCGGGCCGGCACTGACCACCATGCCCCGCCAAGACTCTTGTCCTGCCCCGTGCCCCTACCTGCCCTCAGAGCACTGACCGTAGGAATGTCCTCCCATCCACAAGGAGGGGCTGCGGGTGCGGGGCAGCCAGGGAGGGTGGGCAGGGTGGGGATGGGGGGCCGGGTCCCCGGCCAGCTGGCTGCTCTGCAGGGAGGATCCCCCAGCGATCATGAGATGGGGGGCCAGGTCCCCGGGACAGCCGCCTGATGGGTGGATCCGGGCGAACTCCACGAGGTCCTTGTTGTCCCTGTCCATCATAGGGGGTGGGTGAGGGCTCCGCATGGCCGCCAGCCACCCCCGGCCCAGCTCTTCCACCCCATGTGACCCCACTGGGCACCCCCAGGGGCATGGCCCAGTCCCCAGCAAAAGGTGCAGCCTGGTTCTTACTGCAGCAGCAGTTCGCGGCCGGCGAGCCCCAGGCGGTCCTCACATAGGCGGGCCCTCTCCTCTTCGGCCTCCAGGTCCAGTGGGTGGGTGGAGCGGGGCCCACCACCAGCTGCATGGTGGGGGGATGGCAGAAGGGGCGAGGGCTGGGTTGGCTGGGGAGCCACAGCTAAAGCAAGCAGGAACCCCACTTCAAGCCAGGAGACTGATGAACTGAGGGGTTCTCCTGCCCATGAGTCTCACAGGAAAGGCGCAGGGCAGGTCAGCTCAGCCCCGGGAAAAACTGCAGACGTGGGGAGGTGATGGGTGCGAAAGCCCGGGGTCCAGCCCTGGGAACCGTGGGTGAGTGGACTAGGGCAGGTCAATGACACCCCCCCACCGCCCCGCTCCGTGGAGGGTCTGTACCTTTGAAGGCGGGGGCTGCCCGGCCCTGACGCCCTGTGTTGGCACCGTAGGCTGACTCCGACCGGCTCACCGTGTCCTTCTGCCTGGCCAAGGCCACTGCAATGCCCACTGGCGGCTGCCGCACCTCCCCATCACTGTGGGTGGCATCATGCTCCCGGCTTCGGGCACAGTCAGGCCTTTCCACCTCGCCTGAGGCCTGGCCTGCACCCTTGGAGTTCGGGAACTTCCCATCCTGCTGGGCACAGCTGGCCTTCAGGCCCCCCAGGCCCACGAAGGGTGCCTTCTGGCCGACGACCAGCGCTTGGTTGCTGTACTTGAGCAGGTTCTTCATGGCCGAGACCTCGTCAGGCGGGGCAGGCAGGTCCTGCGGCAGGAGGGCGGCCTGCTGCAGGGTGCCACCAAAGGGGTCCAGATAGGCACCCGCCTTGCGCTCCTCACCAATGGCCATGGGGGCCCCCTGGCCTGACTGGACGTTCCACGGGGGCGGGGGCGGCCCGCCATAGCCCAGAGACGCCAGCTCCAGAGACTTGCGCTTGGCCTCGGCCCCGCTGCCCCCCGGTTCTACCTCAGGGGCCACCAGGTGCTGCTGATGCCGGATGCGAGCCACCTTCTGGGCCCCGGGGGCACCCACAGGAGTCTCCTTGCTGGCAGCCTTGTCTAAAGTGCAGCAGGCCTGGGTGACCTTCCCGCCCAGTGGGTCCTGGTGACTAGGCCGGGCGCAGTCTTGCGAGGGGGCGGGCAACTCAAAGTAGCCGCTTTTGTCCAGACCCGCTTTGGGGAGCCCAGGAAAGGGGGCCTCGGGGCCGGCGCTGTCCAGGTACTCCAGGCCCTTCAGCCGGGGGTTGAGGGCCGCTTCGAAGCTTCCGGACCGCCGCTCGCCCTTGCTCTCGGCCTTCAGGTGGGCATAGGAGACCCCATAAGGCGCAGCATGGTCAGGCGCGGCGGCCGCCTCCAGGTGCCGGTCCTTGCCCTCACCCACCACGGCACAGGCCTCGGCCGCCTGGAAGGGGCGGCTCTTGTCGGCCAGGTGTCCCACGGAAGGCACGAAGGTGGGCCCGCTGGCCTTCAGGTCCCGGGGGACTTTGTCCTGCAAGGGGCAGAGCCCATCCGGGCCCCCATGCAGCTGCAGGCAGGGGAAGGGGCCGGCCGCGGCCGTGCTGAGGGGAGGGGGCGGCCCCGCGGGCAGGCCGGACGGCACTGTGTAGGACACGGCGTGGTGCAGCATCTGCCTCCGCTCCAGGCACTCGCTGAAGGCTGGCCCAGGCTCTGTGGGGCCCGCCGCCTCCTTGGTGCAGCGTCCAGAGGCCGGCATGCCCACACCCGGCCGCCCTAGCATGGCCCCCGCGCAGCTGGCCAGCGCGGACCGGCCCAGCTCACCGTCGAGCACCTTGGTGTTGAGAAGGCAGGAGGCCAGGTGCTTGGGGCGGCCTTCGCAGGCTCCCCGGGCCACGTTGCCCTCCTTGCAGTGAGAGTCCCCTGGCACAGGCAGCACCAGCTTGTGCCGCCCCCGGCCGACGTCCTCTTCCGCCGCCGGCCGCTCCTTGCCCTCAGCTGCCTTGCCGGCTTTCTCTTTGCCCATGAGGAAGCGGTCGAACTCCTTGGTGCCCTTCTGTAGGTGGCTGGCCTCGCCCCTGTCGCGGCTGCAGGAGCCGATGGGGTGGCCAGGGGCGGCCCGGGCCACACTGGGGAAGTTGTGGTTGGCGGGCAGGAGCGTGGGCTGGGGGGGCAGGTTGCGCAGGTAGAAGTTATCTGCGTGCCGAGAGAGCTGAGGTCAACAGGAAGCCCGAGGCAGGGGCCGGAGGGCTCAGTGCCCCCAAGACACTGCTCCAGGTGCCTCCCCACCATCACTGGCTGACCCTGACCCATTGGTTCTTTCCAGGGAAGGTTTATAACTGTAGAAAACATATTAACATAAACATCACCTCTTTAACCATTTTAAGTGTGCCGTTCAGTGGCTACTATGTTCGTGGTATGCAACCTTCATCCCTGTCCATTTCTGGAATTTTTCATAGTCCCAATCTGAAGCTCTCTGTCCCCATTCAATACCGACTCCCCATGCCCGAGGTTCTGACTTATGTTCACCCCTAAGAGATGAGCACTGAAAAGAGCACAGCTCCCATAACCCTGCAGATTAGTGGAGGGAGGGTGGGAGCGGGTGGCAGTGTGTCCTCACCGGATGCAGGGGGTGAAGTCTGGGGCCGCAGGCATCTCCCCCAACCCCACACGAGCTGGAGGAGTGCAAACTGATCAGTTCTTTACAAACAGCCATCAGAACCCTAAAGGCTAAGGAGGTTGTGGGTTTATAGTTGTATGCTTTGTCGCTCAGTTGTGTCCGACTCTTTGCGACCCCATGGACTGTAGCCCACCAGGCTCCTCTGTCCGTGGGATTTTCCCAGACAAGAATACCGGAGTGGGTTGCCATTTCTTTCTCCAGGGGCTTATAGTTGGGGGATGGCTCAAAGTGGACAGCATGTGCTGTGATGTGGCCACTACACAGCTCAGGACGCCCAGCCACGTGGAGAGTTATCTGAGGCAGGCCCCTGAAAGCAGCATAGTGCACTGTCGACAGCAAAATGGATGGCCTTTAGTAGCCCCTGTAAGTGCCAAGACACCCCTGCCCAGGAGGAAGTGAGGCCCCGGGCAGACATGCGTCTGAGAATGGGCCAGGAGTGAAGGACCCAGCCCACCTACCTCCTGAAAGCTCTGAGAGGCTCCCAGCCCTTCTGCATCAGGGGCTAGGGTGATCCTTTACGGAAGGAAGAAAGAAGAACGGTCCAGATGCCCACCCCTATCTAGTCCACACTGGGCTCTCGATGTCTCTGCAGCTCTGGCCCATCTTGCTTGAGTGGCTGGGGGGTGTACCCCCAGCTCCCTGCACGGGGTCAGCCTGGGCCCCCCCTAACCTGGGGTGCCTTGCTCTCTACCTGGGTCCCTGGCCAGCCCTACGGACACCCACTGCTCCCTAAGTTGAGGCTGGGTTACTGGGGACCTGGAGGGGCCGCCCCCCTCTACACCCAGCTGGGGTGGCGGATGGGCAGCCTGGATGGCCTGGAGCCTAGAAAGGGAACAAAAGAAACTTTTGGAACTTGTAAAACTGTCCTCAGTCCTGTAAATTCCTTGTCAATTTCCTGCTAATTAAAGCAAAGGGGAAGAGGGTAGCCTGGGCTAAACCTAATTAGCTCAATTTCCAAAACCAAAGTGTTCTTGGGTGGGGCTCCGCCACAACACTGTGAAAGCCGAGGAGGCCGCCAGCACTCCTGGAAGCCAGCGGCCCACACCCTGGAGGGGGTCCCTAGCTCTGGGTCAGATTTCTGAGGCTGGGACCACCTGCCTGCTCTTGACAAGCGCTGTCAAAACAGCAGCACATGCGGGGGCTGATGTGGGAGGTGGAGGGACTCAGGCCGCGGCCTACGCGGGGCTCTCCTCTGGGCAGCAGAGCACCTGGGCTCCAACCCCGAGGAGACTGGCTCCCTGGGCATCCAGTGTCTGTTCGAACCCTTCATGGGGCCGGGGAGCACTTCTGGCCCCTCTGCAGGCAGGGTCGCATCCGCCCCGACCCAAGCTTCACCAGCCCTGGATTGGGCCAAGTGAGAGTGAGGCCTTCCACAGCCTCAGCCATCCAGCCTGGACAAAGATGCCAGGTGGGCTCCAGGATACAGACACCCCGATGTCACAGAGTGGGAGGCTGTGAGGAAACAGGAGGACGGTGGTGGGAGGGCAAGAGGACTGGCCACAGGCCCACCCCCAACCTGCCTCATGTGGTCACCACTCTGGGGTCCCCTTCCTCCCCTGAGACCCTTCAGGATTCTCTCCTCCTTAGCTGCTGCCGCTTGAAGCCTGCCAGGTACTTTGTGAGTCCCTCCCCTGCCCCCACTCAGAGCCCCAATCTTGGGGCTCCCTGGAGCTGGATCTGTCCTTATTTATCCTCCTCACCTGGGTGGCCCCTCTCCTTGAGCCGGATCAACCTCTCAACCTGCCCTTCTGGCACTGACCCCCACCATGAGTGTGCAGTCACCCCCTGGGAAGGTGGCCCCCGCCCCGCAGCCCCTCAGCATGAAAGCTGAACTCATCACTCCCCTCTGAACTGCTCCTCTGCAGGTACACCCCTTCCTGCAGCCTGGGCTATAAATGGGGGTCATCTGGGGCCCCCTGACCCTCGTGCTCCATCCAGGCCCCCCATGGGATCCCATGGTCCAGTTCAAGTCCAGATCACTTGTCATCTAAACACGGTAACTAACCCCAGCCTCCTGGGCACCACCCTTGGAAGATCTTTCTAAAACACAGATGAAGTGTCACCCCATCCAAGAAAAATCCTGGACACGGGGCACCAAGGTCTCAGGCCTCCCCCTACACCTGTCTCATCTCCAGGTGGCTACATCTCTCATGGGCTCCCTGAAGGCTGGGCCTTTACACACACATGTGTGCGTGTGCATGTGGTGTGAGCACACCCTTCTTACAGAATGCCCTCCCAACTCCACCAGCCCTATGTTCCCATCAGCAAAGCTCCAACCTCAGCATACCCTCTCCAGCGACATCTCCTGCCAATGGGGTAGGAGTCCCTCCTCTGTCTGCTAGGGGCACACCATTGCCCCTGTCCCCTGCTGCTGCCTCCACCCCCTACCCCCTACCCCTGACCTCTCTGACCTTAAGCCCTGGTGTGGGTAGGGGGCTGGGCCTTCTGCTGTCTAGCTCAATGAGGCAAGAGGTACAGACTTCTAGGGGGCTCCCCTTCCCCCACCAGGTGGTATTCTCCCCTGAGCTGCCCCTGGGACCCCCTGAGCTGCTTGGGTGAGTCGGTGGCGGGGGGGGGGGGTGCCACAGGGTAAGGCCAGGTGCTGAGGGAGCTGGGTGCCACTCCTTCAGGGCCGCGCTTGTTTGAGATGCTTCCACCTGGGTGATGAGAGCTCACGGAGCATGGCTGTGTTTTCAGCATGCTTGCCTGACCCCGGCATGCAACCAGCTGCTTGGCCATGGTCCTGGGCCCCGCACTTTATAAATTTTCTGGGGGCCTGAGAAGCAGGCCCATCCTCCTCCGGCCCCTGTACCTACAGTGTGGCCTGGAGAGAACGGTTCATCCAGGCTGGCCACCTTCACCTGGCACCCCAGAAGCCCCCAGCCCTGCCCTCCACCCCTCCAGGATGCACTGTGTCCCAGGCCCCATGCAATCCCTCACAGACCCACGCCAGCACTTGCCTTTTTGGGTTCCATAGAAACGATGTTGCCCATAGAGAACATTGCTGTTTCCATGGTGATCCAAGTGGCTCATGGGTAGGAAGGTGGATGCCAGACTCCCCGAAAATCTGGGGTACCCTGGAGCTAGAGAAGCAAGGAGACTGTAGTAGAGGCGCCTCTGGGCCACAGGCTTGCACCCGCCCTGACCCCAGGGAGGTGAGAAGCCGGCAGGTGGCCCAGGAGTGACGCCCCGCAGAGCCCGGCGTGCAGCCCGCCGGTGGGAAATCAACCCATCAATACATCATATTAACTCTGACTCGACTAATACCATCCCTCCGGTGTGGCACAAATTGAATTGCTGATGGGCTGGGGAGAGAGGGGAGGATGGAGGAGGGAGCCTTTGATTTCTCTCCCAGCAGCACTTAGCAGTGCGGGAGCTTCGAGGCAGGCCAACAAAAGGGGCTCTGGAGAGGTGTCTGGGGAGGAGGGAGATGTGGCGGTCACATGCAGTGGACATGGAGGCCCTCGCAGCTCAGGCCGAGAGGAGAGAGGCAAGGCCGGACACCACCTTGGCCTGTACCATCCGTAGCTGCCAGGTGAGCAAATCACTCTGGGCTCAGTGGCCCACGCCTGGGGCTGAGTTGGTTGGGTGTGGCCAGCTTCTGCCTGGCTGGAGGCCACGGGCACCGGGCTGTCCACTGGCCGGCCTCCTCAGTGCTCTGAGATCGGCACAATGAGCTGGTCCCCAGCCACGGCAGCATCGCCCCCCAGAAGAGCTTCCTACGTTGGTCCCTAGCCCGAGACCCTCCCTGGAGCCTCCGAGTCATGTCAAGCAGGCCCCTCTCTGTCCCTTTGAGGGGCCTGGACTGTCTTCTTGGCCTGGCCCTGCCCAGCAGAGGATCACCAACTACACCCCGGACTTTGCTCTGGCCACCTGGGACACATACCCTGCCTCCCAGAAGTGATGAAGACAGAAAGAGCGAACATTTGGCCAAGGAGGCCCCTTAGGCACTGGCACCTTGAGACCAGGCACAGCCATGGGAGGCGTGTCTGTTGGATGCCCAGAGCCACTTGCAATGTGGCTCCTCACAGCTGGTCCTTCTCTACCAGGCCCAGCGGTGAGGAGGTGGGGGCGGGTGGAGGCCTGCAGCTGGGATGGCTGAGCTGGCTGGGCTGGGGTGGACAGGATACTGTCTTGCTCCAAAATTCCTGCTTTGAGTTAATGCTCTTAACATTTTCCCCATGGAAAATGAGTCCCAGGGGAGCTGCTCCTGGGGACCCCACGGCTGTCCCAAGAGTGACGGGTTGCTGGGGGCGGCTTCCCACCTGACTTCTGAGGCGCCTGGGCTGTGACAAGGGAGCAGGAAGGAATCCCAGGGTCTCCCTGGGGAGCAGGGGCCACAGGGAGGAGGAGGGGCTGGCGCAGGGTCCCGAGGCTGCGGGCCCCGCGGGAGGGTGGTGGGTCCCAGGGTGAGTGTTCAAGCTGGGTCATAGCTGTGCCTTGATACAAGGGAGCCGTGAGCCCCATGCCTGGGGAGCAGGGGTACCAACATCCCTCTTAGCGCATCACGACAAAGTTACAGACAAGTCTGAAGCAGGGAGCTAGCTCCGTGTGACCTGCTCATTTACTGTTTTCTAAATTCCTCTTAGGACAGAAGCCCTTTGCTGTTTCACTGGAACTCCTTGTGGCAACTCACGGCCAGAGGCTCCATGGAACACACGAGACCAATACCTTTCTAGAAGGAGAGGCTCAGAGCTGCAGGACAGGCCTCCAGGCTCCAGGTCCTCAGAGGCCCTGAGGCTGGCCTGCCTGGGTGCTGAGGCTGTTGAGATGGAGGGTGGAGGCCGGCTCAATCTCTGTGGGTGCATGGGGGTAAGCCCTGGAGCTTGCTGTGAGTATGAGGGGCCCAGGAGCAGCCCCTTGGCAGGTCTGAGGCTGGGGTGGTGAGCCGTGCCAGTGTGGGTGGGGCTGCGGAACCCAGCTAAGAGGTAGGGATGGACGAGGAGCTGTGAGAGAATGGAACCACACAGGCATCAAACACTCTGGGATCCCCCAGGGACAAGGCCCCCAGCCCAAAGGGTGCACTCTGCACCCTGATCCTGGCGGCCCCCTCGACATATCCACCATCCTGCCCCTAATGATGCAGGAGGATGGTCTCTGGATCAGGAGGTCTGAGGTCAAGCTGTGGCACCCATCCTCAAGAGGTGCTCCCTGCAGAACGTTCCCGTACCAGCCCCGTTTGGAGGTTCCCCTCAAGCACGCGTGTTGCAAAAGCTCTAAGAAGTCCCTTGGGCATCTCCCCACCGAGGGGCTCACATCCCCAGGCCCGTGGGAGGATACAGGGGAGGTGCCCACTGCCCCCCAGCCCTATCCCTCTGCAGCCCCCTAATGCCGAGGGCACGGCTGAGTCTGGGGAGCCTGGCCGCCTCGCCTGGTTTGTTGAGTGGAGACACATCTGGAGCAGATGTTTCCGAGATGAAATGCAGCTCCTGGAAGACCTGACAAAAGCTGGCCGAGCCCATCGGGGGTCGGGGCAGGCCAGGGCGGGGCGGGGGGGTGGGCAGAGGCCTGTGTGTGTACTAGGGGGGAGCGGTTAAAGTGCCACAGCTGTCCCCCTTTAATTGGCTGCTGTTAAATGTTTTACGGGGCCTCGTTTTGGTAAACAGAAG
Source organism: Cervus canadensis (assembly GCF_019320065.1). NCBI lineage: Eukaryota > Metazoa > Chordata > Mammalia > Artiodactyla > Cervidae > Cervus > Cervus canadensis. Next base: position 11,637,983 of record NC_057386.1, on the reverse strand, counting down.
TCTGTAAATTCCTCCTTCCCAGACGCCCGTTACCCAGGCACAGACCCCCCGTGACCCCTCGGGAGGTCTGGGCCTCCCGCCCACCCACCCTCGGGGGAGCCGGCCTTCAGCTGGCCAAGTGGTGGGCTCCTTCCTGTTGCACCCTTCGGGGGGCAGTGGGAGGGTGATGGCCATGCCTGTCCCTCCACTTCTGACCCTGAACTGCTGGCCAGGGATCAGGGGACAGGAATCTACGGGGGCTCCTCCCCCCATCTCCAGTCTGCATAAAGTCCCACCCTCTGAGACCCCAGAAGCGGGGAGTTAGGACTGGGGGAGTAAGGATGGGGAGATGGAAGAAGAAACGGAGTGGGCAAGGGTTGGAGCTGAGTGGGGTGGCCAGGGAGGGGAAGTGTGAAGAGCGGGTGGGCATCTGGGGTGGGGGGCAGAGAGGGAGGAAGGAGGGAAGTCCTCCCAGTTCAGCCACAGAAAGGACCCTTTCTTCTTCCCAACAAGACCCTACTCTCTGAACTGAAGAAGAAAATAAAAAATGATTTTTTATGAATCAGAGCAGCTGTTCTGTGACCAGAAGCCAGGGCTGCTGTAGCTGGCCTGGGAAATGCCTCAGGTCCTCAAAGGGGCTTCTGCAGAGGAGAATGTGGTGGTGGTGGGCTCTGAAGAGGTCTCGGGGAGCAGAGGATGGGGGTCGGATACCCTGGAACCCAGGGCCAGAGCCCCTCAACCCTGTACTCCTTCGGGGTGGCATGGTCCAGAACCCCCTTGTTCCCAGGCTCTCACACACCCCCAAGGTTGGCTACTGCGATAGCCCCAGTTGACAGGTGAGCCCACGCTGTGTCCTCGGGCCCCCGCTGCCCTCGGAGCCCTGAAAGCCCCTGCTGAGTTCTAGGGAGAAGCCCTGGGCCTCGGCGAACAGCCCACTGAGATTCCCCCCATCCTGGTCCCACGCTCTGAGCTGCCAGGAGACTTAACCCCACCTGTAATGTGAGCATTAACAGGGGACAAAAAGGTGACACCGTCAGCACCTAATGGGGTTCAATGATGTGGAGGCAGTCTAGAGCTGGGCAGGGGCAGCACAGACCAGGTCCTTGGTCTCCTAGGACACCCAGCCCCTGCCAGCATCCCCCGGGGCCCTTGCTGGCCACATCCGGGAAGGTCAGGGGTGTTGGTGGGGAGTGTGCTCAGTGGGCTAAGGAGGAGAGGAGCCAGCGGGCAGCCCGTCCCTGGTGGGGGCTGCCCAGAGGGCAAGGTCTGGAGATGGAAGGGTGAGAGGAAGGGTGGGGACACTTTACAGGGGAAATAGGTGCCATGGGGTAGGAGGCACCTCTTGTCACCCCACCAGAGAAGGTGCCTGGGAGGACCCCAGGCCTGCTGCAAGTCTCTCAGCTGGAGAGGAAAGAGAGGTGGCCCTGGCCCCCTACATGCGCCCTCCTTGCCTGACGGGGTCAGTCCCCACCCCACCTGACGGCACCTCACCTCTCCTGGGTTTTGCTGTAGAACTTTCCCAGCAGCCCGAGGTGCCCCACCTGCCCCAGGCCAGACCCAAAGGCTGGGGAGGTGACAACACCTCCCCGCGGCCCTTGCAGGGTCCACCTTCCTAGGAGAAGACCGACTCTTGTGTCTCAGAAGGCTGACTGTCTCCTGGCCAGGTCTGTGCATGGGGTGGGGTGTGGCTTGTGACCACCCAACCAGCAGACCAGAATCCCTTGTGGGGTGGGTCAGGGGACTCCCACCACAGGGTCCCTGAGACCCCCACCCCCAGGCCCACAGAGCTCAGTGCAGACCCTGCAGGCTTAGCAAACTACCAGTGGCCTGACACACAGGGCTCTAATCACCATCATGCCACCAGGGTCCTGCCCTGGCTCCCCGCTGGCTCCCTGCACACCCATGTGGGCAAGGCCTTCCACAACAGATGGCCCCCGCCCTCCATGATGCCTTGACAAAAACATGGCCACCTCCCCGGAGGCTCGAGTTGCTAGAAAGTTCTCCCCACCACTGAGCCCTGAGCTGTGGCCAGGGGCTGCCAGCAGGGTCTGACATCAAGTCCCAAAGGCAGCTCCCCACAACGTGACTGGCTGAGCCCCCAATCTATGGGGCCGAGAATCACGCTTTTATACAGCTGGCCACACTGTGGGGGCGAGGCGGGCTGGTGATCCAGAAAACCCGAGTCGAACCATCTCAACTGCCCATCTCGTGGGTCAAGCCCACCTTCCCAGGGCTCAGCAGAGGGGAAAAGACCCTCTGGATAGAGCCCCACCAGACCACTCCACCCTCAACTGGTGTCCTGCCAACCCTGACAGGTCCCAACTTTACTCTACCCATGACAATCCCCACGGACACCTAGGCAAAGAGCCCTTGTTCCTGGAGCCCCACACACATCTATCCCTCTGAATTTTGCCACACCGACACTAACTGGGTGCTGGCTCTCTTCCTGTGACATCCTTTTCACTCAGGGTGTCAGTGGATTTCCACTGTGGTACACAAGACTACGAAACAGTAGTGACCACATTGAAAGCTGGGTTAAGAAGGATTCTGAGGCTGTGTCCACATGCAGCTTGGAAAGTGTTGCAATCGACTAGTAATGCCTGTCCTGGGCACAGGAAGGTCATTGGCAGCATATGGGGAGGACATCTGCCACCATCCTTGCTCTAGTATCTGAAGGAGGTAACTTTGCAACAGCCTCCTTCCCATGTCCTCCCTGTTCCTTGCCAAATACTCTGGTTTCCGTCCATAAGCCCCTTCAGGCTCACACTCAGTGGTCAGAACCCTTGGGAGTCCAGGCTGGGCATCACAGTGCAGCTCCCAAGATCGACCACCCAGGACATTGTTGGGAGCAGCTGAGTGAGACCCCTTAATGGGCTGAAGGCGGCTTTGGAAGCTGGGCCTCTCAGGGAGTGCCCAGATCTCAGCCTCTTGCAGCTGAGGGCTGGGGCTGGGGCCTAAGGCTGGCACAAGATGATTTCTGTGCCACTGTGGCCTGTTAAAGTTGGCCCAGGCAACACACTGACCCCCAGTCGCCCCAGGTTTGGGGCCCGGCTGCCTGGTCTGTTCCCAGGCTGAGAGGAGTGGCTCAGAGCCAGGGGAAGGTGCCAGGCTCCCACGGACACCTCTGGAACAAAAGCAGCAGGCAGCTAGCCCAGGAGCCAGGTGGTCATAGACAGTCCAGGGCTCCTAGCAAGTGCTGTGCAGGGAGGAGCTGGGTTCAGGCCATACAGAGCTGAGGTGCAGACCTTAGCAGCAGCCGCTCCAGGGGAGCAGGACCTGTGGGCCAGAGAGGGCTGGGGACCAGGTCTTGCTCAGGACTAAAACTGGGGGAGAGACAGAGTCTCAGAGCTTGGAGCTGGGAACAAACTGGCATGACCCCCCAAACACTCACAACATCCCACCCATCACCTCTGTCTGTCAGGGAGCTCGGCTGGAGAGAGCACTACACTACCCCTGACCACACCTACTATACCCTGTCTTCCTGGGTGGATGCTCCAAGACTCCCCCACCCCATCCCGGGGTATCTAAGATACACACAGAGCATAGTGCTTGGGGGGATGCTGGGGTCTTGTGGACACGGGAACAGTGCAAGCCAGCCCCACACCCAGATGTGACACTGGGCCTCTCCCAACCCTGTCAGACCCAGTATAGCTCACACACACGCCCAGTTGCAAACAGCAGCCCGGGAAGGTCCTCAGACCCCCAGCACAGCAGTGGACAGTTGCTACAGGGGACATGCAAGGACAGAGGGGTCCCTGGAGGTTGGGACCCTGATGGGGAGGTGGGCGGAGGCAAAGTGCAGTGAAGGGCCAAGGTCACAGGGAGCCGGGGGGTGTCCTGGCCACGCAAAACCCCGAGAAAGCTCTGGAGGAGGTCAGAGGTCCAGATGGGACAGGGCTCCCTCTGGCTACGATGAAGCTGGCGGGAGAGGACCTGTCTGGCAGGGCAGCCCTGATCCCCCACGTCTGGATCTGGGGAGTTTGGTCACTTCCCCTACACTGTCCCCAGATCACAGGGGGGTCAGCTGCCCCTACTGACCCAGCCCTGCCCTCTGGCACCAGCAGGAACAGGTGGGCAGGGTGAGGAATGCTGCCTACATGTGGGGGCATCTTTACTGGGCGGGGAGGGGAGGTGAACATCGGTGTCCTGTGCGGGCAGATTCAGAGGCCATTTTGGCCACCGAGAAAGCTGAGGCCAAGAGAAGGGGCTGGAGAGGCCAGCGTCCAGGGAAGAAGGACAAGGTCCGGGGCAGGGATCTGCCTCAGAGACAGGCAGGCAGAGGGCTCCTCTCGACAGCGTCACCACACTGAGACGGTGACACTGGCTGGGACATTTGTCCCCCACACAGGCGTGCTCCCAGAAGCCCTGGTGAACCCTGAAGTCTTAGAGGGGACAGAGGGGACAGAAGGACAGCTGAGGGGCTCAGGGAAGCCGGGGGGGGGGTTGGGAAACTGCAGGGAGTGCCTAGTGGCTCTTGGGTGAGACCCCTGCCCCACTGGAGGTGAGCCCAGCCCCGGCAGGAGAAAGAGCCTCTGGGGCGGGTGCAACTGACAAAGAGGCCGGCCAGGCTAACGGCCAGCGCTGGCGCATGTGCCCGCTGCCTCCAGACGCTCCCCCTCCAGGTGGCACAAGAGACCAGGAGTGGCCCAGGCTGTGGGAACCCAGCAGCCCCGTTCCTCCCCAGCTTAGCCCCCAGGAACAGAATCCCCTTTCATGGCCCCGTGGGTGGTCCCACCAGGCAGCCGGGGGGGGGGGGGGGAGGAGGGCGGGAGGGGGCCGGCCTGCTGACAATAGGGCCAGCTGTGCTGCACCCCACCCCCACGGGGACCCACCCAGGGCAGGCCGGCTGAACACTGGCTCACCCCTTTGCCTCAGGTCAGTTCCACCGCCCACCCTGACCCTAGGCCCCGGAAGGGAAAGTCTCGTCTCTGGCGGGACCCTTCACTTGGTTGAGCCTGGGGTGGGGGGTCTGGTGGGTGGGGTAGGGTAAGAGGCCCGGGACAGACAAGCTCTGCCCCAGGCCAGATGTTCTGGGGCGGCTCCTCCGTTATGGGGTACTTGTCCTGCACCCCAGCTGCTCCACCAGGGAAGCAGGAAGCCCTGGCCTCGGCTCTGGTGGCTGTCCCCCAGATGGTGGGTTGGGTCCACCCACGGAGAGCCAGGGGCCCTGCCTGGAGTGGAAGGGCCCATCCGCTCTCCTGGCCCCCATTGACATCCCTCCCCCACCCCCCCACCATCCTGGCATCCTTGCTCTTAAGCTAAGAACTCCTTTCAGGGCCCAGCCCTGACTATTCCCAGGCTGGAGGAGGGTAGCAAGCCGGCTTTGCCCGACACCTGTCTCTCTGCCCATCCTGGGGACGGCGAGAGGACGAGGGTGAGGCCACACTGTGGAGCAGCCCGCCCAGGCAGCCCACCCTGCCCGCCAGCCCCCACTCTCCGGCCATGTCGCGTGCCCCCCGCCCCACCTCGGCCCCCCTTCCCCCTGAACACACACGGCAGAGAAACAGGCCCCGGCACGCGGGCAGCCAGCTGGCACCCAGTCAAACTAGCAGCCAGGCACGCTGCCAGGGCAGCCAGCCAGCCAGCGCTGCCACTCGCCCCGGCCCCGCCCGCCTGCCGGCCTTTACGCTGGGAGCTCACAGCGAGCCGGCCGCACCACGTGGCCTGTCAGAGCGAGGCTGCAGAGAGTGGAGGGCAGGGGAACCCCGTAGGAAGGGGGTCCCAGGCCGGGCAGCGCAACTGCAGGCAGAGAAGGGGAGACTGGGGCTCAGGCCTGGGAGGTGGTAGCGTCCCCAGGACAGACACACGAGCTACCCTCAGGAGGGACCTGGCAGGTTGGGGGTGCTCTCCCCAGGGGCCGCTGAACCCCTAAACTCATCTTTGGCCCGGGTGGGCCCTGCTCTCCCCTCCACTCTTGTGTTCTGGAGCCTGTGTTCCATGTGGGCAGCTCAGAGGCCTCCTCGCTTCCCCTTGTCCTGCTCCCCGCTGCATTTGCCCTCGGAGCCCACCACCTCAACATGCACACCCTCCCCCATGAGACCGTGGGTGCACCCAGCCCAAGGAGGTGCCAGGGCTGGTTCGGGGCTGCTCCAACTGTCCTTGCCTTGGAGCAGCTGCCTTCCCGGAGTGCAGTGGGTAAGGGGTGGGTTGGGGGGCTGGCACCCTCCCACACACTGCTCCCCCACACTAGGGTGTGGGAACTGCAACTTGCCAGGTGGCTCTGGGGCTGCGGCTGAGGGTGGCGGGGTGCCCCGCAGGCCACGAGCAACTCCGCGGAGGCAGCCGTTGGCCGGGGGAAGTGAGTGTCTGGAGGCCGTTGAGGGCGCTATCTGCGGGCTGCCTCCCACCCACCCACCCCCGCCTCCCCGGCAGCCCCCAGAGGGGCAGGACAAGGCGCCTTCTCCCTGGGCCCCAGGGCAGGTGGCACTGCCCACAAACCGCCCTTCTTGCCAGCAAGGTCCTCAAGGGTGGGCCGGAGGGGCAGGGGGATATGTACCTTCTGACGCAGAGCTCTGCCATCCTGACCCTGACCAGGGATCACCGTGGCAGTCAGCCTGGCCACGCCCACGCCCCTGTGGCCAGGTCAGGGCAGGGCAGCGGCCGTGGGTTTGGTGGAAGCAGTCCTACACGGCTGCTGCGAGTATGCCCTGCCCGCCCCATGGCACTCGGCCCTCTCCTTCCCCCCACAGACGTTTTGGAAGCCAGACGCTCCCGCCAGGTCCAGGAGTTCGCCCAGCAGATGCAGAAGAGCTGGGAGGAACAGGGGAGCAAGGGGTGCCCAGCACGGCCAGCCCAGGAAGCCCCGATCCGGGGCCTGACACCATTGCACCAGGTGTGCCCTGGGGAGGCTGCAAAGAGGCAGGGGTGGGAAGCAGGCAGCAGAGAGGTCTGGGTCAGGTGTTTGCTCTGCCCACCTGGGTCCTCAGGGCCAGCCTGGCCGCCCTTCCACTGGGGAAGGGAGCTGCTCCTTATCGCCTACCCAACATGTGCGCTCCGCACAGCGCTTAAAGCCCAGATTATTTTAACAACTGTCCCTCACTCGTCACCTGTCCTGTTTGGAAAACAGCCCCTTTCTTGTTGCACAAAGAGAGGTTTCTCTCGCTCTCCAGCAGCGCTGGGCGCTAATCTCCCCGCCTGGAACGCGGGCGGCAGCGGGCGCGGTGTGTGGGTCCGCGTGCTCTGCAAACACAACGCCCGCCGCTCAGCAGTCATTGAGTTACGGCGGTGCTGGTGCCAGGAGCGCAGAGCCCTCTGTGCCCGCTGCCAATTGCAATTACCTCTCCGCGTGCCAGCCGCCGTCGGGCTTAACCCTTCCCACGCCATGGCGGCCGACTGGATACCAGCAACCTTGGGCTGGGGACACTGGGGCTAAGGGTCACTGCCCACATCACAGTGCCCAGGGGCTGAGCAGACAGTACGGAGCTGGGTGGGGGTGGTGACCTTCCCCGAGAGTGCCAAGGGGAACCTCAATATCCTAATAGGGCCTGCAGGGGCCCTCCAGCCAGCCACGAGGCCTGAGAGTGACACGTATGAGGCACCTACTGTGTGTACAAGGCTGCAACCGAGGGGAAGGCAGGGGCCAGGGAGGGACTGTGTTCTAGGCCAGGCCCCCAGGGTGGCAGCCTGAGTCTGTTGACAGCTCTCTCCTCCCCTCCCCTCCCTCCCAGCTGACACATCTGGAGCCCATGCCTCTCCGAGTCTGGGAGGTGGGCGCAGGCCTGCCTGGCCAGCCCAGCTGTGTTCCACATTTCCTCAGGTCCCCCGAGCCTTCCCGGCCCCACCACTTTTTCCCTCTCTGCCTGTCTCTGCTGCACATCTGGCCAGGACCACTGACTGGCGGGGCTGCACCCCCCCACTCTGTTTCCAACCAGTTACCAACTCCCCCATGGGGGCATCCTCGACAGGGAGGCAGCCCCTCGCCCCGGTGCTTGGCATGGTTTGCCAGCCACAGCAGGAGAGCCCTTTGCTTCACCACAGGCCCTGGGCACCACAATCAGTGGCTCTAGCTGCAGGGCACGGCTGGGAGGCTGGGCCCCAACTTACCTTCATGGGAGTGGGAGAACCAGATCTGGGACGTGGCGGGGTGTGAGCCCCGGTAGGCCTGATCCGAGGGAGACGGGGTGGGGCCACTGGGGTGCGCAGAGGCTGCCGAGCCCAGGCTGCTGGTGAGGAAACTGCCCATGAAAGAGGAGGCCGGAGAGTTTCCCATCAGGCGGCTGCTGGCTGTGGACACAGTGGGCGAGAATGAGTCTGGGCAGAGACCAGCACTAAGGAGCCCTTCCCCAGGGCTGACTCTCAGGCCCCAAGGTTCCCGGGCTTTTGTCTTCAAATAGCGAAGAAGCCAAGATGGGAGAAGTTGCCCGCTCCAGCCCTGGGGGCCCTGACACCCTCCTGTTCTTGCAAAACCCTGAAGATTGGCACTTCTGCTGAGTTGTCCTCCTTCACCCCGCCCGCCACCCCCGGCAACCAGGTGCCAGGTACTGTGGGAATAAACGTTCAGGGACCCAGGGCTTGAGGGAAATGTCGACCCTGTGGGCAGGTCTTCACTTCGGAGGCTGACTCCCCCAGGCCTCTTAGCTGCCGGCAGACCTGCCAGAGTGCACCTCCCGAAAAGGTCTAGGGTCGGCAGGTCTCAGCAGTCTCTGTCTGCCCCCCCGCCCAGGTGGCACCAGGGTTCTGGCCTTTCTCCCCCGTCGGGGGTCTTCAAACTTCTCCCCAGGTCGTTAACCACCTCATCACACTGGTGTGCCCTCTACCAGGTGAGCAAGAGAAGAAACTGAGGCAGAGCAAGAGAGAACCACAGGAGGAGAATGGACATGCCAGGATCTGCTTTAATGTTCCCAGGGTTTCTCAGGGTCAGGCCCTCACCGGTAGCATTGAGACGCAGTCATTTATGTTTCAGGATACTCAGCATTTCGCCCAGCAGCTAGCCTCCATGGCCTGCCTACCTGCACCCTGACACTGTGTCCCCATCTCTGCCCTGTCCAGTGGCCACGGCCAGGCTGATCGGGTCTCTCCAGGTTACCATGGCAACCAGTGGTTTGCCTAGGAATGATGGCCACAGTGCACTCTGCGCAGTGCAGCCCCCGGTGCCAGGCGGGTGGTCTGGGCTGCACAGTTCAGCCCCTACCCCAGCAGGGCCCCCTGGCACCTTGTCACCTCCATTCCATGGGCAGTGAGCCTGGCTTGGGACCATCCCAGGGGATGCGGAACAAGGTTCTGGGGGCTCACCATCCCATTAGGCTGAACGCAGCAGCCTGGCAGGGTTTGCAAGGGTTCTGGGGGCTCCAGGAGGCTGCAGGCCCGGCCCAAGGTGAGTCAGGGCAGCTGTTTCCCTACCCGGGAGGCAGGGGGAATTTGCAAATTTGTGATGCCTCATCCAGCCTGGCTTGGCCCTGGGAGCTTCCCAGACACGAGGTGACTCAGCAGAGAGGCGGCAAGGCCCTGGAGCAGGGGAGAGGGAGGGGCTGCCCCACCAGGACCCTGGCAGCTCCCCTTCACTTCCCTTCACTCCCATTTGAGGATGAGACTCGTGGATGAGAAAGGCCTCGCCTAGGAACCGGCCTCAGCGGAAGGGTCTGTGAATGCTGGCCAGATGCTAGGGTGTGAGCTGACCTCTGTGGTGGGTATCAGGCCAAAGGGAGACCCTGAAAGGACCAGAGGACCCAGGGGCAGGGGGCGAAGGTGTCCAAGAGCCAGGGACTTCCCAGACCGCAGGGCTGGGACTGCCATGGGCCCCGGCCAGACCACAGGCACGTCCAGCCAGGGGAGGAGACTCTGGGCTGGGAAGGGAAGTACTGGCCTCCCGGGCGGGCGGGCAGAGCAGGCAGGAGATGGAGGGCGGTTCCTGCTGGGCTCCAGGGACCCTGGGGGGGGCCATGCTTGTGGGATGAGTGAGGCCTCTTCCTGCCTCACCCAGGCCCACCCCATGTCCCCCAGGCCTTCCCACCCCCGCACCCTCCCAGGGAAGTCCCTCCGCCCTGCTCTTCCTGGGGACAGTGGGAAGCAACCGAGTCCAGAAGTTGGTCTGGATAAAGGATTTCTCTGGGAGCTCGGCCTGAGAACCTTGAGTTCTCCCACAGCCCAGCGGGCGGGGGCAGTGGGCGGGCCTGAGGCTGGGCGGGAGGAGTGGCCTGGCATCCCATAGGGCCCCTCCGGTCCGGATGCAGGGAAACTGAGGCTCAGAGGTGACCCCCTTCACAGGGTCTCCCGCACCCCGGCATCCTGCATGGGCAGCAGGCCACCTCTGCAGACCCACTACCCACACCTCCAGGGACCACCCACCAGGGGCAGGTGGGGAGCATCCCTGAGGCCCAGAGGGGGATGTCTTCTAAGCTGGAACTGGGGTGGGGGTGAGGGAGATGTGGGACTTCCTGTCCCCCTCCCCCAGAAGACGTCCTGGCCCTGGCTGGGCACTCTTAAGGGTGCCGGTTTTGACACCATCCCAGAAGGGGGTGTCCCACTGTGTGGAAGCTTTGGAGGGGAGAGGCACTGCAGCTCAGCAGCCCTGGTCCCAGCTCCACAGGGCAGGGGACACACCAACAGGCTGAGCTTCCTGCTGTGTGCCCACCTTGCGCCAAGCCAGCCAGTCTCCCAACTTGGGGGACCCTCTTGGAGCCTTTTCCTGAGTCTATAAGGAAGGAACCCCTGCTCCTGAGTGTGGGAAGTGAGTGGCTGGGACGGCACTCCAGTCTTGCCCTTTGACCTCAGTCCGGGGCTCCCCAGGGCCCTCCTTTGCTCCAAGCCTTTTGGGGATGCCCCTGCTGCTCCATCTTCCCCAGCCTCATGGGCGGTTTGCGGCCCCAGTGTCTGGCCTCAGGCTGGACCATTTATCTCGGGGGCGGGGGTGTCTTTTCTCTCCTTTTTCCTTTCACATTGAAAACAGAAGAGCTTTATCACATGACTGTTATGTCTTTATATCTTCACTGTAAGACATTCAAATGACAGATACAACAGTTAGGAAGGAAACAGAGGTCACAGGGACCCCACTGCTCTGGGGCACAGCCACATGCATTCCAGGGACCACTTTCCGGGCACTCGCCCTGTGGGCCACCTGCGGATTCCCAGGTGTCCTCTCCTAAGGCCCCAGCCTACAGCAGCAGGTCCTGCCAGGGGCTCTCAGACCCCCTGACCAGCAGGCCAGCCCTGGGGGATGGGCGCTGGGCAGCTGCAAAGCCAACTCCCCTGACGGGCCCCCCAGCCAGGACCCTGCTCAGTTGGTGGGTTCCATGAGCCTTGTTCCAAAAGGGTCAGTCTCCTCCCGCCATCCTGGGCTAGAAGTCTGCAAGCTGCCGCAGGTCTGACAGGCTTTGCCAGGTGGGCACTGCCATGGTGGGTGTCGGGGAGGGGATGGCTGGCACCCAGAGCCTCCCCCATCCCACCTGACCCCTGACCCTCAAACAGAGCATCCATGCTCCCGTGTCACTTCCACCTCCAAGGACTTCGGCCATGGCCCTGTGCCCAGCTAGCAGAGGCATGGGCAGACCTGGCTGCCACCTCCCAGCCCCCACCCGCCGACCAGTAGCCAGTCCCAGACAGAGCCTGAGCAGAGGCGGCCTGGGCCCCGGCCAGGGCTGGAGCTGCATGGCCAAGTCTGGCCGGGAACTGGGCTGGAGACTTCTTTCCTCTTGGCAAGGTCCTTGCCCACGGAGTGTTGTGGTTAGCAACCCGGGAGGGGATAGTGGGAGCCCCGAGCAGCAGGAAGGGCCAGAGGGGCTTTCGGCTCAGAGCCCGCCCGGGGGCTGGGAGCCCTGAGCCTGGCACTGTCTGCCCTAACCCTTCTCACAGCCTTGTATTAACTCAGGTCACCATGATCCCAGGTGGCGGGCCCACCATGGGACTGACGAAGGAATGGGCATCATCACTGTTGGCCCTGCAGCCTCTGGGGTTTGGATGTGGCCTGTCAAGGGAGCATGGTCACGGTGGCCTGTGCCGTGTCCTCTAGGGGCTCGCAGCAGAGCCATCTGGCCAAGCTGAACATCATCACAGGACAGAGACCTGAACAGGGTCACTGAGGCAGACGGTACTATAACCACACACCAGCCCCCAGCCCGCTGTCCCCACTGCCCGGCCAGCCCAGGCCAAGGTCTGCAGCCCCAGACACAGGGCTCCAGCCCCGACTCCAGCGCCGCCTCAGCTCTGCCTGGGACACCACGGAGGCCTGGCCCGGGTGCCGGGCTGGCTGAGAAAACCGCTCCGGAAGCCAGAATGCCCGGGAGGGCTGGTTGACACCCCCCACCCCCTGCCATGGCCCAGTTCCTCAGGCCCGGCCCTCACCCCCGGAGGCCTACTCGTTCCCACGCCCTGAGGCCCAGACAACCCAACCTGGACCGGGAGACAGGCCGTACCTGGGCCCAGGCCGTGTGGCGACTTCCAGCTGCCCCAGCCGGACAGGGCTGGGCTGGAATCCCCTGACTGCCTAACCTGCGCTCACAGGGCCATTCTGTGCTGGCCGTGCTCGAGGCTGCCCTACGTGCCCCCAGGAGAAACCAGGGGGTGGGGGCCCTTCTCTGCCAACCTGTTTGCCAGGCCCACATGCTACAGCCAAGACATTCAACAGAAGTTGGGCAGGCCAGAGGGGTGCTGATGGGGCCCCTGCCGTGGAGTCCAGGGCTGCTCCAAGGAGCTTCCAGTCCAGGGAGTGTCTGACGGGCAGCAAAGTCACCAGAGCGCAAAGGGCTGGCATTCCGGATGCTGGCCCTGGGGCCCTAGATGACCTAGGGCCTGCCCACCTCCTCTGCCTCCAGCCTCTACCTCCCCGTCAGCCAGGCTGACGGAGGGACAGACAGAGAAGGGCTTGGGAGAGCCCGGGAGCAGGAGTGGGAGCACGGAGTACAGCAGTGGGAGCATTTGTTTTGACTTAAGCGAGCTACCTTTTCTGGAAACAGTGAAATGGGTTGTAAAAAAGCACATACACAAAAGACCTCCCTGTGATGGCTGGCAGCCGCTCCTGAGAGTCAAGCCCTTTCCGGCTCCCCTGCCGCTGCTGGAGGCCCAGCTGATGGGCCGCTGGCACAAGGCTCCCCAGGGGTGCTGTGTCTGGCGGCTGCGCCCTCCCACTGCCCAGAACTGCTCCCGCCCTGCTACTCACACCTGCTCAAGGCACCCCACCGCCCCCAGCCCCTGGCAGAGCCTGCCTGGGCGCTGGGGACATCCAGCTCCCCTGGGGCCATCCCTGGGTTCTCCCCCAGGACCTCAGGGGCAGCTGAGACACTGCCATGACGGGTGGCCTGCCTGGGAGGCCAAAGTGCCCCTCAGGTACTAGGCCAGGCCCCCCCTCCCCCCCGAGGGAGCCGACTGGAAAGGAGGCGGCAGGAAGGGTAACAGCCCACCACGTGGACTGTTCACATTCCTCTCATTCCAGGAGAGGGAAGGGGAGGGCGGATGTCCATCCCGGGTGTCCGCGTGGACAGAGGTGGAGAGACCTCGGTCCAGCCTGCCTACAGGCGGGTGGGTGTCCATCTGTCTGGCCACCCAGGAGAAGAACGCGGGGAGAGAGACAGGCCTGGGGATACCAGGCCCAGGTGGGAGGGGCTGCTCTGGACTGATCCATGGGAAACCCAAAGCGGGTAGAGCAGGGTCTGGGCCGTAGAGGCAACCCTGCACTGCCGGCCACCAGACCTGCTCTGGGTGCACACGCGTTTGAGGGCTCAATTCCTGATGCCACCAGGGACACTCCCTGCTGGGCTGGAACCCACCAGTGGCCCAGGCATGAGATAATATGTATGCGTGTGTGTGTGTGTGTGTGTGTGTGTGTGTGTGTGTGTGCACGTGGGCACTCAGGGGTGTGTCTGGGTGTGTGTGCATGGCTGAGAGTGCATATGGGCAATGGTCACGCACACAGGCTACAGATGTGCATGGAAGTCTGGGGCCAGGGCTCTGAGTGTGCGCTCAGGATGCGGGTATAAATGCCTGGCTCTGAGTGTGTGCAAGGTGGTGACTTGTTCGCATGTGAGGGACTCACACACAGGCTGGGCCAGCCCTCAGGGACGCTGCTCCCCAGGGTCACACCTCCACCAAACCAGTCTCCTTACTGGCCCAGACTCTGAAAAAGGCTCCTGGCCCTGCTTCTGGCCATCCTCTGCTGCCCCAGCCCGCGTCCCTGAGGATGCCATCCAATAACCCCAGCTGCCGTCCACAGCCCTGAGATGATTCAGGGACCAGAGAAGGAGGCGAGACAGGCCTAGGGAGGGAGGGAGGAAGGACAGGAGAGAAGGAAGAGGCTGGAGGCAGGAAGAGAGACAGCTGCAGTGGTGGGAGAGGGGGTGCTGGTGGGAGGCGGCATGTGGGGGCCAGCAGTGGGGACAGAAGGCAAGCCTCCGCCAGCCCCGCCCTGAGATGTGGGGGCAGCCCCAGTGAGGGGTGTCTGCCCAGAACACGCAGGCGTCACATGGGAGGCCCCTCTCCGCTGGTCCAGGAGAACCTTCCAGAAGACCCGCTTGGCCCAAAGGCAGTGTCTCTCAGGCCATAATAGGAAAACTCTGTGGTTGCTGAGCCACCAGGCCCACAAGTGTAGAGGCAATGATGACAGGGGACAGGCCCAACCACCAACAGCCCAGAACTAATAAAAGAAAAGGAAAACCGGATGTAAGTCTGGTTCTTATTAAAAGGGTAAATTTAGCTTTTTGGCTGGAGAGGGAGGGGGGCGGCCAACACTCCCCCCTGGGGCCGCCCTCGGACTCTGGTCGAGAGAGTGACTCAGAGGGCTGCTCCCCCTCCTCCTGTTCTTCGCACCTTCTGGGGTCTCCGCCTCCATTCCCTCTCACACCCTCCCTGGCAAGCAGCCAGCACTCCCCCTCCAGGACACCTCTGAAGGCCGGGGTAGGGGGGGTGCATGGGGAGGTGACCAGCACCACCCGCTCCAAACCCCGCCAGCCAGAGAAGGAGCCTCAGCCAAAGCATCACACCATGTTTAAATAAGCCAGCTGCAATGAGATGAATGCCCTAGGGGCTGTAGTCCACTGTGGACATCGGGGTGCACACACACCCCCCACCCCGAGCCCCTGGACAGGGTCAGAGGAGCCCACCCTGTTCTCCTACACTCCATCTGCTGGACCCAGGCACTCAGCATCTCGAGCTGGTCTGGGACACCCCTCTGTCTCAGCTGTGAGCAGGCAGGGGAAGTGGGGAGCAGATGGCAGGGTTGGGGGCGGGGCTGTGCCTCTCCAGGCAGAGACCTCCAGGGAGCCCACATTCTCGAATTTCTGACGGGCCACCCTCTGCAGCCCATTCCTGTCCTCTGAGGCTCTCAGTAGACCTGGCCTCCCCACCCGACTCGAACGTCCGTGACGAGAAGCAAGAAAAGGCCTGGCACTGGGGCTGGGGCTGCTCCTGGCTCCTGGCAGGAGGAGCACTGGGCGGGGGGCAGCTCGCTGGGGAGCGGGATCCCCCACAATGTGTTCCTGGGGGCAGCGCTGCCCACCCCACATGAGAAGGGAGATGGGGCAGGGGGCAGGGTGCACCCAGGGCTCCATATCCTTGTAGCTTCTTCTAACAGTGCTGCTCTGACAAACCACCCAACTCCCTTCAAAGAACAGAGAGAAAAGTATTCTAATTTCCAAAGACAGTGAGTATAAGCAGACAGAAAAACCTCAATTCTCTGATGTACAAACTACAATATTTCTGGGAACTGTTGAAATGAGCAGGGCAAGGAAAGCTGTTTCTGAGGTGGAGAAGGGAATCCCACTGATCTGAGGGTCCCAAATAGGGATATAGTGCCAGCCAGCCCTGGGGAGCCAGTAGGGGAAACAGGCTCAGGGCAGTCCCGCAGGAGCTCCCAATGGAGAGAAGACCCCCGGCACACGCAGCTAGCTCACAGCCTGTGCACCCAGCCCTACACTCCCCCAGCCCCACTGCAGGGCGTGCCTGGGCAGCAGGTGGGGGTGGGGATGGGGTCAGGCAGAGAACCAGCCTTGGATCTCCAGCCCAGAAGCCTATACTCCCATCTCCCGATGTGACCACAGGGCAAGCAAGTTGGCTTGCTGAGTCTCCACCACCTGGATCCCACCTGCTTCAGGGGCAGGGGGCAGCAGGGAACTCAGCCCTGAGCCTGAGGACTGACTCTCTTGCCTGATTCACACGCTGGGCTTAAAGCAAGTGTCATTGGCAAAGGCTCTGCTGCCAGAGCAAAGGAGGGGGCTCTGTTCTGGGCTGCCCGAGTAGGACAAGGTCTCCAAAGGGTACCCTTCACCCCAGTCTAGAGACCACAAGATGCACCTTGACACTCCCAGCCATGTAGTTCAGCAGTGGGTACCTGGGCCAGCTGCCCACTCCCCAGGAGGGCCCAGGCCATGGTGGGGCTGCCCTGAATCTCCATTGGTTCCAGGTAGTCCAGGGCGAGTGCCCAGGGAAGCTAGGGCACCTGCTGACCTCGCTAGGGCAGGCAGCTGATGTGGGAATGTGAGAAGAAAGTGCTGCCTAGACCAGACAGCATGAAGGTCCTTGTCACCCAAGCCACAGACTGGGTCCGGAGTTCCGGCCAGAGAACGAAGTTCTAATCCAGCTCAATCGTTAGACAGTCACTGAGTGACCACGGTGTGCAGAGTCACCCATCCTCACCCTGGCATCCAAGGAAGCCGCAGGCTGCCCAGGCACCCAGGCCTTCAACAATGGCCCTCGGGCCTCTCGGTGACCCACACTGGCCTCATGGCTGCTTGGGACCATCTCACTGGCCTGTATCTTGGAGCAGACTTTTGACAGGTAGAAAGATGCTGCTGCTTGTGTGTACCTTCCAACTTTTCTTGATTTTACCTGTATTCACACTTGTTAAGGGCTTTTTAAGAGTTCGCCTAAAGATGCATTACAATTTAATTGAGCTTTCATATTAATATTAATTTAAAACAAATTAAAAGCTTATTTTTAGGAGACCCAAAGGGATGCAAAATGTCTTGAAAAAGGGACTGGCTTCAGGCAAACTGCCCTCAAGTGACCCGCTGGCCAGACATGTGGCAGGTCATCTGGACAGGGCAGCTGCCCCATTGGGCAGACCGGCAAGCCCTGGGGGACCCCAGGTCCGGCTCCCTCACCTGCATCCTGTGCAGGCCGAGGAGGACTGTGCCCATGGGCCAGGGACAGAGGGATCTGGTGGCACCCTTCCGCGTGGTGCTGCCGAGGCCAGGAGGTGCTGCGGGCAATAGCCCGGTCCTGTCCTCACTGCATCCGTGTCTGAGCCTGGGTCCTGAATCCTGCCTGCCGGCCGCCAGGACCCTATATGGGGTGATGAGAGGAGGCGTCAGGGCTGGTACCCCACCGAGTGAGAGCTGCCTGGGGCAAGGAGAAGCCACCAGGATCTGGAGCAGCAGGGCCTGTGGGAAAGAGCCTCCAGGAGACGTGCAGGCAGCGGGTCCCACTAACTGCCACCAGCCCCAAGCAGCCACGCGCTCCTGCCAGGCTGGGCGCTGAGGCTGAGAACCTGGAGCAGCTCTGAGGCCTCCTGGTGCATAAATGCTGTGAGAAAGAGTGGTGCAGCGTGGGGGCCCCACCTGGCGATACAACGCTCCAGTGCCCACAGCCCCTCACTGCCACACCTGCCGGCCAGGGAAGCACGCGGAGCAGAGGGTGAGGGGCCACAGCCCTGCTCCCTCATGTCTCCTGAGCCCTTATTTTTCTTTTGTTGGTTGACCCCCCAGTTCTTGTCTACTCAGTCACCCAAACAGCCACCATAGAGGGGAGGGGAGGGGGCAGCTCTCCGCAGCAAGTGTCCTTCCTGACCCCCCAGGCCTTAGGGCCCAGGTGAGGCCACTGGCTTCTACCCTCTGATCTATCATAGATGCCCCATCACACACAGAACCTCCTGTGGATGATGAGAGGCACCTGCAGAGGGTGCCGGGGGCCGGTCAAGAGATAGACAGGAAGTGGCCCTACCCCGTGCCCAGCTTTTGCTCCATCAGGTCCCTCCTTTGCTGCAGCAGGACAGGGCAGGGGAGTCTCTGCAGGGACGGCCCCCTTCCTGAGCCTTGTTCCATCCCCACCGGCCCCTTCTCTCCACAGCCCAACCTCACATGTGCACCCAGGGGCCAGCCCGGGTGCCATACAGATGACGCTGGGCTGTACTGCCCAGTGGACCACTCCCTGCCACGCTCTTGCCCCCTGCCACCGAGTATGGCGCTAAGAAGGAGGGGACTGCCCTTTCTGCCAATCTGTTTGGCTCTGAGACCTTTTTAAGACACAGTCTGGGAGCTTCTGCAGATGACGCTTCTGGAAGGTGAGGAGACGCTGATCTGGTCCCTGCGAGGTGGCCACGCAGGCTGGAGACACTGCCAGCGTGACTGTCTCCATGTGTGGTCAGGTATGGGGCGGTTTTCAGTGTAGAGACCAGGGCCAATCCAGACTCCTGTGTTTCCTGCCCTTCTCTTCCAAACGAGGTTCTCCCAGAGCGTTATCGTCTCGATTTTCCAGTGTGGCGGCACACTGGTAGGAAAAAACCGAACAGCACTCTCTCCATGTCTAAAGGCAGGTGCGTGCTTTGCCTGTGTGCACAGACACGCGTACCCCCTCTCGCCCCAGCCGTCCTGCAGGGAGGGAGGCCCATGACAGCCAGGCCCAGCTCCGGGGAAACAGAGGGATGGAAGGCAGAGACACCCTGACTCAGGACCCTGCCGTCCCTCAGGGAAGGTGGCTCCGTGTGGAGGAGGACCGGGCTGCTGCGAGGCCTGGTGAGAGAGACTGCCAAGGGCGGTTAGGGCCAGAGGTCACGGGGATCTGCGCCTTGGTGACTGTGGGGGCTGCCCAGGTGGGAAGATTCCAAGAGGGGCAGGGGAACGGGGCAGAGAAGGTACTTGAGGCAGCAAAGAGGGGCGCACAGGCGGCCGGAGCCTGTTCGTGGCTGGGCATAGATGCTGAGTACTGGGAATGCTTGGGGACAGTGGAATGACAAGAGTAGAGGGTGGGAGCTGGCCTAAGGTGTGCGGGGGATGCTTGGGGAAGGGAGACCTGGAGGGAAAGAGAATCAGGGCTGAAGACTCAGATAGGCTTGGGACTGACTTGCAGGTCGGGGCGGGGCAGGGCAGGGAAGCTGACCGGCACCTCCTAGAGGAACTGGGCATGGGCTCAACAGAGACATGACTTTTTCAAAGCTATGGTTTTTCCAGGAGTCATGTACGGATGTGAGAGTTGGACTATAAAGAAGGCTGAGCGCCGAAGAACTGATGCTTTTGAACTGTGTTGTTGGAGAAGATTCTTGAGAGTCCCCTGAACTGCAAGGAGATCCAACCAGTCGATCCTAAAGGAAATCAGTTCTGAATATTCACTGGAAGGACTGATGAAACTGAAACTGCAATACTTTGGCCACCTGATGCGAAGAACTGACTCATTGGAAAAGACTGACGCTGGGAAAGATTGAAGGTGGGAGGAGAAGGGGACGATGGACGATGAGTTGGTGGGATGGCATCACCGATTCAAGAGACATGATTTTGAGCAAACTCTGGGAGTTGGTGATGGACAGGGAAGCCTGGAGTGCTGCAGTCCATGGGGTGGCAGAGAATCGGACACAACTGAGCGACTGAACTGAACTGAACAGCTTCACTGGAAGAAGCCTGGGGCAGGTGCTGGGAAAGGACCAGCTCCAGTTCAGTGGAAACCAGAAGATGGGTTCCATGGTGACAGAGGGAAGGAGGGGGCTGAAGCAGGGGCAGGCAGCTCACCAGTATCAAGCCCAGCCTGTCAGGCTCTGAATCTGCCATCTAAGGTCACTGGGGACCTTTAGGCTCCACCTCCGGCAGCTGGCCAGGAGCTGCAGGATGGAGCAGGAGATGGGAAGTGGAGACAGACCAGAACACACATTCTGATCACTGGGCCCACTGGCTCTCCCCCAGGCCAACTGGGATGTGATTCCTTGAAGGCCCATTGTGTCTGTGAGTGAGTGTGTGTGTGTGAGTGTGAGCACGTGTGAGTGTAAGGACATGCCTCAGGGTGAGAGCACACGTGAGCAGGTGTGATGCGTGTCCATGCATGTGTGAGCTCAGCCAGTTAACGTGCTGGCGAGCCTGTGGGGACGACGACATGGTCTGTGCCTCTGCCCCCAAAGGGTACACAAGCAGGGCCAGGCAGCAAGGCTGGTGCTAAGCTGAAGCCTGCCACATGGAGCTGCCCTGAGAAGCTGGTGGACAGCAGCCTGGCTCCTTCCCCACCCGCATCAGCACATCCCCACCCTGGGTCCTGCCCCTAGGGTCTCATCCCGCTGTGCCCAACCTGCCTTCTCTTCACCCCCATCCAGCTGGGCTCCCAGCACGCCTGCCTTGAGGGTAGGGGGCCCTTCCTGGCCTGACCGTGTGATGTTGGGGCCATGGTGTCCTCCCCAGAACTGCCTTTGAGAACAAAGTCCCAAGGAAGAAAGGCCTTGGCTTCCCTGAAGGAGGAGCAAAGGGATAGAGCCAAGACTGCCTCTTCCCAAGGAGATGGCAGAAGGTGGTTTAGTCCATAAACCACCACTTAAATGTAGCTGATGATTCTTTCTCACTTGGCGGGGTGCCCCCAAAAGACAGCCCCAGGCCACCCTGGGGGACCCCAGTCTGCCGCGCAGGGGCCTCCCTCGGCAGCACAGGCATCCTCTGCCCCTCCCCTGAATTTCTGGTAATTTCTACTGGAAACCAAGT
This sequence comes from Cervus canadensis, assembly GCF_019320065.1. Taxonomy (NCBI): domain Eukaryota; kingdom Metazoa; phylum Chordata; class Mammalia; order Artiodactyla; family Cervidae; genus Cervus; species Cervus canadensis. Next base: position 11,617,413 of record NC_057386.1, on the reverse strand, counting down.
CCTTGCACTTGGATGAAGCAGGACTGCTGTAACTTTCCTTTTGGTTCCAGGCACACAGTGGGTCCCCCTTCCCCAGCGTCAAACGTCTTCGGATCTAAAGACACTGGACTCTTTGTTGGGGGCCCTGGGGGGAGGGGCGAGGGGGCAGGGAACCCAACCCACCTGTTCATTCCCTCCTCCTCCTCTGCCCCAGCTCTAGGTCAGAATGAAAAAAAAAAAAAAAGCTTCCTGGCTGATCCAATCTGGAACCTAATCGTCTGGACAGCTGCAGCAGCCCTCGGATGCCAGCCCGGCTGGCTCCCTGCTTGGGCACTGGATGCCTCCCCACCAGGCCCTCAGCCTGCTGCAAACCCACACCAAGCCCCTATGTGGGGCTGGGGCAACTCCCACCCTGTGCCCCCCGCTTCCAATCCCTCACCCAGTTCCCACCGACTGGTCCCCATTCTCTGGTGGCAGCTGCTGGCAGGGCCACAGGAGGCAGTAATATTATATATTACAACAAACAGGGGCGGCCCACTGACAAATAGGCCTGCGTGATCTAAACGGTATATTATCCCATAAAAACGTCAGCGGGCAGGGCGTCAAAGCCGAGACGGAGCAGCGGCCCCTGAGCACAGGCTGCAAGGCCCGAATCTTCCTTGGCACAGCCCGGAGCTGCAGGGATGTGTTCTAGACAGTGCATGCTGGTTGTGATCTTGTTGTTTGCTTTTAATCTTGAATCTTTGGTGGGAGAAAGAAGGCCCTAGAGGTTAATAGGGATCAAGGAACCCCGAGAGAGCTGTCCCCTGGTGGGTGAGGCAGGTGGAGTGCAGCAGTGCGAGTCACCTACTGCCAAACAGTGGGTGCTGCACCTGAAGCTCTGGCATCAGCTCGAGAGCTCTGGCACAAGGCCCAGCAAAGACCTCCGAGGATGGCCTTTCCAAGGGGCACCCACCTTTCCAAAAGGCTGCTGGTAGTGGCCCGAGTGAGAACTTTCTCTGGATGGGTGATGACGACCCCCCTTCCGAGGGGCTAAGGCAGCACCTCTGCCCTGGGGGGATGGTTTCTAGTCATCAGAAGTCATCCAAGGTGGATGCTGGTCAATATGGCATTGACAGGGCTACTGCCGCCTGGTGACGTGAGGCTGGGAAGAGAGGCAACGCTCCAAAGGCTGTGCAGGACTTTCTTGTTGGATTCTCTAGGCAGAGATCAGCCCTGAGGCCACCCAGGTGGAGTCCCCAAATCCCTTCCATGCTGACCTCTGGCCAGTGTGTGCAGGGCCCCTCTGAGAAAGCCCTGAGCAAAGGGCTGAGATCAGGGCAACTGGTGGGAATCCCCCTGAGACTCTGGCCACGCCAATCAAGGCAGCTGCCCGCCCTGCTGCACAGGGTCCCTGGGGTAGAGGGGCAGCTCCCATCTTCGGGGGCCTATATTCAGATATTTATGGTAGGGAAGAGGGCAGGCGGGGTGAGGGGCCCCCAGAGGCCTCTTTCAGAAGAAAGGGCAAGGGGGCCCTGGGGGTGGTGACCAAGGGCCCCTTCCACCCAGAAAGCACTCATTCCCAGTGGCACTGGCTGAACTCTATCTGAGCTTGGGAATTCCCAGCTTACAGCCGGTCCCAGGCTCAGACCCTGGAGCTAGACCAGGGGCATTCTGGGAACTGTAGTCCTTTGGGAGTTGGGAGGGCCTGCTGGGATTTCAGGGGGTGGGGTGGGCATCCCATCAAGAGCAAGCAAATAAGCAGAGACAGCAAAGGAGGTTACCCTGACCCTAATCCCAAGGTGGAAGTCTGACATTCCTGGGAAATGGCTGAACTTAAGACATCTGCTCCCTGAAAAGACACCAGCCAATATTGGATTCCAGCCTCAGATCACACCCGCAGTGGCTTCCCTGAGCAAACTGTCTGGAGCTCTTATTTTGGTGAGGAGACCTGGGAACTCCCCAGAGAGGAAAGACCTGGCCTGAAGTTCCCCAATGCCTTTCCTCCTCTGGCAGCTGCCTCCAGACCGCAGGAGAGACAGGGGTGCTACCTGCTGGGCTCCCGGAGAGGCTGCAGCGCATCCCGCACACTCTCGCACATTATTTATGCTCACAGCCCGCGCTGATGACATATGTAAGTTGACAGCGAACATCCTATCAACTTGCTGGAGTGTATCTTGATTGTTAAAACACACTCTTAAAGGTGTACGATCATTTATCAAATTAAAATAGCGGCGCCTTGCCTGTCCCTTTTCTGCCTTCCCTGACCACTCCCCTGTAGCCTCCCTTCTTCTCTGGCCTCCTGGGCATCCTGCCCTTGTACCCAGGCCCTGCTCCTCGAGTGGGGTGGGGGGAGGGGAACCCTGTCCCTGCTTCCAGGGACCCAGACTCAGCACCCCCTCCCTATCCTACCCCAGGCCAGGGCAAGCCCACTAATCGCCAAGAAGTGACAAACGCCAGAAGCCCCACCAATTAAATCTAAACTCAAGCAAAGCTCAGTGGCCAGTAAATTATTATTTTTATTAGCTTGAACCAAGTTCCCGTAAGAGAGAAAGTCAACTTGCTCCCATGAATGGCTCTTGTATAATTTATTTAACTCTGTGCTCTTTGCCAAAGCCTGGAATATTTTTAGCTCGTTCTGTTGTTGGATTTGGCTTTTTTATGTGTGTTTCTGAGGGGTATTTTTAGCTCCCTCCATGTTATTCTAACAGCCTCCTGTGCGTTTTGTCCTGTCTGTGCGGGCTGTTGAACCCAGTCTCACAGCAGACGAGGGAGATTTCTAAGAATAAACGGGAGCATTTGGGGGTGATGAGGGATCCGCACAAGGCCACTCCCTGCCTCGCTGGCTAATTTGCCTTAGTGCTCACGTGACCTGGATATTCCTATAGGAATATCCCTGTAGGAATAATCAGACATGGGGGCAGTACAAGCCCCACTGAGAAAAAACCCACATTCCAAAAATGGCTTCGTTGGGGTGGGTGAGGCGGCCGCAGTCTGGCCGGTCCACGCGGCCGCCGGATTCTGGGCTCCACAGGGCGGCCGTGGCTTTGATGTTTGCTTCTGTCACTTACAGAGCAGGATGGGTAGAGTCTTCGGAAAGTAACTCTTTTCACACCTACTTAATGTTGGTAACGGTTGCTGAAACACTCCATCGTGTCATTGAGTTAATGAGGTATTTACGAAATTGTAATTTTTTTCCTATACGAAAAAATATCACATGAGAACGGAGGGGGATCCTTTGATGGGGTCTTTTTACATCAGGAAAATTATCCCCCCTACACACTGCATTTTTCTTTTTCTTTTTGAGATTAAGGATCAGAAACACTTTTAGCAGGAGAGAAGTTTGTGATTCTCCCACCAGAAGGAACCTGCCGCCCTGTATACTCCCAACAACCACAGGCCCAGGGCACCTGGCTTCCAGGTCGGGCCATTTACACGCCAAAGAAGCCAACAGAAGGGGCGGAGAGGAGAACCCACCCGCAGTCACATTGTCGAAACCTCTGCCTTCCTTGGGCGGAGACCCAGTGATTCTCCTTTGGCCCCAAGGGCGACACACAGAAAAGGATGAAGGGCAGTAGCTGTAGCTGACCGGCTGCAAGAGGGGGCAGGGACCCGGCTTCTCCCAGGCAGGGCTGCCTCCTACTAGACGCGCTCCCTCCGAGGAGAGGCGCGATCCCCAATCGCTCCAGGCAGTAGCACTGATGAAAAATCTTGGGCTGGTGTGTTGTTGATTTTCATTTTTTCCCCCCTAGATTTCACAGCTTTGCCTCCGGACCATCTGTATTAGAGACAAAATCTAACACTGCTCTAAAAATAATGATTCCAAACATTCTAATTGCACCTTTTGGTGACAAGGTTACCAGAACAGCACTTTACCATAAAACCCTACAGCCCGATGATAAAGCTATCCGCACTTTCATTTTGAGAAAAACAATGGGAGAAGCCCTGGAGCCCAACATCCCATCGGGGTCCTTCAAGCTGACATTATGAAAGCGCTGGGTGGGGGCAGCACTGGAGGAGCGCAGGGAGGGAGACCCTTGGCCCAGGCTGGGGGGCTGAGCCAAGGCGAGGAATCCTCAGAAGCCAGGGACTCGATCTCCGGTAGCTGGATCCTACTCCCGTGTTAGAGCTGGACAAATAGGAAGAAGCTCGGTGCAATTTTCCTTTCAGCAGGGTAGTCAGTGGAGGGAGGGGTAGGCTGGGCTGCTGCAGCCTGGCTTATGGACCTGAGGCCATCACGGAAATGGGAAGAAAGTCCGCCAAACTGGCCATTTTGAAATCCGCACACGAGATGCAAAAAAAAAATTTTTTAATTATACTTTTTCCCTTTTAAACTCGATCATATGTAGATAGAGACCAAAGCAAAGTAGTCTGAGGTATAATTCTTTTTTTTTTTTTTAATTGATGTAGCTAAATTTTAAAACCAATACAAGATCCTGGCTTTCAGCAATTTCAAAAGCCTTTCAGCGGCAGATGTTCTAGCTGGACGCTCTCAAGGCCAGCCTTCCAGTCACAAACGGGTTGAACATCTCTAGGCACAATAGGTCTCTCTGGTCCCCCGGGGAGGTGGAAGCAGCCTCCAGGAGCAGTGGACGTGTGAGCCCCCAGTTGCCCCCTGAGGGTGCCCTGGGGACCTCCAGTGCGCTCTAGAGCACCCTGCATATGGGGAAGGTGAGTAGGGTCTGGGTCAAGGACACAGACCAGGCCAGCGCCCACCTGATTTCTCCAGTCCCTCCATGGCCTATGATCCAAAAACCACGTGGTCAAACTTGGAATGAGCAAGACAATGGTTCGGGTCACCCAGACCATGTTCCCACCTGGCCTGGTGGTGCCTGCATCTGGATATGAGAGCAGAAAGCAGAAATGGCGGCTGACCAGGATCTGCCGAGGGCTGTGGGCTGTTGAATAGGGACGAGGGAGGCAGCAGTGACTTAAACTGATGGGGAATCCAGCCTGGCCATGCCCCCCCGCCCCCCACTGCCCCCAGGAGGGCATGGCCCCAGCCTGTCTGTGCACTACTGGGACAGCCTTGGTGTCAGGGGCTCTTCTGAACCCTCGTTTCTGTTACCCTCCAGGCTAGTGAGCATGGCATATGGCATGGGGGGGGGGGTGATGCATCCAAAAAAGACTAGGGACGGTATGGCACTGTCCCTACAGCTACTACAAGCCCCCAACCACAGCCCCTCAGTGTGAGCTGAGCTGGGCAGGCAGCATCTCCAATGCAGAAGCAGGAGAGACAAGCACAGGGACAGTAAGGACAGATATTTAAAATCACCGATTGCCCAGGCAAGTGCTTTTGCTCTTTTGAGTTATAAATCTATAAGAGGAAAAAAGCAAGGAAGAGGGAAGAGCGAGGCAGAGGAAAAAAGCACCCTTGCAGAAGGCTCGCCCTGGAACAGGAAACACGGGCGAAGCACTGATTCCAGGAGAGGGCTGAGTCCAGCCCCTCCACTCCCAGCTTGCTCTAACTTTTTGAATCTCATGTTGTAAATGCTAAAAGCCCATTAGTAATTAAGCAATTTCTCGTTATTTTTTTTCTTTTTAGGAAATTTATGTTTTTCTTTCTGACTGCCCTCCCTTCTGACATTTTCCCTTCTAGCCTGACTCTGCCATCCGTTTTAATCCACACACTAATTGTAATCCCATTAAAGCAGATATAATTTTATTAGTATTCACAGTTCATCAAGCTAGCAATAATAACTGTTACTGCCAAATTAACAACAACAACAACAAAAAAAAGAGGCAAACAACATTTCTAATGTTTAGAACAAACTGTAAACAAAAGCAAGCCAACCTTCCAGGGTGACCAGCGGGTCCCCAAACGCGCAGCCACTCTGGCTTCCTGCAAGCTCAGCCGGCGCTGGCCAGTGACCTCCAGGGTCTCGGCGAGGTAGAGGCCCCTTTGCCACCCTCTGCCTGGCCCTGCTTCTCCTCTGACCTGGCTCGACAAGTAGTATCGAAGCCACCCCAGAGGGGGACCGTTCTGGAGATTTGGGTCAGCTCTGCCAAGGAACAGCTCTTTCCCGGGAGAGGACTGGAGTGCAGGGAGGCCCCAGCTCTCTTCTCTTGGAGCAAATCTGCGAACTCGCCTGCACCGAAATCCGGCGGCGGCCCCCGCGCCGCCCCCAGCCGAGCCGGCGCCGGCGTTGCCCTCCCCCAGAGCGCAGGCCGAGAGGCTGGGCCACGATCTGGCCACGCTTTGTCCGGCTTTAGCAGGATACCAGAGGCACTTGTTAAAGCAAATGCATCCCCTGCAAACCCATTCTCGCCCTGACACTTCAAGGCTTTATATAGAAACAGGATTTGCTCGTCTTACACCAGCAGTCCCTATTAACGCTCACCCCGCGCACACACCGCCCTAATCCGAGAGGCCGCGGCACTCCCCTCCCCAAGTCACAACAGCCGTTTTTGTTCCCGCAGAAAAGTGGCCTCGTTGTCCCAGCCCCGGAATGTCTTAAGGATGTGAATGCAAAATGCAGAAATGAGGTTTCCGCGGAATTTAGTTCTTCGGCAGGAAGGGGTGGGGGAGGGTGCAGGAGGGGAAAGGCTTTATTTTTAGCCGGCTCCGGGTCTGCCCCTCCGAGACCCTGGGGGACCCCGGGGAAGGGCGCTCTAAACCGCGATGATCCGGCTCGGGGGGCCCCCGCAGGACGCGCGGGCCGCCACCGGTGCCGGAGCAGGGAAATGAAACCGAAGGCTTCTCCGCAAACGCTCCGAGAGAGGAGGGGCAGGCTCCCATCCGACCCTCGACCGTGCCCACCTCGCGGCAGGGTCTCCTCTCCCGCGCCCGCCCGGCTGGCACTGACCTGTGTGCGAAGCCATGGGCAGCGGCGACGGGAAGTACTTTCCGGGCTGGAAGTGAGCGGGGGGCTGCGCGGCGGGCCCGGGCGGGGCGAGGCGCGCGGAGGCGGCGGCGCTGCGGTGGCCCAGGCTTCCGCGCTCCGACAGCAGATGAGGCGGCGGTGCGAAGTCGCGGCCATCCATGCCGGGCCCCGGCCCCGGCCAGCCGCCGCCTCCCGGGAGCAGCACGGCCGGGGCCCGGGGGCGGCTCGGCGCGCAGGCGGCGCGGAGGAGGCGGTGTCTGGGGTCACCCGCGGCGGCGGGGCCGGTCAGCACGCGGGCGGACTGGGCTCCTCGGCGGGCGGCCGCGTGCCGAGCCGGCGGCCGCCGTGCGGATCCATAGTCTGCGGAGACAAGCAGAGGAGACTAGGTGACTTGGGGGTTCGGCTCGCCCGGGGGTCCCCGCCCCCGCCCGTCCGCCTGCCACCCTTTTCACCCCTCCGGCCCGAGTCCCGCCAGGACGGGCGGCCGGGCCCCGAGCGCCCCGCGCGTCTTCCCGCTGCACGCGCGCGCGTGGGCCACCCGATCTCCCCCGCGCACACGCACCATCCCGGCCACGCTCCGGTCCGGAGGAGCCTGAGGGAACCCGGCCGTACCGCTCGCCGCTTCCCCTTCGCGGGTCCCTGCGGCGAGGGCGCCGCGGCGAAAGGCTGCTGGCTCCGTTGGGTGATAAAAACCCAAATCTGCGAAGCCATCACGCAAACACACACACACACACACACACACACGCACACCCTCTCCCCTCCCCCGCTGCCCAAAGGTGTCTCTGAGGAAAGGCCTGGGGTCCACGCTAGCTTTTTTCCTCTCTCTCCATTCCGAGGTCCAGCTTTTACTGCATTCTGCTTAACCGAATAACCATGCTAATTAAGCGAGTAATTTTATTGATTGTAACTCAAGAGTTTTTTTTTTTTTATAACCTTCCTTTTTTTCCCCTCTCCCATCCCCCCCATGCGTCTTTTGGTCCATTCTTTTGAACCCGCCGCTCCTCCCCCCCACCCCCACCCTGCCACAGCCCTAACGGGACCAAGCCCCCACCCCGCAATGCCGAGCTCGGACCCTGGGCCAGCTCCCGGAGCCCCAGGGGTCTACGTCCGCCGGCGGCGTCACCTGAGCCGCCACGCCGCAGTGCCCGGCCGGCCGTCCGGGAGCTTCCTAGCGAGGTTCAAACAATCACCCCGCCCCCCGGTGAAATTCGCCCAGGATCTTCCTCTGCGAATTGGGGGTTTGGTGGGGGCCTCTTTGAGAGTCAGAAATTGTTCTTCCTCAACGCCCCAAATCGGCCACGGAATTTCTCCCTTCGGCGCCTGCCCCAGGTCGCTCGCTGAGCCGAGGCCGTTCTCCGCACGGCCCGGGGACGTGGGGTTTGCGACGCCGGGCTCGGCCGCAGGGCCGCGGACAACTGGCCCGGCCCAGGGCAACCTTCGTCAATGCCCAGGTCCCAGCGGACCCCTGGCCTCCGTCGTCCACCTCCACCTCTCGGCTGAGTCACTTGTAATGTCCCCCACCTCCCTTCTCTTCCACCCCCACCCAACGCGGAGAGTCCACTCCGAGGCGAAATTGGAGACAATTTCAGACGCTGAGTATTAAACGACGAAGCAAGCAACATAAACTGAACAGCTGTGCGCCCGCGTGGACCTCTTTCATTTTGCACATTTCTCATTTCCTCAGTCTGCATTGTTTTAACGTTTGATATCACTTCGAACAAAAGGGAGATGGGCAGGCTCAATATTCTTAACTGTGAACTTTGCAGAAAGTCTTCGGATTTTTTTTTTTTTAGTCGTCCCACCGTGACAACAAAGCGATTAAGATGTTTTCCATTTTGTGAATACTATTTAAAATTACTATATTTAATGCTACAGGTTCTACACGTCTTATTTGCAGACTGTTTTGTGTTTGATTTAATCTATAACCGAAAACATAATGTATTAAGCGAATACATATTTGCTCAGCTGATAAGCTTTTTAATATTTATTCGGAGAGCTTTTGCATTGTAAATAAACGGGACCCACACAAAGAGTTCTCTTTGTCTCTCAACTTCCTACAAAGGGGTTTTGGGCTTCCTCCTCTCTAGGGATCTTCAGCTCTCTACCCCGGTCTAACAAATCACTCAGCTCGCCGCCGCTAGGGCCTACAGAGCGAACGCCTGGCCTCAGGACCGGGAGAGCGCCGGGCGAGGGGGCTGCCCGCGCTGGGGTCAGGGGAGGGAGGGGCTGCCCGCGTGGGGCTTAGGGCCTCCGGGCAGCAGCGAGCTGCGAGCCGGGGGGCACGGGGCGGGACAAAGGGAAAGAAGGAGGGGAGGGAGGTCGAGAACCTGCGGCTTCAAAGGCGCCGGAGGCCCGCGGCTGCGCGCACGGGGGGTGGGGGGCTTCCCAGCGGCCTCCGGGAAACCGCGTATACTATGCTTTTGTTTTGTGGGGTTTCTTTTTTCCAATAAGAAATTCCAAAATTGTCGAGAAAAGGAGTTGCTCTCGATTCTCGGGACGCGGGCTTGGCTACCAGCAACAGCTTTAATCTTCACCTTCTGTGGGCCAGATCGATCCTTCCCCACCAGCTCTCCAGACTTTGACTCGGAAAGGGATGGGCTGTTGTCGCCCCTCCGTGCCGCGGAGATTCTTACCAGGTCGGAGGGGCTTTCCTTTGTGTTCTTGGCTCTGGGGAAGAGGCCGCGCCGCGCCTCCCAGTCCGCCAGAGAGCGGCTCCCGGGGGCCTGCGGAGCACGAGCCCGGCAGGGAGCGGGGCGGCGACGCGCGGCCGCCGCCGCCTGGGCCCGAAGTCTCGGATCCCAGGCGCCGCCATCTGCGAATCCCAGGGCTCCGAGCCCCCTCCCCCCAGCGCCGAGAGACCGCAGCCCGCGTCGGGTCGGACTTGGAAAGGACACCGAGCGAAAGCGGTGGCAAGCCAGGGGCCCCCGCGCCGGCTGGAAAATCGCTGACAAGGGTATTTTGGAAAGAGTCGAACCTCGAAACGCTGGGTCCTCCCCAGGACTCCGCGGCGCGATCCCAGGAGTCGCCAGTCTCTGCGCATGGCTCGAGCGCTCCAGGATTGTGGGAGCGGCTCCTTCGGTTTTGCTTCGGTTTTAATTTAAACACGGAAAACCCTCCCTTTGCTTCTGCCACCCGCATCCTCCGGCGCCGTCTCCCGGTGCGCTGGCGCTGTGGGGCCTGCAGGCTGGGCTGGGCCCCGAGCACACCCGGCGCGTGCTGCTAGGGCGCCGCCGTAGAACCCGCTCCCTGCGAAACGGTCGCGCCCGACACCCACCCTACTCCCGCCAGGAGAGGACTGAGGCCCGTGGCCGCTCCGGGCCCCCGCACCCCAAAGCGCACCCGCCCGCAGATGCCGCCTCGGGGGTGGTGGTCTGAGCCCTGCGCGCCGCCCGGAATGCGCTCGGTGAGAAAACCACTCTTCGCTGGCCTCGCTTGGCCCCCTCCGCCACAATCAGCCGCCCCAGAAAAATTTTTTCTGAAATGTCCAGAAATGAATTAGGCTCTGGAAAGAGAACCCCCACAAACCTCGCCGTTACCCCTCTCCGCCCGGTCCCTCGCCCCGCACGCGGCTGGCGGCCGGCAAGCCCCTCTGGTAGGCGGCTCGGCCGCCTCGGCCAGCGCGAGCCAGCCGGTTCCCGGCGCCGCGGAGCGACCGGGCGGAGCTGACCCAAGGCCGCTCGGGGGAGGGGAGCAGCGTGGGGGGCGGGGGTGCAAACAATTGGGGTTCATTCGTGGTGCCGCCAGAGCCGGGAGCGCGTTGGCTGCGTCGGGAACCTCGCCGACTGTCTAGCCGGAGCTGCCCGCGCGGCTTTCGCCGGACGCAGCCTGGCGGTCCCTGTCCTGTCGCGATTATTTATTTTTAATGCTGGGTGTCGATCGAGACAACAAGCGCTCAGAGCAAAGCAAGGACGCATTACGGGGGGAATTTTAAACCGATCGATAAGATTTTTCAGAGGGGAAAAAAATCGCTATTATATATAGTCCATTAAAAAAAAAAGCCTGTTCGACATTATAACGGATTTTTTAAAAGGGAAGATATATACTTAACATCGCAACCCTGAATTTCTCTTACTAAAAAAAATTGTAAATCCCCAAAGCCAAAATAAAAATAAAATAATAATAAAAATACAAAAACAGAAAAAAAAATGAAAGCAATTTCAGTTACTTACTGGAGGTTGTTTCCTGGATACAATTGAATGCAATACAATTAAACCAGTAAATGTGACTTTGTTTTGTATTCCTATTGGTATTTTCAATGTGCTGACTGTTGCACTGTAAATGCACCGCTTCCACAACAACGACTCTAGCGAGCCCATCCAGAGCGGCTCTCAAACCTGCAGCCCGGCGCGGCGAGCCACGGGCCCTGCATACTAATAAGCTCGTGCCACTCAGCCCGGAGCAGCCCGTGCGTTGATTGGCCGCGCGGCCCTCCGCGGCCGGGAGCTCGTGCCACTCATTCGGCGTAAACAGGCCTCCCAATAGGCTGGCGCCGGGCCAGGGAGCTGCCAATCAGGGAGCAGCAGGGCTACTACCAAGCCCGATGGCGCCTAATTCAAGCCCGGCGACTGCGCAGCTCCTTTGCGCAGATCGTTGCTGCTGAATGGGAATGTGTTGGCGCAGGGCGGGAGAGGGAGCAGGGGCGAGTGGGAGCGCTTATCCACGCCGAGGGGAAGGCTTTTGCTTTTTTTTTTTTTTTTAATTTAACCCAGCAGGTCTAACGTTTGGCGTCCGGTGCACAGAGGCCAGATGATACAGCATCACGCGTTGAAGCAGATGCTTTTAAAAATACCTGGGATGTCTGGCAGGTGGCTGAACCCGGCACAGGTAGGCCCGAGATCCAAGCATAAAGGCCTCCTCGGGTTGCCTGGCCCTACCACCACTTCGAGGCCTCCACCTGCTCTGACCAAGCTCAGAAATGCCTGCACGCTCAAAGTCTGGGTACCACGGACTCTTGAGTCGCCGGCCTGGTCCTCTCCTCCTCCTTCCCCAGGGAGCAGAATCGGGGGAGAAGTTCTTGTGTCTCTGGCCACGTATCTGCCGACCCTCAGTTTTTATTCCCCTTGGCTATATTTTGCAACGGAGCACTGATGAAAATGAAAATCGGTGATTTATGGCCATGACAAAGATTGCCCTTTTTTCATCTGCAACTAGATCTTTTAAATATGTTCACCTTGATACCCACAGTGTGAAAACCATGCACAGTATTTTTTTTCAGTGTCGCTCTCCTGCATATCTGCTAAATTCTTGCCCTAAATAAAAAAGCTACTAAACAAATATCTTCATCTTAATCAGATGCAAACTACTTTTTAGGTTATTCTTCAAATATTTCTGTTAGAGTTTGGTTTCCCAACGATGCTATTTATGCTCGGGAGTCAAGTCTATGTCTCAGTGACGACGGATACATTACTTTTACTCCTCTAGGTGCAGTTCTGCTTCCCCCTCCGGGGGGACAAAAATGGTATTTAAACTAGATGCCAACCAACTAGGTCACGCGCGGTAGAAATTATCCACCGGTTCATTCCGGTAGGGACCGCCGCCGCCGCTAAGTCGCTTCAGTCGTGTCCGACTCTGTGCGACCCCATAGACGGCAGCCCACCAGGCTCCTCTGTTCCTGGGATTCTCCAGGCAGGAATACTGGAGTGGGTTGCCATTTCCTTCTTTAATGCATGCATGCATGGTAAGTCGCTTCAGTCGTGTCCGACTCTGTGAGACCCTATGGACACAGCCCACCAGGCTCCTCCGTCCACAGGATTCTCTAGGCAAGAATACTGAAATGGGTTGCCATTTCCTTTTCCACCGATAGGGACAGGAACGGGTTAAGCCAGAGGCCTTCTGTTGTCACCTTCCTTTCCCCGCCCCCCCGCCCGCTCCCTCGGGACCGCCAGGATTGGCTGGCACTCTGCCAGCAGGCTGTCAATCACCGAGTGTAAACAAGGCGCTGATTGGCTGTTGTCCAGTCCGCACAGGGCCTCCTGAAAAAAGCAATTACTGGCTCCGCGGTTTCAAGGAGGCCCCAGGCCGCTTGATGAAAGGAGATAAGCTAGGGACCGTTTCCAGGACCCCCGCGGGCCGACCCTGGCAGCCTTGGAGCCGAGGTGCGGCGAAGAGCCCGCGGATCAAAGGAATCCAGAGAGAAAGGGGAAACCGGGCGCTCGGCTCCGGCCGGCCTTCCCCCGCAGGCATCTCTGACCTGGGTAGGGGCTTGAGCCGCGGGCGGGGCTCCGGAACTGGGAGCCCGCTTTGGGCGGCGCGGCCGGGCAGCTCCGGAGAGTCCGGGGCTGGCAGGTAAGCGCCTGGCTCCGCGGGCCCGGGCCTAGGACGCAGGACTCGGCCGGCGCGGTCCTGAGTCCCGGCTCCAGCGACAACCCTGCCAGGTGACGAAGACCCCTGTCTCCCACGGCCTGAGCCCCTGGCCAGTCCCGAAGCCCGTGCCTTCGGAAGCCACCGGGGTGGCGCGCGTCGGCAGCGGGAGGAGGCGGCACGTATAAATCCATAAAGCGCTCGGAGATCCGATTAGCCCACTGCTATTCATTAGGCCGGGGGCGATTGAATTAGGTTCCGGGTGCGGGCCCGAGGAGGGGGGTGCCGGCGCGGGTTGGGCGCAGCGGCCAATGCGGGGCGCGGGGGTGGGGGCGACGGTTCTGGCGCAGACCTCCGGGCTTGGGCCGTGGCTTCCGGAGGAAGAAGTCAAAGCATCGACTCCGGAGCGAGTTGAGGGGACGAGTTCCTCCAGGTCCTGCCCCAGCCGGTGCGTGCGGGGGCGGCCGGCTTCCCATGCACACCGTGCAAAGCCAACCTGAGCCCGGTCCGGCTGCGGAGAAATCGCGTCCTCGGAAGGGTGGCTGGGTGGGCGGGCGGGAGGGGCTGCCATGGCTCTCGGATCCAGCGCAAGGCCAGGAGCAGCCGGAGCTAGGGCTGGGAGCGGCTAGCTGTGCAGTCCCGGTCCCGGTCCCGGAGCACACCGGCCTCGCACCGCCTCCTCGGAACCGGTGACCTGGCACGCCGAGACTGCCTGTTCCGCGCGCCCAGGGGTCCCGCCAGCTTCCCGCAGCCCTCGGAGTCCTGACCCCCAGCAGTGTGCTCCTCGCCTCCGGACGTTTGGAATCTGAGTTCCGGATTACTGTCTCTGATGAGCTTGTTTTCTGGCGCAGAAACTTTTTCTTATAACTAAAGTTTTTAAGTTACACTTGAAATTTTTTAAAATGAGAAAAAAGTGTATAAGAGAAAAAATCCTCCACCCAAGAGAAAGAATACCTTGTCTACCCTCAGTCTCTGTAGTTGCGCCTAGCTCCCTGAGCGCCTGCCAGCGCGGGCCCCCGCAGTGCGCTGGAGTCGAAAAGGGGCTCAGCCTTGGACCACCACGAGGGGGAAGGGCCTCCAAGCCCCCACTCTCCGTCGGAGTGTGTGAGGAGGGGTTTCCAAACCCCCATCCCCCACGGGCAGAATATTGGCTGAGGGTCCTGGAGCCTGGCTGATGGACCCCACCCTAGGCATAATCCAAGATGTGCAGGCTGCCAGCGCGAAGGAAGGACAGAGGATGGCACGGCTCCTCCTTGCCCTTGCGAAGGCTGGCTCAGATCCTTCCAGCTCGTCATCACCACATTCCTAATTCAGTGGGAGCGAACTGGCTTTCAGAACCCCCACTGCTGTCCCCTGCCCCTCCTGGCCCATCGGGAGAGAGAGGCTGTGCGCCTGGGGGAGGCAAAGCACAGCCCCCTGTCCTCTTGGCTTCTTCCCCTCTCCTCTCTCCAGCATCACTTGAAAACAAATCTAGTGGGTTTTTTTTTTTTTCTTAATACTGTTTCAAAACAGTTGTTACAGCGAATAGCTGCAGACGGGCCTGCTGGATGCGGCAGGGGCTGGCAGCTGCCCAGCGCGGGCGCCTGGCCGCTCAGCAGCTCCCGCAGTACCAAAATAAGCTCCCCGTGTTCCCCTTGAGAAGACGCGGCCTACCGAGGCTCCTGCGGGCCGGGGCATGTTTGGCTGGGCGCACTATCAGCTCAGAGGAAACCTCCCCGGTTTCCTTTTTTATTCTGCCTGCTGTCCAGAGCTAACAAATGTTTTTAATTTTAGAGGAACATGGTGTAGGGATCTGCAGACCAGCTTTCCACTGGGGAGGGAGAGAGAACCAGGGAGTGGGTGGGGAAGGAGAAAGGAGAGGGGATAGAAATGTGAGATCAGGGTTGAGCTGGGGTGTCCAGGTCTCTGCAGTCGCCCACAGTTTCACAAATGAATGGGCTCCCAGTCAGGCGAGGCCCACACACCCTGCCCAGCCCACATGCCCTATCCCAGCCTGGAACACTACCCAGGGGTGTCCTTGAACCCCCAGCTTGCTTCCTCCCTGGCAGGTATCCAAGCTTGCTCTATGGCCCCATGCAGCCAGTTGTGCCCTGACACCTGGGCATGCACCCTTGTACATCACCCATCCACACACATGCATGTGTGCACACACATATACAAACACATCACTGGCACATGCTTGAGCATTATATAGCACATCACACACCCACACAAATACATTCACAGCACACACTGGCACCAGTGCTCTGGAAAGCCTGCCTTCCCTTATACAGCCTGGGGGCCACTGTCACCCCAGAACCTAGCCCAGCCGTGGGGCCCCTCCCAGCACTTGCCCCCACACACTGCTCCCCTGAAAGCAGCTGCAAATCCAGGGCTCCTTGCTCCCCAAAGACCGCCATCCAGCTCTGTCTGAAATCATGAAATAAATAATCATTTTTTTAACGCAAGGGGGTGGAGGTGTTGGGCGAGTTACATAAAATTGTGAATTAGTCTCTGCTCCAAATAAACGCCTGCTTGGGCCAGAGAGCGGCAGAGCTGCGCGCTGGGTAATTGTGTGTCGGGTGTCTCTCCATTGTTCCCTGTGCCATTAGTCAAAGGGCAAATTAGAAACAATTTCTTGACAAAAATTGACTCTTAATTTTTCCTACCAGAGGCACAGGGGGCCGGGTCCAGAGGCTGGGCTCGGGGACAGACAGGCCTGTCCGGAGGGGTGCTGGGGTCACTGATTTGCACTTGCCCAGCCTGCAGTAGGGGAAACTGGGGGCCCCCAGGTGTGGTCCACAGCAACCACCCCACCCGCCCTCAGCTGGAGGGCAGCGTTACCCCATCTCAGCCCAGAATCTGATGCAGCGGTCAGAGGTTTGCACTCTTCCTCTCAAGTAAGTGGGGTAGGAAAAAAAAAAATCAAACACATTCCCAGAGATGCCTGGATTGGAGGAGCTCAGCCTCTGCACCCCTCCAGCCCCAGGAAGCAGGGTTAGCCACCACCACCACCACCACCTCCCCCCCCCCCGCCCCCCATCCTCTGAATGAGATCTTCTGCCATAGATGTGCAAAGTGGTTCTTTTCACCAGGGCCTTTGGCTGGTGGACTGAACGGGGCAGAGGTATGGGGGGAAGGTGCTAGGGCACCAGCCCAGCCCAGGATTCAGAAGCCCCAGGGCCCCACCCTGGCTCCCACTCACTAGGCAGCCATCAGAGCAGCCTGCACCCCTACCTGCCCAGGTGCCTTCAGCTTTGGCTGTGAGTGGAGTTGAGAAGTCCCTACCCCATCCCCGAGAGTCCTCCCCAAGGTGCTGCACGGGGAATTTGTGCCTAGATTGGGAGTGGCCTTCTTTTTGGCCACATTCTGCCTTTAGGGGCTTAAGCTTTGTTGGAATTGACCTATTTTGGAGGAGAAAGGAATACAAAGATCTCCCAGACCCCCCACTACCAAGGGGAGGGGGCTGCCCCCACCAAAAACAAAATCTCCAGTCACAGCCCCTTCGTTATCTAGCAGGGCCTGCAGGGGCCCAGAGGGCCAGGTGGCAGGGGAGAGGGCCACTCTGAGGCCCAGGGTCAAGGGGGAGCATCCGACAGAGGATGAAGAGTTGTCAGGAGCTAGGCCAGGAGGGAGAGTCCTCAGGCCATGCCTCCCATGAGGCCTGCCTCCAGCATCTCCTGAGCCCCGTGTGCTACCTTGAATCCCTTCCTAGAGGTCCCAGCTCCTGCCTGAGCAAAGGGCCTGCATGCTGAGGCTTGAGCCCTGCTCAGTTGGAGCCCCTGGAATGTCAGGGAGGCACAGCTGGTCTCTGCAGACCACAGACAGGCTCCAAGACAGACTTGGGGATGTGGCTGGAAGTTTTAAAAGGCAACAAGAGCAGCAGGGGAGCCAGACTTTGAAGTCAGATGAACAGCTTTCCCGGGACCCCTCCCTTTTTTCGGGGGAGGGGGGATGTAATTCTGTTGCTGGTTTGTCCAACCAAGTCAGGAGGCTGCCCAGCCCCCTCCACTCCGGAAAGGTGCTTGTTAAACACAGTCGTAATTTGTGGCTAAATATAAGCCAGTGTGTTCACACGGAGAGTATAATTCAGGGTGCTGGTTGTGTGAGGTTATCAACCAGGAGGCCCATCTGGGTTAAATTGAAGTGATTTTCATAAACGGGTAGGAGCATCCTATTGGCAGGCTCCTCCCTGACTTTTTATTAGTGACTGCATGATTGTTGTTAGTGTTAAAGGGAATAATAGGAGTGGGGGACTCCTGGGACCCCAGGGGCAGGGGGAGAGGGGAGCCTCCCCACTCTGCTCTGTCCTGCCCCTCCAGTCTCTCAACCACTTTCTCATCTAGGCTGCAGGAAGGCAGGGGACCCCCCATGGGTAGTGCCAAGCCATCCTCCCCAAAGACAGCCCTGCTCTTGCCCCACAGGAAGCCTGGGAGTGACTGTGGGAGAGTGGGAAGCAGGTTCTCTGGGGAGAACTCTACTCCCCCTGTAAAGCTGAAATTAGGGGGGATGCACTGGGGTGTCTTCTTGCAGGAGGATGACCCAAACTGGGCCCTCTGTTTTCCTGCTTATCAGGAAGGACCCTACTGATGACCAGAGCCCAGGCTTGGCCTGCACAAATAGCTGTGGGAGACGTAGTGGCTGGAACTGCCCCTTTTGGGGACACAAGTTCTACAGGGCCTAATGAAGGGTGGGTTACAGGTTACTTGGTGCTTCCAAGCACACCACCCAACCAGAGCCTGACTGCCGCCCTTCCTGGAAGGACACCTGCCTCCCTCCAGACGGGACCTCGCAGCCGCAGCCCAGCCACAGGAAGTGCCGAGTAAGCAGTTGCTGCCCCAGCCGTTCTGCTCCTTCGCAGCAGTGTTTGGGTGTGTTTACACGTGTCGCTGTCAAGGTAGTCTGGACAGGGCCTCCAGGGCTGGACTTCCCGGGTCTGGTCTCACACTAGCGGGAGGGCCCTGGGAGAGGGGCGCAGGCTGGGTGTCAGGGTCTCCTCTGATGAAATCCAGCTGGCCCAGGCAGAGCCAGAGTGGTCCAGCCAGACCAGGAGGAGAACCGAAAGGACAGGGACTGGGACTAGCAACCCTGGATCCACGGGGCCACAGCTGTCAGCCCCACCCCACACCCCCCACTCCTCCACCACACACGTTCAGCAAATTCCTCTGGGCATCAATTTCAGAGCCCAAGCAGCAGGAACAGCACCTGCCCCTTCCCACCATGCCCATGATGGGCAGGAACCTCGAAGCCAGCTTCCCCACTGGATTTCTTCCAATTCCTAGACCTAGAAAAGCCCCAGACCCTGCCAGACGCCCCCCTCCCAATTCTGCCCCAGCAGAGGGCTCCAGAGGGTAAGGGGCTACCCACTCAGACTTGTTTCTGATCACAAAACAAACAGAGGCCTGGGCAGTTCTGGTCTCTGGGGCCACACATCCCACTCTCCTATTCTCTTCCTGCTCTCAAGCTGGGCCTGCCAAACTCCCCACTCACACACCAGCCCAGCAATCTGGGCCCCCACCCCCACAAACTCCCTCCTGCCCTTGGGCAGGGCCACAGCCCCATCCTGTCCTCTGGACTTTTTCCTGTGTCTGATGGCCAAGGAGGGGGGTGGCCCTCCCCAGCCTGCCTTGGGGAAGAACCCAGGGCTGGGCATGAGGCCTGGGAAAGCTACAGACACATCTTTTCCTCCTCTCTCTTATTTCTGGGGAAGGTGGGTGTTGAGTCCTTGGCCTGGTTACCTGCCACATATACAGACCAAAAATAAATTATTCCCATCAAAATTCCCACAGAGCAGCTAAGGCCTGCAGCGAAGCGCTCTCCTCCCAGTTCTCAAAGGCAGGTAGCTGGGCTGATAGGCTCGGCTACACCACCACCCATCAGGCCTGGTCCAAGCACAGCCACCGCCTCTTTTGTTAGCAGGACAGTCACACCATTTAATTAAAAACCATCCAATAGGTCTGTTTTCTTCTGACCTGCACAAATACATATTCCACCTCAATTCATGACTCAACAATACCGGCTACAGGCGGTAATGGGAGGAAGCAGGAAAGTTTCCCAAAAGATGAGTACCCAGAAAACTCCCTGTTCCAACGATGCTAGCCCGGACGGTCAGAGGAGTCTGCCCTGGGGTCAGCGCCACGCCGGGCCCTGCGCCGCCTGCCCCCGCCAGCCACTTCCGCTGGAGCTTTTTCGAGCACATTCCACCAGGACTGGGTCTCTGGCAGGCTCTGGGCCGAGGTTCGTTTCAATAAGCAAACCTCGAGCCTGGCCGGCCGATTTCTACTCTGGCGGGTGGAAGCGCAGACGCAAAGAGAGGTTTTTCTTTCCACCGGAATTTGATTTTGTTTGGTTTGCATTTGTATTTTTTTACTAGCAGGAATTTTCGATGCAAAAACCCTCCTGGGGGGGCGGGGGGAGAATCAAAGTCCCTACATCCCTGCCAGAAACAAAAGCCCTTTGGAAACGGCGCCGCAGGGCGGGCAGAGCCGGGCGCCCGGGTCCCGCGTTGGGAGAAGCGGCGCGCAGCACCTACCGCTCGGCAGCTCCAAGGCGACTCCGGCTCCGGTCCGGGCGGCCGGTTTCCGACCTGCTCGCCCGAGTCCGCCGGGTCCCTAAAACGCGGAGGCGGCCGGAGGCCCCATAATCGCAATTTATGGCCTGGGTGACGTGCTTCCCTCTCCCACAATGGGGCCGGGTGACATTAAACAGAAAATTGATGAGAGCGGAGCGAAATCTAATCTCTACCCCCCCCCCCAACCCCAGGCCGACTCTCCGCGCCTTCGGGGAGGGGCTGGGGGACAGGAGGCTGAGTGGTCGTTAGTTGGTACGCTCGTGAGCCCCGCGCCAATGCTTCCTCCCGAATTCGGGCTCCCAGCCGGCGCACTGGAGGAGGGAGCACGACCCTCGCCCGGATCCCCATCCCTTGCGGCCCGCCGCTTCTCCTCTGGGCTTCGGGCCGGAGCTGCTCTCCTTTCCATTCGCACCGGGCGGAGTGGGGAGCCAAGCATCTCTCCCTTTTGCTCTGAGGGCCCCCGGCCCGGATAGGGGTCTCCACGAGCCCCCGGCCCTCCGTCCGCTACCCAACCTTCAGCCCGTTCCACGAGCAACCCCCTCCGCTTCCAGAGCGGAGTTCCCCGCCCCCACCAAGACGAGCCGGCGCCAGGAGAGGAGGGGAGGACCCGGACCACCCAGCCCCCACCCCAAGCAAGTGGGGAAAAGAGGGCAAGTGACCACGCAGGGCGCGCCTGGGGCCTCTGGCCCGGAGCACCCGCGCTCCTCCGCCCGCGGCACGGCTCCCCTGGGGCGCGCCGGGCGCCTCCTGGCACCGACCCCGCCGTGCCGCGTCCTTAAAGGCGCCGGCGGCCCTGCCGGCCTTTGTCCCTTTGGCTGGGAAGGTCACGCCAGGGACTCTGGGCAGCCTCATGGGCCCCTCGAAGCGCTCGCCTCCCTACCCTTCCTCCATTCCGTCCTCCAAAATTTACTCTAGGGCGCTCCCTGCCCTGCCTGCTGGCCTGGAGGAGGTCTCCACTTAGCAACCACCTGGCCACGTGCTGCCTGTGACCTCCAGACTTGCACAAGATACATTGGTCTGCTGGAGCACACAGCTGGGCCAAGGATCCACTTTTTAACAGGAGGAGGTTGAGGGGAGTGCTTCTCAGAGAAAGAATGAATGAAGGAGCCCCAGTGGGGCCGCAGGAGGAAACAAGTGCTAGTGCTGGCAAGAGAGAACACAACTCCACCGACCAAGGAGGCAGGCTGGCTGCCCTGAGCACTGCCTAGTAAGGGGCAGCCCCCCGGGGGATGCACAGAGTCCTGGTTGGGGGTCCACATTGGGATCCAGAGGGTAAGGCTTTGGATAGATGTACCCACAGAAGGTTGCCACCAGGGCCCCATTCTCCCTGGAAAGCCCCCTCTCCAGGCTCTGCCAGATAAGCCTGTTTGAGTCACTGGGCTGAAGACTCTGTGAAGCGGGTTCCCAAGCCTTGGTCTACCCCTCTGGCCTAGATGAAAACTTGTGCACCTGGGTGCCAGATGGTGTCCTTAACACTCAATCTCTGGACAGACTGGGAAGCAGATGTCAGGATGATCATGCCCATTTTCGAGATGGGCAAAGCCCCTGAGACAGTGAATAACTCTCCTATGTTCTCCCTCGAAGGCTAAGTACCTGGGCCCGAGGTTCTTCTGCAAAGCCAAGACATGGATCGGCTGGTCTTTGGTCCCCAACAGCCCCAGGACTCATGGGGGCAGACTATGTCCTAACTTCCACGTGCCTCCTACCCTTGGAGATGTGCTGTGCAGAGTCGCTCAGTCGTGTCTGACCCTTTGAGACCCCATGGACTTTAGCCCGCCAGGCTCCTCTGTCCATGGGGATTCTCCAGACAAGAATACTGGAGTGGGTTGCCATTTTCTTCTCCAGGGGATCTTCCCAACCCAGGGATCAAACCCAGGTCTCCCACATTGCAAGCGGATGAGCCACAAGGGACGCCCACCCTTGTAGATGGAGAACAGAAAAAGATGGGCCTCGTGACCACAGTTGGGTGCTTTGGATCACAACACCCACAGAAGGATGCCACCAGGGCCCCGTTCTCCCTGGAAAGCCCCCTCTCCAGGCTCTGCCAGCCCGGCCTGTGGAGTCACTGGGCTGAAGGCACGGCGAAGCAGGTCCCCATTGCTGCAGCTGGGAAGAACTGCTGATATATGACAAGAATCTGGAAGCCAGATTCCAGAAGGTCACGTTGGACTGAAACCAACAAGATTACATTTAACAGGCTGGATGTGAACCTCCACTTTTAGGTTCAAAAATCAGTTGTAAAAATGCAGACAGTTCTCACTGAAGACGTGATGAGCGACCTGCAGCTGTCTGTACCATTCAGGCAGAACGGGCTCCCCAATGCAGGCCCCTTGTGAATTTCCCGGAGCCCCAGCAGCTGAGCCTGCGCCCTCCAGGGCCCTCCCGGGATGTCAGGCTCACTGGGGAGGGGATGCAGCTGGGGACAGCAGAGAATGGGGTCCTTGTGCTGCTATCATCAAACCCGGGGCTGGATGAACACAGCTTTGTCTGCACCCACACTCCCGTGGTGACCACGGGACTAGAGATCAGCGCCTGGGGCTGGGGGCGCTTCAGAACTGGAGTGGCTGCTTTTTGGCCTCTGTTAACCCTTGAGTGGGTGTTGGATGCACGGTCTTTCCCCAGCTCTGTGCCTGGGGTTCAGGGGGGCAAGCAGAGCAAGGGTTAAAAATCTGTGTCAAGTCCCAAGGTTCAAAACAGCATGTTGTTAAACTCAAAGTTTTCCATATTTAAATAGCCTTTGGGGGAGACGCTTTCCTGGTGGCTCAGAAGGTAGAGAATCTGCCTGCAATGCAGGAGACCTGGGTTTGATCCCTGGGTTGGGAAGATCCCCTGGAGAAAGTAACAGCTACCCACTCCTGTATTCTGACCATGGACAGAGGAACCTGGCAGGCTACAGTCCATGGGGTCTCAAACGTCAGACATGACTGAAAGACTTTGACTTTCTTTTTCTTGGGGGAGATGAGAGGGTGGTCCTGGGTAAGGTAGGGGGAATGCTGAGCAGCCTTTCCCACAGAATCCCCTCCCACACCAGGTCCAGCTGGGAACAGGGGCCACTCATGGCAGCACCCCAGTCCTGGCCTGGCTCTAGCATGTGCTTTGCTTCTGCTTGAGCTCTTGGTCATCCAGAGGCGGGTGCCCCATGCTAGGCATCCACTGGGCAGGCCTGGATCTCAGCCCCGGTGGGAAGAGCGGGGAGACCCAACTACAGGGGGGACAATTGCTGGAGAGCCTCCTCCCCCTGCCCCGAGCTGGAAGATGGTGCAGTGACTCCAGAGCAAGTGAACATGTGAGTCAGGAAGGGTTTCCAGGGGGCAGGACGGGCAGAGGTGGGGCACCCTGAGGGTTATTTGTGAGCCTAATGGCTTGAATTCACTGTAGTGGGTCTGGGCTAGGAAGTGAGTAAGCATTGTTCCCTCTCAGTGAGCAGTGGGGGTAACAGTGGGGCCTAGAGCCACTCTGGTGGGGGGATCTGGGGTGGCTACTCCCTTGCTAGCTGTTCTGTAAGCCTGCCTGGCTCATTGATCATGGTTCTCCTGAGACCCCATCTTTACCTCACAGACCCCATGAGGGGTCATAGGCCCTGGGGTGCCTCAGTTAGCTCTACCCCCTCCTCCAGGCCCTATGGAGGCCACCAGCTGGACTCAGGGCGGGTGCCATCTGCTCTGGCTCTTGTCCCTAAGTCCACGGCACCCAGGGGAAACCCAGACCAGCTCCCAGAAGTCCTTCCCACTCCCCCAAAGCTGGGGTGTGGCTGGTAACTGAGCACGTTTATCCTGAACCCCCACAGAATGATGAGCCCTTGGTGGCCAGGCCCCTGCCCACCAGAGGCCCACACTCCGAATGTGCCATGCTAAGACCAAGGGCTCTGGATACCCTGCAACAGCGGCTCTGTGGGGCCTGGTCTCCTAGGCTGAGGCCTGCCTCCCCCACAGGTTCAGGGGCTGCTGGAAAGGCTCACCCAGGGGTCAGAGTCCACTGCTGAGAGACATGCAGGGTTCAGTGCCCCCCAGCCATCTGGTTGGGTTGGTTGCTCACTCCCAGCCCCACCCAGATGGCTGGGGGGCGCTGTACCCCCCACTCCCTCACTCCTGCTCCTGGTCACACAGGCAGGAAGGAGGGGAGCCAGGACTCAGACCCGGCTCGTCCACGCCAGTCTAATCTAAGTCTGCCACACACCCAGGTCCTCGAACCTTGAGAAATGCAGGATTTGGGCTCTGGTGGACGAGGCTCAGAGGGAGCTGCTACTGGCCTCTGACTCAGGACAACCAGGGTAGACAGACATCCACATGGCCAAGAAGGACTCTGAGAAGTCTTGGGGGGCTTTCCCCTTTTTCGCTGAGCCCAGCCCTCAGATGCAGAAAGGGTGGGTCAAGGAACCTCTCACTTTCCATCCACCTTGCCTCCAGGTGCCCACGGCCTTCCTCGCCTGGGAAGGTCTCTAGTGGGGAGGCCAAGGCTGAGTGATGGGGTCCCTGGGGAATGGGCTGAGCCAGAGGCAAGGACGCCTGGGAGAGAATAGGAGTGGGGTCCCGCCCTAGGGTAGGGGTCAGACAGCTGCCACACTTGGCAGGCCAGACCCAGCCCAGTTCCTACTTCTTTCTCCTGTTGGATGATTTGCATTACTAATGAACCCGAGGTCCTGCGTTCAAAGGTTTGAATGGCATATCAGTGGCCAAAAGGCCGATGGCTCCCCGACCTTGTCTGCTTCATCCTGCTTCATCCTTCATCGCTGCCCAAGGAGAGAGGCTGCCCCAGGCCCCAGTCAACCCTGCCCTCCTCTGCGGTCCAAGAGGGCTCACGGAGACAGGACTGCAGGAGGCACCAATCCTCCTGTCCACTCTGGGCAAAGCCCGGGCAGAGGGGAGCACACACTGTCAGGGAGTGACCACCAGCTGGTCAGGGAGGACAAGGGTCCCAGACTTGCTCCGAGGAGGAGAGGGACTCTGAGTTGTGATGAGGCTTGGGTTGGGGGCAGTTCATATGGGGTTCAGGCAGCAGTTGATTTTCTCCCTGGAGAAGGGCTGTTCTTTCCTCTAATCACCTCCTTGTCCTGTCCTACCGCTACTCGTCTCCTCCCTGACACACCTTCTAGATCTGTGCCATCCGACAGAAATACTGTGTGACCCACACCTAGGGAAAGGGAGCATTTCCAGAGGTCATAGGCCTCCATCTTCCCCTCCCCAATGTTAATTTCCAATGAATATATTCATGCATGTGCACATATGAACACACATGCTCACACATGCATACTTAGGCACCCATGCATGCACACCTGCAAATGCTGGTTTCAGCCTCCTGCCTTGGCCTGGCTCTGGATTCTCCTCAAGAGCAGATGGAATAAGAGACAAACACTCCGTATTCACACCTGTGGGAACTGCCATCTGTGAGGCAGGGCTCACATGCCCATTTCACTGATGGGGAGACTGAGAGGTAGAGGGAGGTATCTGAGGTTAAGCTTTGAACAGTGGAGTCACTGACCCTGCCCCTCCTCCCCCCAGGTGCTCGGAGGCCCGAGCTGAGCGCCAAGACTGGTGCTCCCCCCAGTCCAGTTCTAGGGGCTATGATCGTCCTTACTCTGCATCTGGCTCCCGGGGGGGTCAGCTCCCAGAAAATCCCTGGAAGCAGAGTTGCTTGGTAAGAGCACTCACATTTTAGGGACAATTATAGCTATGTGATTCTCTCAGAAGGCTGTCCCAATTCTCTGTCCAGTGAACGCTGAGAGTGACCCCCCGTCTGGGCCACTTCACAGGAAGTTTTGGAGAAGCAGAGCTCTGCAGCATGCATGAGATGGGGCTCTCTGGGGTGTGAATGTGGCCTGGGAGCTCACACAGCTGAGCTGCCAGGGGGGCTGGGCCCACGCCTGAGCTGGGGCCACATGGTAGGGAGGGGACTCCCCGGGCCGCCGCCCCAGGCGGGTTGATGGACGTGCAATTAACCTGCCTGTGGTTATGTTGGCAACTGAGCTGGAACAGGAAGTTAGTGTTATAAACCAGGGCCTTTCAAGTTATGACAAATTCATCAAACAAATGAACCCATGAGCACAGAGGGCAGGCGCCTCCATGCGCTAGGGATGAGGAATGCTCCAGCCCTTTCCAGTCCCTCCCCCGAATCCAGGCCCCAGAAAGAACTGTGTAGGGGGCAGAACCCGGGGCTGGTCCCAGTGCCTAGACTGGCAGTGGTCTCACTCAGCCCCAGCTCTCTGATGAGAGCTTCCCTGCCACCCACCCTCCCACCCCCAAGTGGCTTAGCATCTTCTGGCTTCCCTCTTGAATTCCAGATGCTGCTAACACCTGAAAACAATCCCAACCCACCCCCCATGTGAGAGAAAGTTCCAGAACCCCATTCTCTCCAGGGGCTAGCCAGTGCTTAGCAGCGCCTCTGGGGAACACCCCTGCTTCCCCTCCAGACATATGGCCCCCTCTTCCCCAACAGGCCTGAGCAGCCGACATCTTTCTGCTCAGAGCACGTGCTCGCTGGGCTGAGGCTGTCCTTTAAGCTTTAGGCTGGGGTGGGTTTCAAAATTACCCTGATGCCATGACAGGGCCTGAATGTCAGGGGAAGGGGAACATGTGGCCATCCACATTGGGAACCTCAGCCACTCATCTTACTGGTAGGAATCAGCCAGGGAGGGTTCAGCTCTTGACCAAGGTCACTCAGCTGTCACACCTGGGAGCAGAGCTAGGACTGAGAGAACCTGTGCAGACACCCCTGGCCAGCTTGCTGCTCACCACTCCCTCCAGCCCGAAAGAACCTCTCGGGCCTGTCTTGGCCTACCCAGACCCCAGACCTTAGGCCTCTGCAACACCAAGGTTGAAAGAACCTCCTGGGACTTGGGGCTCAAGGCTAGCTGTGGTACAGAGGGTCCCCGAGCCAGCAGTTCCTGGGCTCCAGGTAGAGTGATCCAACATTGTCCCAAACAGGGGTCCCATGCCCTGCCCACCCTGCCCACAGCCCACCCTGTCTCCAGGGCTCCAGGTGAGCACTGCCTGTGGTTCTTCTGGCTCTTTCTACAGCCTTGCTTCAAGGTCACCCCTTCTGCCCTTTGGTTCCAGGGCCTCCTCCCACTGAACTCAGACACCGAGCCCAGAGGTCTTGAGAGAGCAGCAAGCCCCTGGGCTTCTCATAAACACAGGTTCCACTGTGCTGTGGGCCAAACTGCCAGAGACCTAACCGCTCACACCTATGAAGGTGAACTTACTGGGAAACAGGGCCTTTGGAGACGTGATCCAGTTAAGATTAATTGACCTCCCTGTGGTTATGTTGGCAACTGAACTAGAAGAGGAAGTCAGCATTCTAAACCAGGGCCCTAATGCAATGACTGGTATCCCTGTAGGAAGAGGGACTTTTTCATACAGACACAAAGAGGAGAGAAGCCACATGATGATGGAGGCAGAGACTGAAGTGACATAGCCATAAGCCAAGGAACACCAAGGGTTGTCAGTAGCCACCAGAGCTGGAAAAGGTGACAGATTCTCTCTCAAAGCCTCCAGAAGGAACAAACCCTGCTGACACCTTGATTCTGGACTTCTGGCCTCCAGACTGTGAGACAGCAGATTCCTGTTGTCCTAAGCCACCGTTTGTGGTAATTTGTTACAGCAGCAGCAGAAGAGTAATACACTCCCCTCTACTTTGCTTTTCGGTTCTTTTTTCTTTTCTTTTTAATTTCGAGCCGAGGAACTGGCCTACTCAGGCATGTAGTTGGAGAGCTAGACACAGGGCA
The DNA here is from genome assembly GCF_019320065.1 of Cervus canadensis. Lineage (NCBI taxonomy): Eukaryota > Metazoa > Chordata > Mammalia > Artiodactyla > Cervidae > Cervus > Cervus canadensis. Next base: position 11,590,061 of record NC_057386.1, on the reverse strand, counting down.
GGGCAATAGGTAAGTGTCTGGAAGATGAGCAGTCAGGCTTCTCACTTTTGAAGAAAGGGAGTTTCAAATGTGGGCAGTAATAAGCCTAGAATTAATTCTATGGAGCTGGACAATTGTTGCATTGGTATGAACTCATGTTTTGTAATATAGAAACGGATGTGTGTAGGGGGGTGTTTCTAAGCTCTGTTTGCCGAAAGGGCCCAGAAACAATGAAATCACAGTAGCACCTAGTGCCCAGATATTGGTTTCTTTTCTTTTCTTTTTTTGGCTGTGCTGGGTTTTCACTGCTTTGCACAGGCTTTCTCTAATTGCGGCGAGTGGGGGCTACGCTTCATTGCGGTGCCTGCGCTTCTCATTGCAGTGGCTTCTCTTGTTGCAGAGCACCGGCTCTAGGCACCTGGGCTTCAGTAGCTACAGTATGCTGGCTCGGTAGTTGCAGCTGGCAGGCTCTGGAACATAGGATCAGTAGTTGTGGAACACGGGCTTAGTTGCTCTGTGGCATGTGGGATCTTCCCAGACCGGGGATTGAACCCATGTCTCCTGCACTGGCAGGTGGATTCTTATCCACTTTACCACCAGGGAAGTCCAGACCTTGGTTTCTAAATGCCATTTATCCACTAGATGGAACTAGGTTTTTGTTTTTTTTGTTTTTTGTTTTTGAGAAATGACTGACCCTGATGCTGGGAAAGACTGAGGGCAAGAGGAGAAGGGGGCAACAGAGGATGAGATGGTTAGCTGGCATGAACATGGAAGCCTGGTGTGCTGCAGTTTAAAGAGTCAGACACGACTTAGCAACTGAACAACAAGAAGGGCTGGGACAAGGAATGCTCCAAATGGAGTATCTTGTGGTGGCAGAAAGTAAGGAAGCATTCAAAGAATGATGGGAGTGTCAAAAGGTGGGAAGTAGCTTGAAGGGGCTCCCACTGTCCAAATCCAGAACAATGTGAGCAACCAAATACAAATCGTAATGGACTGTTATCTTCATGATGTAAATAATTCATGATATAAATGAGTGAATGAATATATAAATGGGAGAGAAAGCTGGCTCTTAAATGTAAAAGGAATAGTGGAATTAGAAAACTTCCATTTGGCGAAGAGCACAGTAATAATTGAGTCAGGGAAGAATCAGCGACAGAGGCTCAAACCTCTCGTGAAAGGCTAATGGGAAACAGGATATTTACATGGACTCTATGTATCTCCTCACTGAGTGTTTACTCATTATCCCTTGTTCACTAGTGAGTTCAAATTCTTATTAATTAGCTTGACAGTGGCAAAACCTGGCAGAAACAACCTTACCTGAGTGATGAACGTTACTGCCACCAGCACTGGGACATCAGACATCGCATGCCTCCAGATATGATGTGGCGAGGAGCACACGGCATCACTTCTGAGATAGTCTTGCCAAAAATGCAGAAGCAGAATCTAGGCACCAACCCAAACTAAGGGATATTTTACAGAGTCACATCAAAAATATCACAGTCATGAAATGTCGTGGTCCTTGCGCGGGTTGGAAAAGGATTTCCAGACATGAGGCAAAATGAGAGGAGAATAAAGTTTATTAGAGTGGGAGACGCTGTTAGAACAGCGGGCCGGCTCAAAGGAGAGGTGAACACTTTCGCAGGCTAGTAGCCAATTTTTATAGCCTCAAGACAGAGAAAATTCCTATTGGAATGGTGGCATTAGGTGATGGGTTAGGATGCTATAGGGTGGGTATTTTACTTAATACGGGGTCAGGGAACTGGGCTGATATAGATCTGGAGGCTCGTGGCAACAGTTGCTATGGGGCTTGGTCGGTTCCAGAGATTTTTGTCTTATGACTTTGGTACCTGTGACCTTGGTATAGGACTCCACATGAAATATAAAGACCAATTCTAAAGATAGAGATTTTTAAAATCAGATTTTAAATTAGATTTTTCAAAAGTGATTCTCTAGCAACTTCCCTGGTGGTCCAGTGGCTAAGACTCCTCACTTCCAGTGCAGGGGGCCCAGGTTCGATCCCTGGTGGGGGAACTAGATCCTACATGATACTACTACAAGATACTGCACATACCACAACTAAGACCCTGCACAGTCAAATAAATAAAATAAATATTTAAAAAGTGATCTTCTGAACTTCTGGGTTGCTTTATCAGCTGACAGCAATGTTCAGAGTCCTAACTTGGGATCTGTGTGGTCTTGAGAAGGGGCTAGTGAGCTTGGAACCCCCTCGCGGGCCATTTTAACTGTGCCCCTCCACTTGTTCTCCACACACGTTCTGCCTTCCTCCCTGAATTTCAAGGTGCTGACCCCAACTGTCAGACCAAAGTGTGGAACACAAGCTTTCTCAAGCCTAAGTGACAAAACCACAAAGAAAGACTTTGATTCCAAAATTAAGTAGACTAAGGAAACTTGAGCGCTTGTTTGGAGGTTCTAGCAGGGGAGCGCAGCCACTTGTATTGCCGAAGACCAGTTCTCCTCTATTGGGGATGGTCGTCCTCTTGACGTGCTGAGCACGCAGCTTTGGGAGGGACATGCATGGAGCACTGAGGGAGGAAGGGGACACCCGCCTAGCCAGCCGTATCAGCCTAATCAACCCTGGCGATCAATGGGGTGACAGATGTCACAACCAGATTGCCCTCACAATCCAACGTGTGACCTTGGACTGGCTTCTGGATAAGACATTTGGGGGCAATTGGTGAAACTCTGCTGGAGTCTGAGATAAAGGGTGTGTTCAGTCACTTCAGTCATGTCCCCATGTGGCCCCGTGGACTGCAGCCTGCCAGAAGCCTCTGTCCATGGGATTCTCCAGGCAAGAAAACTGAAGTGGATTGCCATGTCCTCCTCCAGGGGATCTTCCCGACCCAGGGATTGAACCTGCGTCTCTTGGGTTTCCTGCATGGCAGACGCATTCTTGACCACTGAGCCACCTGGGAAGTCCGTGACAAAGGGCAGTGTCATATCAATATTAATGTCCTGATTTTGATCATTATATAGGTGCTTGTTTCAGGAAAAATGCAGATGAGCATTAAGGGATAGCAGGCTTCATGGCTGTAACTTGCTCTCAAATGGTTCCAAAAATTAAAAACAAAAATTAGAATAAGAAAAAGGGGTAAAATGTTAATTCTTAGGGAATCTGGGTGAGCAGTATCTAGGGACTCTTTGTACTATTCTAGCAACTTCTGTAAGTTGGAAATTGTTCAGAAGTGAAAAGTTTAAAAAAAGAAAACAAACCCCAAACCCACCCTGTTCAGAGGATAAAAAGACGAGCTCCAGACTGGGGGAAGATCCCTGCAAACCGCAAATCCGACCAAAGCCTAGTATCTCAAATATGTAAAGAATTCTTAAAGCTCAGCAGCAAAAAAGCAAACAATTGAATTAGAAAGTGGGTAAAAGACATGAGCAGACATTCCCTGAAGAGGCCACACAGATGGCAACAGCACAGGAGGGGATGGACCACATCATTGTAAGAGATGCAAATTAAAACCATTTTGAGACACTGGTACACACCTATCAGAATGGCAAAAAAAAAAAATAGTCACAAAAGAAAATGGTGGTGAGGATGTCGAGAAATTGCATCACACACACACGTTACTGGTGGGAACGTGACATGTACAGCCTCCTTGGAAAATGGTCTGGCAGTTTCCTTAAAAACGAAACATACTTCCCTGGTGGTCCAGTGGTTAAGAATCTGCCTGCCAGTGCAGGGAATGTGGGTTTGATCCCTGGTCAGGGAACTAAGATCCCACATGCCACAGGGGAACTAAGACCCAACACAACCAAATAAATAAATATACTTTAAAAAACAAAAAACTAAATATACAACTACCTTAAATCCTGCACTTGCATTCCTGGATCTTTATCCCATGGAATAAAGACTTAAGTTCACACAAAACCCTGAACTTGAGCAGTTTTATTTCTAAAGGCCAAACACGGGAAACAACCCTGAAGACCTTCCAGGGGTGAATGGTTAAACAAACTGATCTGTCCGCACTGGGGACTGAATTCATCTCGGCAATAAAGAGGAAGAGCTGTCCACACACATAGTAACCCGGACGAATCTCTAGGGAATTGTGCTGAGTGAAAAAAGCCAATCCCAAAGGTTACATTCTGTAGAGCCCACATACATAACATTCGTGAAAAGACAAAATTACAGAAATGGAGGAAAGAATGGTGAAGGGGGCTGAGGTAGAGGGGAGAAGGGAGTGGGTGTGGTTATAAAAAGGCAACTGGGGGATCCTTGTGGTGACGGGATGTTCTGTATCTTGACGGTATCAATGCCAAAATCCTGGTTGTGATATTATAGTATAATTTTGCAAGATGTTACCATGGGAGGAAACTGGGTGAAGGGTATGTTGGATCCCTCTGTGTGTTATTTCTGACAACTGCATATGAATCTATAATTATTTCAAAATAAAAAGCTTAACCCAAAAAAATCCTGATTTTTTGTTTGTATATATACTGTTACATATAATATCATATAAAATAATGTGATTTTAGATAATTGCTAAATAGATATTGCTGTGTTTATTGCATACATTTGCATACACTTAAACAAAACTTTAAGTGCTTAGAAACAAAGGCCAGTTCCCAGTCCTCCAGAGCCTCTGGACTAGAATTGCCAAAGATTTGGACTCTTGGGATTTCTCTGGTGGTCCAGTGGTTAAGACTCCCAGTTTCAAATGCAGAGGGCACCGGTTGATCCCTGGTTTAGGAACTAAGATTCCCACATACTGTGCAGCATGGCCAAAATTTTTTTTTAAGTAAAAAAAACCCAAAGAGCTGGGCTCTGTGCCAGCAAGTTCCAAAGTTGATTCTGGTTCCCGCTCAGACAGAACCACAAGAGCTCAGGGTCTCCAGAGAAGAACACTGTCTTTTCAAGCCCTCAACCTTCGTTAGGCCACAAGGCACGATACCATTCTAGTGCACTCATGTTATTTGAGAATGTCCTGTGAGGAGGCACTGGGCTAGAACTGGGGGTCCAGAGACCTTGCCCATAGCACAAGGCTAGGCAGGGACATAGGTGAGGTCAGTGCACGAAGACAACCAGGAAGCAAGGCCAGCAGCCAGTGACCAACCGGCCTGTGCCCCACATCTCACACCTCTGCTGTGCGCTCACAGACCCTTGGCTTATAGACTGCTCATCAGTCCCCCTATCCAGCCAGGTCCTGGGAGCCGCCTCTCAATCACTCATCTGCCCAGTACTGCATGAGGGTTGGTGTGGTGACCTGGATCACTCATGGATTAGAAGAAGAGGGAAAAAAAAAAATGCTGTTTCTCAAAGTGAGGTTGCTCTGGGAACCTGCATCAGGCTCACTAAAGGAGCATATTATATGAGCTTTTTGGACCCCACCCCAAATTCATAGACCAAATTTTAAATAAATTTTAAATGAACTCTTCTGGGGATCCTTCTACACATGGACTGAATCTCAGCAGTTAGACTCTCCCTCCCTGGAGTTTTGACTCTTGTGCAATGATTGAAAATCAGACATTTCCCTCATGTGTTGGTTTGAAAACAAAAAACATGCTCATAAATTCTCGAATACTCCTTCCATGGATCTCTGTTCCCTCACGTCCTCAAATCAGGGCTGACTCGGCAGACAGCCTTTGCTCATTCAGAAAAACCTTGTTATTTCTATCTGGTTCTCTTGGGATACTAGCCTTTGGAGCCCTGAACTAGGATGTAGGACACCCCTAAGCCATCATGCTGTGAGGAAGCCCAGGCCATAAGGACAGGCCATAGCCTACATTGGGCCTCAACCACCAGATGTGTGAAGGCATTTCCAGATGGTTTCAGTCCCCAGGACCTTCAAGCCACACCTAGTTGCTTCCTCAACCAAGGCCTCAGATAGCATGGAAGCCATCCCCACTGTGCCCAGTCCAAATTCCTAACTCATAGAACATGCGGGCATCATGAAATGGTGGTTTCAGCCACTGAGCTGAGGATTGTTGTTTACACAGCACTACTAGCTGGAACAGAGATGATATAACCTATGGTGAAGCCCAACCAGAAGACTCATGGATTCCTGCCACTTGGATTTTAAGAGCATCCCTGCTTCCTGTCCTGTTGGAATCCTGGGTGTACAGCTCTCCCCTCCTGTCTATCAGCCAACCCACATCCTTCCAAGTTAGCGCCAAAAATTCTGATGCAGCCATGCTGACCGTGAGGTGCTGTCAACATCCAAGTGGGGGTGACCAATGGACCAGGTGGTAGTGAAAGTGGCTAGAGTACAAATTTGGGAGTTCTCAGTGCAGAGGTGTGGTCAAAAATGCAACCTGCAAAAAAAAAAAAAAAAAAAAAGCAACCTGCAATGTGATGATCCAGAGAAAGTTTGCAGAGAGAAGAAATGGGTCCAGGGCACCACATTTCAAAGGGTGGGTGAAGGAAAAAAGACCCATGGGAGGACATCAAGATGGGAAGATTGGAGAGAATGGTTCATGAAGAAAGGGAGCCCCAGTGATCAGGGTGTTGCCTGGGGAGATAAGGGCTGAAAAGCCACAGGACGTGTTTGGAGACTTCTGAACAAGGAGGGTGGAAGCAGAAGCCAGATGGTGGTGGATTCAAGAGAGTGTGGGTGGCCCTGGATGGGCTGCACCCTCCATGTGCGGCTGCAAACCAGGGCCCCATGTCAGCCACATCCATGTCGAGATAAGTACAGAAACCGAGAGGGAGTGTTTAGCAACTTTTATAGCACTCGGACACTAATTTATGTCTGTTGAATCCAATAATAAAAAATTAGGGCCTGCATTTGGGATGGCTTTGGGGTTTTAATTTCATTTTTCTAGTAATTCGTTTTATTATATTTTACAGAAGTATTAGTCTGCACAGGATTGGGAAAACAAAACAAAACAGAAAAAAAGCAAAACACAACAGAAGCAGTGGTGTAGACAACTCTTGCCAGATGTTTTGCCAGGAAGAGAGAGGAAAAAGCATCAGCTGAAGGGCATTCAGCATTAGAGGAGGGGTTTTTGGTTGCCTGGTTTGTTGTTGATGAAGTTTACTTTTAGGATGAGAGAAATCTGAGCATGTTTACATGATGAAGATAAAAAGCCAGTTGAGAAACAAAGAGATGACAGGATATAGCAGAGAAGATATAATTGATGGAGTGAGGTCACCTCTTGAGCTAGTGGGAAGAAAAATCAAGAGCACAGGTGTACATGTGCACACACAGGCACAGAATAAGAAAAGTGAACAAAAATCCAAATGCAGAATTTATTTTATTTATTTATTTATTTATTTATTTTTTAATTTTATTTATTTTTATTACGATTATTATTTGCCACGCCACACAGCTTGTAGAACCTTAGTTCCTTGCCCGAGGATTGAATCTGGGCCCTCAGCAGTGAAAGTGCGGATCCTAACCACTAGACCGCCAGGGGAGTCCCAGAATTTTTTTTTTAATTATGATAATCTTAAGTATACCTCTGCACCAACAAAATAAAAAGAAATCTAGATTAAACAATTTTCTAGGGGGGAAAAAAGCTAAAACTGACTCAAGAAGAAGTAGAAACAACCACCTTTCATGAAAAGGTAGTTATGAATTAATCCATTAAAATGTGATAAGGCCCAGACAGTCATTAAGCAAGGTCTACCAAAATGCTCAAGGCACAGTAACTTCCTTGGTGCTCCAGTGGCTAAGACTCCAGGCTCTCAATGCAGGGGGCCCTCCCGGGTTCGATCCCTGTTCAGGGAACTAGATCCCTCATGCCCCAACTATGAGTTCACGTGCCACAACTAAACAACCTGCAAGTCGCAACAAAGATCAAAGATTCCGTGCGCTGCAACTAAGGCCCGGTGCAACCTAAATAAATAATTAATGAAATTTCAAAAATTCTCAAGAAACAGACAGTCATCATACACGTAAACTCCTCCAAAGCACAGAAGACAGGATGTTTCCTGACTCTTCTACAGATCCAAAGCAGAAACATGAAAAGAAATCTGTATTTCAACTTTATGAATGTAGACACAAAAATTCTAACTAAAATGTTGAAATTTGTTCTTTTTTTTTTTTTTTTTACAAACTTCACCAGTTGAAAGCTTTGTTTATCCTTCTTCAATCTTTCTTGTTTCCCAATAAGTGTATTAAGGGGTGGATGTGTGTTAAGTTGCTACAGTTGTGTCTGACTCTTTGCAACCCTATGGACTGTAGCCTGCCAGGCTCCTCTGTCCATGGGATACTCCAGGCAAGAATACTGGAGAGGGTTGCCATGCCCTCCTCCAGGGGATCTTCCCCACCCAGGGATTGAACTCAAGTCTCTTGCGGCTCCTGCATTGCAGGCAGATTCTTTACCACTGAGCCATCAGGGAAGTCCTGTATTATGGGGTAAACATTTTCAATTCTCCCTTTGGGATATCTCACATGTTTTCAGATACAGTGTTCTCATTTCTTCTATTTCCCCTCCACAATTTCTGTTTTGATTTTCTTCTTTAGCCAAGAGTTACCTAGAAGGGTGTCCTTAAATGTGCCTATTTTTTATATTATCTCCTTCCTCTTAATTTCTAAATGATTTTATTGCAGTCAAAGAATGTGAATCGTATGATTTTTGCTCTTTAATCTATTAGATTTCCATGGCCCCCAAAATGATTCACTTTTTGTGACTGGTCCATATGTATGAAAATAATACAGTCTCTGTTCATTGATCACAAAGTTCTATTATACAGATCTGTTGGATCAAGTTTGTTAACTGTGCTTTCAGAATCTGCTATATCTTATTTGTTTTTTGTTTTTTGGTCTCTCAGTTTCTGAGACTGAAGTGTTAAGGTCTTCTACTAAATGTGGATTTGTTAATACAGGCATGCTGTAATTTTTTTGCTCTATATGTTCTGAGGGTATATGTTGGTTGGTCCATAGCAGTTCACAAGTGGTGTGACAGGCTATAGAAAGATGTTCATCACCTATTCCAATCCCTTCTCTTTTGTCTGCTTCTCCTCTTACGAAAGGAAATGTCCAAGTTGTCCAGGGGTTAAGAATATGCTTGCCAAAAAAAAAAGAATATGCTTGCCAATGTAGGAGACATGGGTTCGATAACTGATCCAGGAGGATTCCACATGCCACAGAGCAAATAAGCCTGTGCGCCACAACTACCGAGCCTGTGCGCTAGAGCCCAGGAGCTGCAACTATTGAAGCCTGCGTGCCACAACTACTGAAACCCAAGTGCCTAGAGCCTGTGCTCCACAACAAGAGAAGCCACCATAATGTGAAGTCAGCACACCACAACTAGAGTGTGCCCCTCACTCACCGCAACTTGAGAAAAGCCCATGCACAGCAACGAGGACCCAGGGCAGCCAAAAATAAAAATAATTTCTTTTTTTTAAAGAAAGGAGATGCCCAGATCCCTGGTCTCCCTGGAAGACACAGGGTGACCATGTGACCTAGTCCTGGCCAAGGAGATGCAGACGGAAATATCTGAGGGCTTTTCTTTCTAAAAATGAAGGCAAGATTTGTGGAGATAAGGTTTAGGCTTTATCCCTTGGCCCTTCCCCCTTCTTCATTTTTTGGAAACAGTACATAACCAGAGATACAGCAGCCATCTTTTAAGCATAAGGACAAATCCAGATGTCACCAAAAACCAGTTGAAGTATCTCTGATGAGTTCCTCCAACAACTGTATTTTAATCATGGACTCTACCTCCTGCACTTCTTCCACCAACAAACTCTGCTTGGGCTGCTCATTATATGTTGTCTGCTCTCTACAACTGAAACTACAGAAACAGCTACTGCAGACGGACACATATCTCTGTGATGAGGCTAAAAATGGAAAACAGTGGGGTGTTTTTGAGGGAGTTGTCTTTTTAAATGTTTTTTGCTTTGTGTTCTTTTTGTCTCCTCTTGTTAGCATTTGTCTGATATAGTATGCTTTTTGTAATCTTTTAAATTTTGTTTAGATTTTTTTGGTCTGATTTTTTTTACAACTTCTACCTGAATTCTATATGAATTCCTTTATATAAAAGAATACATATATTCCTTCTATATACATGCATACAATTCCTTATATATATGTGTGTGTGTGTTAGTGTGTTAGTTGCTCAGTTATGTCTGACTGTTTGCGACCCCATGGACTGTAGCCCACCAGGCTTCTCTGTCTATGGGATTCTCCAGGCAAGAATACTGGAGTGGATTGCAGTTCCCTTCTCCAGAGGATCTTTCCACTCCAGGGATCGAACACTGGTCTCCTGCATTGCAGGCAGATTCTTTACCGTTTGAGCTACAGGGAAGTCATATATATATATATATATATATATATATATACATATATATATATATATACACACACACACACATACATACACATTTTATTTGGCTGCACCAGGTCTTAGTTGCAGCAAGTAGGATCTTTAGCTGTGGCATGCAAGATCTAGTTACCTGACCAAGGATCTAACCCAGACCCACTGCACTGGGAGAGTGGAGTCTTAGCCACTGGACCATCCCAGAAGTCCCTTTTATTTGCTTTTTGTTGTGGTAAAATAAATGTATGAAATTTATCATTGTAAACATTTTAAAGTATACAATGCAATGACATTCAGAATTGTCACACTGTTGCACTGATTGTGTTGATTGTTGATTGTGTTGAAGTACAGCATACACATAAGTAAAAATGCACCCATGTTATATGTGCAGCCCTATGGAGTCTGGAATAATGAACACGCTGGTGCAATCAACACCCAGGCAAAGAAACAGAAGGTTCCCCTGGTGTCACCTTTCCCCTTTTCTCTGTGGTGTTTTCTTTCACATCGGTGTGCAGGTAGCAGAAGCTCTGCCTCAAGCTGGAATCGACAATAATGGAGTTGAATGTTTTTGCAAGAGGACAGATGTGGGCAAGTGTGACTCAGAATCCAACAGTGTCTCCCAGAACCAAGGCCTTGCCCCGGCTCAGGAAGGTTGGAAGGCATTGGTTCTGCTCTCAGTCTGGGTGAGGTGCCTGAAGTTGCAGGCTTCCTGCCCAGATAGACAGCGTCCAGGAAAGCCCCAGGGCATCTCCTCCTGCAGCGCGTGTAAAAACCAGGAGCTTGTCCTGGAGTCCCAGCATACGTCCCCTTGCATGCACTGTGCCCCCCGCCCACCCAACCGGGCTCTGGATCAGCAGCCTGGGCACCTCTTGAAGTCTGTGGACTTAGAAGTCTGTGGACTTAGAAGAAGAGTTTTCAAAAATATTTATTTATTTATTTATTTTGTCTGCGCTGGGTCTTTGTTGCTCTGCATGGGCTTTTTCTAATTTTGGAGAACAGTGGTTACTCTCTAGTTGCAGTGTGTGGGCTTCTCACTGTGGTGAATTCGCCTGCGGCAGTGCACAGACTCTAGGGGCTCAGGCTTCAGTAGTTGCTGCACGTGGGCGCAGTTCAGTTCAGTTGCTCAGTTGTCTCTGACTCTTTGCCACCCCATGGACTGCAGCACGCCCGGCTTCCCTGTCCAGCACCAGCTCCCGAAGCTTACTCAAACTCATGTCCATCGAGTCAGTGAAGCCATCTAACCATCTCATCCTCTGTCGTCCCCTTCTCCTCCTGCCTTCAATCTTTCCCAGCATCAGGGTCTTTTCCAATGAGTCAGTTCTTTGCATCAGGTGGCCAAAGTATTGGAGTTTCAGCTTCAGCATCAGTCCTTCCAATGAATATTCAGGACTGATTTCCTTTAGGTTAGACTGGTTGGATCTCCTTGCAGTCCAAGGGACTCTCAAGAGTCTTCTCCCAACACCACAGTTCAAAAGCATCAATTCTTTGGCGCTCAGCTTTCTTTACGGTCCAACTCTCACATTCATATATGACTACTGGAAAAAAAACACAGCTTTGACTAGACAGACCTTTGTTGGCAAAGTAATGTCTCTGCTTTTTAATATGCTGTCTAGATTGGTCATAGCTTTTCTTCCAAGGAACAAGTGTCTTTTAATTTCATGGCTGCAGTCACCATCTGCAGTGATTTTGAAGCCCTCCAAAATAAAGTCTGTCACTGTTTCCATTGTTTCCCCATTTATTTGCCATGAAGTGATGGGATCAGATGCCATGATCTTGGTTTTCTGAATGTTGAGTTTTAAGCCAACTTTTTCACTCTCCTCTTTCACTTTCATCAAGAGGCTCTTTAGTTCTTCTTCCCTTTCTGTGATAGGGGTGGTGTCATCTGCCTATCTGAGGTTATTGATATTTCTCCAGGCAATCTTGATTCTGGCTTGTGTTTCACCCAGCCCAGCATTTTGCATGATGTACTCTGCATATAAGTTAAATAAGCAGGGTAACAATATACAGCCTTGACGTACTTCTTTCCTGATTTGGAACCAGTCTGTTGTTCCATGACCAGTTCTAACTGTTGCTTCTTGACCTGCACACAGATTTCTCAGGAGGCAGGTGAGATGGTCTGGTGTTCCCATCTCTTGAAGAATTTTCCACAGTTTGTTGTGATCCACACAGTCAAAAGCTTTGGTGTAGTCAATAAAGCAGAAAGACGTTTTTCTGGAATTCTTTTGCTTTTTCAATGATCCAACAGATGTTGGCAATTTGATCTCTGGTTCCTCTGCCTTTTCTAAATCCAGCTTGAACTTCTGGAAGGTCATGGTTCACGTAGTGTTGAAGCCTGGCTTGGAGGATTTTGAGCATCACTTTGCTAGCATGTGAGATGAGTGCAAATGTGCCGTGGTTTGAACATTCTTTGGCATTGCCTTTCTTTGGAATTGGAATGAAAACTGACCTTTTCCAGTCCTGTGGCCACTACTGTTTCCCAAATTTGCTGGCATATTGCATGCAGTACTTTAACAGCATCATCTTTTAGGATTTGAAATAGCTCAACTAGAATTCCATAACCTCCACTAGCTCTGTTCATAGTGATGCTTCCTAAGGCCCACTTGACTTTGCATCCCAGGACAACTGGCTCTAGGTGACTGATCACACCATCGTGGTTATCTGGGTCATGAAGAGCTTTTTTGTGTAGTTCTGTGTATTGTTGCCACCTCTTTTAATATCTTCTGCTTCTGTTAGGTCCATACAATTTCTGTCCTTTATTGTGCCCATCTTCACATGAAATGTTCCCTTGGTATCTCTAATTTTCTTGAAGAGCTCTCTAGTCTTTCCCATTCTATTGTTTTCCTCTACTTCTTTGCCTTGATCACCAAGGAAGGCTTTATTATCTCTCCTTGCTATTCTTTGGGACTTTGCATTCAAATGGGTGTATCTTTCCTTTTCTCCTTTGCCTTTACTTTCTTTTCTTTTCTCAGCTATTTGTAACATACACAAGTAGTTGTAGTGCATGGGCTTTATTGTCTCATGGCATGTGGGATCTTCCTGGACCAGAGATCTAACCTGCATTGGAAGGTGGATTCTTAACCACTGGACCACCATGGAAGCCCCCATAGAATAAGTTTTTTAAATACATAAAATGCATGGGGTTATAAAGGAAACCATGTGATAAGACAGTAATCAAAGTCAATTTGACATGTCTTGTACACATGTGTGCATGTATGTGTGCTCAGTTGTGTCCAACTCTTTGTGATTCTGTGGCCTGTAGTCCACCTGGCTCCTCTGTCCATGGGATTTTTCAGACAAGAATACTGGAGTGGGTTGCTATTTCCTCCTCCAGGATATCTTCCAGAATCTCCTACTTTGCAGATGGATTCTATACCCACTGAGGCATAGATAAACCATGTGATAAAATAATCATCAAAGTCTTTATATGACTTGTGTATGTCTTGTATATAATGTATTACTATATCACAAAAATTTGTGATATTTGTGCTTCCTCATTAACGGATTAAATAACTACCCAAATTTTGATGTACTGATGATAGAAACTACTTCAAGATACCTGGAATCACTGCAGCATGATTTGAAAATAATTGTCATTTTGGTTGAGCCAGGTTTCATGAAAGAAACGTCAAACTGTAGTTGGAGGTCAAATAAAGGAAAGGTGTGAAAATGTGGTTCCATCCAAGGCCATGGACCCCAGTCCCCCTCATCTACCATCCATGAGACAAGATTAGGCACCCCTGGCCCAGACCAGTCATTGTTGGGGGTCAGCTTCATTGATAGCACCCTCCAGATATCAAATTTCCATCTATCCCAAGTGTCTCTATCTTCAATGCAAGACTTTAACTTATTAGCATTTATTGTGATTATTGATATACTTAAACCTATTCCTGTGACCTGGTTTCAGGTTTTGCAAGTTTCCTGCTGTTCCTACCCATCCACCCCCATTTCCTACTCTTGTTAGGTAAGTCAAAATGTCTTCCTTCCAATTCTTTCTTCTTATGGTTTGGAAGTTTTATATTTCTATTTATCTAGTAGTTGAAATTTTTTAACATGTATATTCGAATTTAGCTCTCCCAACCCGTGTCTGTCCCCATGAACAAGATACACCACTTTTCAGTTTTATTTCACCCCATCCTCTCCCTTCCACTGCCCAGAATGAGATCATTTGGATTCTCCTCCCAGACTGCTGAGAGTATTTTCCAGGCTTCGTCCCCTGATAAAAATAGTTTCACTGGCTCCTGCAGCCCATGTCTTCCTCTCGGGTTCATTTTTCGTTTTGCTAGAGTATCTGAGCTAGTAATTATTTTGGATGGTATTTGTTGGAAATAAACTCTCCTAACACTTGGCATGACCCAAAAAAGTTTGTTTTTCCTCCTAACTGAATGGCTGTTAGGCCTGCTCGAGAATTATAGGCTCAAATCACTTTCCCTCCAAAATGTGAAGGTGCCCCTCCATTGTTTGGAACTCGCAGCTGTCTCATGTCAGGCTTATCCTTTTTTTTTTTTGGAGGTAATGTGTTTTTTTTTCCCACTGGGAGCTTTTCTTTGATCCCTCTCTCTTCTGTGTTCTAAAGTGTCCTCCTGTGTCCCCTTCAGCCCAAGGCTGCTCCCGCGTATTCTTTCCCGAAGCATTCCTTTCCTTCTTCTCTCTGTCCTTCGGAATTCCTTTACAATAACTGAATGCAGAAAACTGGGCTCATGTCCCATTTCTTAACGTTTCCTTCCTACATTATAACTTTCGGTCTCTGACTCTGTGTTCTGGAGAATTCCACAGTTTGACCTTCCAGCTCACTAGTTCACCACTTTGATGTGTCCACTCTACTTCTCAGCCCACCTATTGACTAGTTTTTATCTTGGCATCCAAATTTTTTTATATCCTAAGACATTGACTTGATTTTCGGGAATATCTTTAAAATACTTTTCTTCCATTTACATTTCCCCTGGTTGTTTCCTATCACCTCCCCAGTTTTCCCAAATGTTTAGCCCTGGCATAACAAGGCAAGCACGTTATTATTTCCAGCTCACCATATCCGTTTCCCTACTATCCACAAGCCAGCCACTAAGCTAACGCCGCATATTTTAGAGTTTTGTCACAACAGCTCCCTGGGAGCCCATTTCTGCACTAGTTAGACTGGGCGTATTAGTCAGCTGTTGCCACAACAATGCTGCATAACAAACCACTCCAAAGCTTCTGTGTCTTAGACAACAGTCACTGATGCTCACACTCACAGCTCTGAGAGTGGATGTGGGCGGGTTCAGGACTGCTTCAGGGCTCCCTCACCCTCCTTGGACCAGTGGTGTCCCATTAGCACATGGGAAGGAATTTGGGAGGAAGTGGGGGGGGGGGTTGTGGACAGCTGCAATCTCAGCCCCACCTCGTGCGAAATCCTTCATTTGTGGCTTGCTCTTCACATGCAAGGTTTCCTGTTCGTCCATCAATAAGTGGTTACTGGCCTCGAAACTGTGTTTGTGGGTCTGACCAGCTTCTGGGGGCATGAGTGACCATTCTGGGGACATGTGGTTCCCTGCTCTTCTAGGTGTTCATTAATGTAATTTCCCCTTTGTCTACTGCCTGCTGCTTATCACAGCTGGGGTGGGGTTGGTCTCAGATAAAGCTGTGCATCACCCTGACAGTACCTCAGGGCCCTTCAGCTGCTGCCTCAAAGCCACCCATCAACTGCCAGCAGTTTCTTCCCTGGAGCCAGAGGAACCACCCACCACCCCTAGAATTTCTTGGGATATCTGGGCTTCAAGGGAACCCTTCCTGTTCTCCTGGTTATAGTGAGTTTTTTCATTTTTCTGTCATTTCTAGGCATTGAGGGTAGAGTACAGACTGTTAGGAAGCATCTGGACCATCAACTTGATTTTTGATCTCTTTGAGGCATCTAAACCAGTCCAATTCTCAAGCCTTGGATGCTTAGGCCCTGGGAGCAGAATTTCCAAGGACCTGTGATGGGTCTGCCAGTTGCAATGTGGTCTGGACCAAGGCAGGCTGCTGGAAGGGGCTGCCTGCTTCCACCTGGCTGCTGCTGGCCTCCTGAGGCCTAGTTCAGGATCCCCATGACCCCTGGAGGAAGGAACCCCAAGGTGGTGCCTTAGGGGTCACTGGGAGAACCCCAAGGTGGTGCCTTGATGCTGACTAGTGGCTTTAGCAATAGGAAACTGGACCGTAACTTTGGTGGCAGCAGCCCAGTGATGTGGACACTGACAATTCTCAGGCTAAACCCAGCAGGTCCCAGGACATTTGTGACAGGGCAGGTCCCTCTGCCATTGGCATCTTACCCACACACAAGGTTCAGCTCACTCCTGGACCAACAGGATCCTGAAAAGAAGTCCCTCCCCCACCTCTATGTCCAGTGTTTTCAAGCAGAATCAACCCCAGATCTTTTGCTCCAGTTTCTACTCTTATTTGTCATCAAAATTTGAACAGAGGTTTGGAGACCAAGGGCTTCCCTTGTAGCTTGTAGTCGGTAAAAAATCTGCCTGCAGTGCAGGAGACCCGGGTTTGATCCCTGAGTTGGGAAGATCCCCTGGAGAAGGAAATGGCAACCCACTCCAGTATCCTTGCCTGGAATATTTCATGGAGAGAGGAGCCTGGTGGGCTGCAGTCCATGGGATCGCAAAGAGTTGGCACGACTGAGTGACTAACACTTGCTTACTTACTTGGAGACCAAGAAAAGTTTAGAAGCCACCCTTCCTGAGGCCTGGGACCATCGGTTGTGTTTCCTTCCCCTGTCTTTCTGGCGCTTTCAAAGAAGGTGCAGGACTGCACTGGGCTCAACTTCTCCTCTAAAAGCAAGCCAACCTGCTTTTAATGAAAAGATGGGAACTAGTAATTTGGGATTACCTTCCTCCTTTCTGGGGCGGCAGCAGGGAAGTAATTAAAGGGTCAGAACTATGCTCATCACCATAGGGCTCAGGTGAGGGCACAGGCAGAGGCCCTGGCTGTGACCCCCTCCTCCACCCGTAAGCTGGGAAGAACCCCACCTCTGTGCAGCAGACCTGCAGCCCCAGCCGTGGAAGGTCCATATCTCAGAGTCCCGGGGCGGCGTCTTTCTCCCCTTCAGTATGACCCAGCCCGGGAAGACAGGGGCCACCGTTCATTTGCGGTGACCCTGAGACAGACGCCAGGCAAGGAGTGAGGCCAGGACTGGCTCCTGGGCCCCAACTCTATCCCAGGAGACAGTTCCGGGTGGCGAAGCCCCTGAGCAGCGCCCCATTCCGGGGCCCCGGGACGCTCTCAGAGCATCCTTTTTCCCTTCCGGAGTGTTGCATTTCTTTGTAAGTCCCGGAAGAGATATGCGCGGCGGACTCCAGGGAAGAAAGCGACGGGCGGTTCTTAAGCAAATCCCCTGGGCCCTTGGGGACCCGCTCCGGAGCCGCCACGCGGTGTCACCCCCACCCCCTCCGCACTCCAGGGCATTTTTCCGGAAAGCGGATTCGGAGGTAGAACGCGCGGGGGTCTTGGGCGGCGAGTCAGCCGCTTTCGAAGCTCCGCTTGGGCCCGGGCGCAGGCCTGCCCGACGCCGTCCTGCAGCTTACGACTCCGGGTCCGTGGCGCCTTCCTCCTCGACCCGTCCGGCCAGCCCATTGGCTCAGACGTGCGCTACCCGCTTCTCCGCGAGATCTCATTGGCCGGCGGCCGCGGCTTAGACAAAGGGAGCGGCGGCGGCGGGCGGCGATTGGGCCGGGAACAGGATGGGGAAGGCGTGGAGGGGGCCAGAGGGGAGGGAAAAAAGAGAGCGGGGCGGGAGCCGGGGGAACACCCGCACAGGCTGGGGCGGGGGTGGGGGCGCGGACTGAGCCAGGGAGGGCGGGGCGGGAGGACAGCGAGTGGGGGAGGGGTGGAAGAGCGAGGATGGGGGGAAGCAGCAAGGGAGGGGCGGGGGCACGGAGCCGCGCAGGGAGGGGAGGACGGGGGGGCTCGAGGTCGGGGGCGGGAGGGAGAGGCGAGGGGTTTAAGGCGAGGAGGGGGAGAGCGGGGGTGTTCGAGAGGGAGGACTCCAAGGCCGGGTGGAGGCGGGGGCGGGGCCCTTCCGCGGGGGCGGGGCCGGGAGCCCCTGGAGGGCGGCGGCCGCAGGGCCCGGGGCGGCGGGAACCCGCCCGCCCCTCCGCCCAGCACCCCTCCCGCCCCGGGGCTCCTGCGCGGACCGCGGCCGCTGCTGCGTCCTCGTCTTCCCCGAGGGTTCCGCGTCCGTCTGCGCTAGCTCGGCCGCGAACGTGGGAAAGCGGGAACCTGGGTCGAGAAGGACGTGCCCGGACCCAGGTCTGGACGTGCAACCCGAGCCGCAGCGTAGCGGCGGGACGCGCCGCCCCTTGGCCTTGGAGCCCCTCTCCGGGACTGCTGGGCCTCGGGGTTCCTCTGCGCGTCCGCTCGCAGGCAGGAGATGCGGGCCCTGGCGCTGGAAGACGTGTCCGGCGCGCGGACAGGAAGCTCCTCGCGCTTCCTGGAGAGTTGGCTCGGCGGGGTGCGTCGCCTGGGAGGGAGGGATGGGCCGTGGGGCGACCGGCCGGGCGGGGAGTGGCTTCTGGGGGCCCCCTCGCCAGCGGCGGGCCCGCGAGGCCGCCCTCGGAGCGCCGCCAGGTACGTGCGTTTTCCATTTTTCCCGCGCGCCCAGAGCGCACTCTGGGTAGGGAACGAATAAAAACCCGGCTGGTGTGTTAGAGCCTTTCGCTGCACACGTGTCTTTCTGCAGGGCTCGGGGAGGGCTGCTGAACTCGGGGTAGACACTGGCTTAGTCTGTACCTGTGGCCTCGGTCAGAGGACTGTCTCCTACTCCACCTCGGGGCTCGAAGGAAATGTCTCTTTGCAAAAGCCTGTCCCTTTCCTCCAGGTTGCGTTTAATTTGCCGAGGAGACCATGCGCCCTTCCTCGGCCTCGGGGCTGGGTTTATAGGGCTTTGTGCAGTCTCCCCCACCCCTAACCCCTGGAACCCCAGGGATTTTCAAGCGGGGCCGCTCAGTTCTGAGGGACGATCGCTGGCAACTCCGGATGGGGAAACCCGACCTTGATCCCGCGCTAGGCGGACAGGTCCCCTTGTCCAGTAGTTAGCCACACGAGTCCCGGACCTGCCTGTTAGGGGAGGCCCTTGGGCTTTGCTTTTTGGTGGTTTGAGGAGGCCCTTTAGCTGGCCTGGGGCGGGCTCCCTCCCCTCCCCCATGCCCACTTCAAACAAAAGAAGTCTTAGGAGAATCGTTTCCTGGGGAGAACTCTTCCGAATGTGAATCTCTAATTTCCCCCGCCCCAGTTCTTAGGATGGGACAGCCTTTACAACAAAGGGGAAGGTTGGAGACAGTTGAAGGAAAGGGCGCGCTTTTATTTAGGGAGACTTTGAGAGAAAGAATGCACATTTCACTTTCTTCCCGTTTTCTTACCTGATTAATGGAGTTTTAGGTGATGTTTGGATATGGGATATTTTCGTTTGGAGACTGTTTCAGAAAAAGAAGAGGGCTAGATCGATGAGAAATTGGCAATTTGGTCTCCACCCGGTGGGGGAAAATACCCCATGGAGTGAAACGTATTGCTTGCCCTTTAGGGGAAGACTGAAAATTAGGGATTTGATGGTTAAAAGGGAGGGGTTAATTTTGTGTCATTTTCTACCGTGACCCCCCCTCCCACCCCCGGCATAAGTCGGAACAAAGGGCCCAGGTGAAAGGGTTCAAATCGGGCCCGCTGTAAAAACCTCCCAGTTCCCGCGCACCAGCGAGTATTCCCGTCGGAGTTTGGGTTGGAAAGAAAAAGAATCAACCCCCCAGAGTCCGCATGTGTATCAATACCCAGCTCGCGAGCCTCCACCGCTCTGGGGAAGCCTGGTTACCGGGCTGGGGAGCGAGGGACCCGGTGGGCGGGAAACGCCTCTCCTGGGGATAAAGCGCACAGTTTCAGTTTCCACCTTCCCCGGAAGAACCGAGAGGTTCGCGGTGTCCCGGCGGCGCCCGTCCCTGCTCGCCCGGCGTGGCGCTCCCGACACAGACCCGCATCCACCAAAGCCCGGGACCTCACTTCTCTCGAAATACTTAAAACTCAACAAGCCATAAAAGGCTCCCGATTCCAGTGGAAAAGGCGTCGAAGATTTATGGCCCCCTGGATTCCCCACACTCTAATTATGCCTGTTTTTAGTTGACTTATGGGTGGTGACCACTAAAATCATTTTCCATTTGTATTTTTTTCTTTTAACATGAAAAATGCGAGCTTCACTTTTTCTTACCGGCTTGGGCAGGCATTTTTCCGTTCTGGAAGAAAACTCCCGCCTCCTTCTGCCTTATCTGTGGCCTCTGGCTGGGTGTACTGGACCTGTGGAATCCCTCCATAGCCCCCTTAATTGCAATTTAGGGGAAAGTATTTTTTCTTTCTGCGATCGTTAACAGGTATTCTTCCCTTGAAGCACTTCCCTATGGCGCACTAGTTTCCCTGCGGATTGCTTGGGGTTCAGAACCCTACTCCCACTAACTCTGGGCCAACGACTGGGGGTGAGCCTAGCCAGAGAACAAGTCCCCCTGTGGTCCCAGCTCCAGTAGTCACCCTCATCCGCCCTCCTGGGAGCCTGGGGCATTAAGGGGTGCCCCCCCAGGGTCCTGAGGGATCCGGAACCTACCCCACACCACTGTCTGGCGGTCCCATCCCCCATCTTTTTCCCTTTGTTTGCCACTCCGGACTCTGAGTTGAAAGTGGCAGGAAAAAAATAATTAGATGGAAATCAAAGATTAGACGGGCACGCTGGCTGGCGGCCTCAGTGAGGCCTGGCCGACGCTCTGATGGAGCCTCATAAATCTTCACGGGCCTGACAAAAGCTGTGTCCTCTGGTTCTCTGGGAATTTGGGAACTTACCGATCTCCTCACAGAGTCCTCAGGGGCCTCAATTTCTGCCTGGCGCAGAGTTCTCAGAAATGAAGGTGTGGTAGGGGAAAGGGGTGGTCTGGCCAGTGAGTGACTAGGGCCCAAGACCCCCATTCGAGGAAGGGCAGCAAACACCCTCACCCATTTTGCTAACAAATATTACAAGGGTGCTGTATTCCCCTACCTGAACTGCCTCAGGAGGCTGTGGTGGGGAGGACAAAAAAGGGGCATGTGTTGGGGGGGCCGTTAACCCCTCACTAGCGACTCCTTTGTCTGGCCAGTCCACTGCTGAGACAAGTGGCATCCTGGCCTGTGTACTAGGCACCAAAGTCAGGAGAGCCAGCCTGGCTTCCAAGGACCCCCTCCCTGGCTCAGGTGTGCCAGCTGTGGGTGCGGACCGCTGATGCAGGTTCAGCTGAGCCTAGAGGTCTCTGCACCCTTCTCCAGAGGTCCCAGCATCAGAGGTCTTCGGGCCCACGTGCGATCCACCCGGGAGCTGTGCCCCCGACCAGCCTGGGTGGGAGAGAACGTGAAAGAAGTCTCGGCCTGTTTAGATCGTTTTAAAAAACTTGAATTAATTGGGAAAATAGTAACCGAGCTTTCCAATGAAGGGAAGAGGTTGGGGGGGGTGTCTTTTTTGTTGTTGTTGTTTTTTTTAACTATACCCCCTTGTTGTGGCAGTTGTTTTTTACCTTTTCATAGTGTTATAAGAAATGTTGCAACGTTTAATTTCTATTGCCATGAGATATGGAGAGGGTAGCCCAACATTTTGAAGTAATTTGATAAGGCTTCGAGTAGCAAATCCGAAAGGAGGGCTGGCGGCCCAGGTATAGTTTCTTTATAACCTGAATTTACAATGAAAGCATTCTCCTTTATGGATATAATAGATTAGATTTCACAACTTAATTCACCGGAATGGCTCCGTTTAAGGGAGCTCCGGCTGATTTTATTACGCCAAGCCAAATTGGATGTTTGTGGTCTTAAGGAAAAGCGATTGTGACATAAAATATATAATTTTTTAAGTAAAAAAACAACGGGTTCGACCCTGTCCCCTCTGTTCTCCATCCTTCTTCATCACCCTCGGTTCCCCAGTTTGGGAAATACCGAGAATTATTTGTTGATTTCTGCGGGTGAGACAGGAACTCACACTCGGGAGGGGGCGGTCAGGGAAAAGCCACTCGCGACCCGGCCGGGGGCTCCGCGAGGCAGCCGGCCTCATCGCCCCCGTGCCTGCAGGCCGGCCGGCTGGCCTCGCTAGCGGTGCGCACGCGGTGCCATTTACCCGTAAAGGATAGGGGTCCCGCTCCTCGGAGTCTGGAAAAGTCGAAATGCCGGCCCAGGCACCACAGTCTCGGGGCCCTCGGAGCTCCCGCGGAGGGCCGAAGCCTCCGCTTGCCCCCGGCACTGGACAGCCTCCCCCGACAGCGCTGGTGGGATGGAGAAAGCGCCCCTCGGAAAGCCCGGTGCGCGTTCCCCTGGCAGAGCCCGCGGCGGGAAACCGGGAAGGGAACAGGCTCACGCTACTTAGTGCAAAACAACTGCACTCCCGCTGGGCCCGCTCCGCGCCCGCCTCGACCACAAGGGCTGCCCTAGGGCGACCGCAGGGGCTGACTCCAGGACCCGCCTTGTCCCGTGGGGAGTGGGCATCACGCGCAGGACTGTCTAGGGCCCGCCAACCCCCCGCCTCCGTGCAGATCCCGGAGGCCGCCTTCTCCGCGCCCAGCAGTTGACAGTGGCTCCCGGCGGTGGAGACCGGCACTGCCCGCCCGGCTGGCGGAGGACCGTGGGGGGATGGGGGACTCGGTGGCCCTGCCCGGGCCTGGCCCGCCAGCGCCCGCGGCCCATTCTACTGTCACTTCTCATTAGGATCGGGCTCTATTCTCCCGACCGCATTGTCCCCTTCTCCTCCTCTCTCCCCCCTTCCTCATTTACTGGGTGGTTTTAGCCCAGATTTAGCCCCCACCCTCTCTTCCTGAGTGCGGTCCATCCTTTCCCAGGTCGATCTCTGACCCGAGACCCAGCCTCCGACGGGGGAGCCAGGCGCGAGCCCTTGTTCCCGGGGCCTGAAGGGCCCCCGGGCGCTCCACGTGGCATCCGCGCGGCCGGGAACCCCGCATCCTGCGCTCAGAGGACGGCCTGCGTTCCGGTGCGTGGCTGGCGGGCTGTGGGTGCGCGCCTTAAATTAAATCTCCTCAGCGTCTGACCTTGTTTTTTCCTCGGCCTGATAGCGGCAGCAGCTGGGTTGGTTTTTTTTTCCAGAATTCCTGCTGCTGGGGGAGGGGCGTTATTATTATTATTTTTGGTTGTTGCAACCTCCTGGAAAAATTCCCTGGTCTCAGAAAGCGTAACAATAGACTAGCGGATTTCTGGAGGAAGTGCCCCCTCCCCTGTTTTCTCTAGGGACGCTTCTGCCCTCAGGATGCTAAGGAGACTTCTGTGGGGAGTGGGACCAATTCCCCTACTCTGGCCCCAGCCCCCTCCTCGTCCTTCAGAACCTCTCAAATCTACCTCGAGTCTGACTCCCAAATCTACCCTGGGGTCCTGCCCTTGCCCCCATCACTCCTGAGAGAGGTCACAGCTTCCTGAACTGGGGAGTAGTCTCCTCCAGCATCCGTGGGGGTAGGGACAAGAGATAGAGCTTTCCAGCACCCCGCCCCCTGCACTGGGGGCTGGGGGTGGGGTGGGGGGGGCGGTGTCCTGTCCCCTGGAATCCTATCCCTGTTTGCTTTGGGGGTCAGCTTTAGATCAGAGGCAGTTAAAGATTAATGGGCCTGGGCCCTGAGGGATGGTATGAGGGAGCTGGGGAGGGATTCAGTCCCCTGCTGGCCTCTGCACTCTGTGTGCTGGGCGTGAAGTCCTGTTCCCTGATGCTGCTCCTCCACCCTTGGGGCTGAATCTCGGCTTCAAGCGGGCAGCAGCAGTCTGGGGCCCACCTGTCTGACCCGGGGGGGGGCGGGGGGGGCACGTACTCTGGCCGCTAACTATACACATGACCCCAATTCCAGCTTCACCCCTAGGGAACCCCGCTACCTGGAGTGGAAAGCAGAGGGGAACTCTGACCCTCCTGGCCCCCTCCCCCACTGGGGCAAGAAGCCCAGGAAAATGGCCGAGGCCGGGCCCAGGAAGGGGCCAGGGATAGCAAGGCCGGCCAGTGGGTATTGCAGCGTGTGGCTGGTCTGGGCCTCCCTGTATCAGCCTCACTGGAGGTGTGCGGGTGAAGGTGTGGGGGCTGCTGGGGGCTTTTACACAGCCCAGCCCGGGCCTGCATCTCCCCCCCTCCTTGGATAGAGAGGGGAGGGGGTCCAGGGGAAGAGGCCTCTTCGTATCCAGTGGTCCCCGGGAAGACCTGACTCCTCTCACTCAGGAGGGGCCACACTGCAGAGCCCGCAGGACCTTCCTTGAAGCCCCTCATCCTGCCCGTAAATGTATTTACCCTGGTGTGACACCAGGTGCGTGGCTTCTGTGACGCAGGGTCCCTGGCCTGCGCGAAGACAGGAATTGAACTTTAGTCTCCAGGCAATTAAGGTGGCAGGGACTATAGTTCATTAATGGTTGTTATGCAATAAAAACGATAAAATGGCCCTGATTTTGCAATTTAAAAATGCAGTTTATTTTAATTTATGTTTCTAAGTATTTATGGGGTTTCATGGAGGGGGGCAGCTTGGGTATCACTGAGGGGGTTGGGGCCACAGCCCATCCATTTGGAGGGACAGGGAGTGATTGAGATGAAATGCGACCTGGAGCAGCAGAAAATACAGAGGAGGCTGAAGGAGTGGGCCCTGGCTTTAGGTTGGCGAGAGCTGGACATTCTGGGCTGCCTTTTACAAAGCGGTGGAAACTGACTCCGAGGCCTCGCCCTTCTGTCCCTGGCTCCTGCAGAGTGGGCCGGGGAAGCACTCCTGAGCCAAACATCCGGAAGCGTGCTGGGCAGGACTGTCTCCGGGGACCCTGGGACCTTGGGCACAGAGACTTCCCCGCCCCACCCCACTTGCGGCTGGGCAGGTTCCTCAGGTCCCAAAGTAGCCTGCCTGTTGCCTTTGGAGGCTCCTTGTGTCAGGAGTCAGCTATGGCTCTGTCCGCCTTTTCCTGGCCTTATGAGTCAGATGTCCGTTTCTACAGCCTCTGGAGGGTCCAGCTGTCCTGTCCCCAGTGCTGTGTGCTTAACCCGGACAGCATATGCACTGCCAAGGCCTGAGGGCCCAGACACTCTCTAGGTGTGTCTCCCTGGTTTCCTTCTGCACCCCTTCACCCCCCACCCACAGACAGACCTCAGGCACTTAGAGAACCCAGGATTATGACAGCAACCTTCCAAGCCCAGCCACAGACTGCAGCAGACACTTGAGAGGTGAGGACACCTGTGGGAGAGTTTGCAAGTTAGCCTCAAAGGTGGAGGGGCCTGGCTTCAGACAAAAAAAAAAGGGGGAAAGGAAGTATGGGAAGGACCAGGGCTGGGGATTGTAGTGCAGAACATCAGAAAGCCTGGAACCCACTCCATCCCTGGTGATCACAGGGTCCTGGGCCATCAGCGTCTGCCGTTCAGACACCCAGTGTTAGACAAGTGACTTTGTCGTGGACACCGTCAAAGCCAGGGCTCCTGGCCCAGGTTGACAAGCAACATGCACCCCCACAACATGCACCTGCGCGCACGCCGCGCGCACACACACACACATCCCCTGATTTTAGCATCACATAGCCACAGCCAGGAAAACCAGAGAAAGGCAGCCTTGGCCCCTCCTGCCGCTCACTCCCACAGGTGGGTGCCTGGGGGCTGGGGAGCAGCCTCCTAATTCCTCCTCACCCTCCGGACTCCTAAGGCTCATGGACTCCACCCCCGCCCTGCAAGGATTGTCCCAGGCCTCTGCCTCCCTCTCCTTTTTATTCTGGGCACCTTGGCCTGCTGAGTTAATTGGCAAACTTTCCCAGAAGAAAACTTGATGGATGGAAATTAATAATTTTCCCAACGATGCAATCATTGCTAATCATGCCGGCTGGGAGGAGGGGGCCTGGGTAAAGGCTGGTGGGGTGGGTGGGGGCATGGGCTGAAAACCACTAGCATGAATGATATCTGCTGGGGCTGGGGGGTCCCTTATGCAATTTAGGAGTTTTATAGCCCCAGTGCTGGTGCAGTGCTGGCAGCAGGGAGGGTGCTTGGGGAGAGTCTGAGCCACCTCTACACTCCCATGGTCTCTTGCCATGAAACCTGGGCCCCATGAAGTCCACTGGGGTGCTTCCAGAGGGGTTCTCTTACACAGCAGAGGTGTGAGAAGGGGAACCCTGAATGTATACTTGGAGGCCTGTGGGGGGAAGGGGCCCTGAAAGGAGAGAGAGGAGAGGATGGCCATGAGGGCTGCATGCGGCATCAGGGCTGCCTCCCCAACTTTGGAGCTCTTCTTTTGAAGATGACTGAGGTCTTGCTGGTCCACCTAAGACAGAGGGTGCCTCGTGCTTGGGAACCTTTCTCCCAGGACTCCTGTAAAGAGGCACAGTCCCCATCGCTATCATTGTAGAGCTCTGGGCCTCATCCTGTCAGGCCTGGGTGGAGAATCAGTGATTGGACAAAACAGGTCTCTGCTCAGGATTTTCCTTCCCTGGGAGCAGCGAGGAAACAGTGCCTGATAACTGGATCCTCAACAGCACTTCACCACAGTGAGGGGTTCTTGGGGCCCTCAGTGAAAGCGCATGCTGGACAGTGGCCTGGGAAGTGTGGGCATGACCAGCATGTACCCTAGACGGTTCTGACTCAGGCAGCCCAGCTACTGCCCAGGAGGCCTGGACAGGCTGCAGTCAGTGATAGGTTGTGTTGAATGAATGAATGAATGCATGAATGATGGATGGATGATAATGTTTCACCAGGCACAAAGATGATTTTCTTGGCCTTTTCAGCATCCACGGCCTGTTGGTGGCAGAGCTGACTTCACTGGCTCCACCCAGAAATTTTCTTTGGAGAATCAGAGATCAGAGCAAACCCCTAGGGAGAAAGATGAGGTGGGGAGGGTTGAGAGGGCCACCTGGCGTCTTCCCTGCAGTGACCAAGCTCACAAGGGACAGAAGAAAGACCCTCTCCTTGATGAGGGCAGGGGCACATGGGGGGCCTGGGATGCAGTCTACCCCCATTTATGACCACACCACCCCGGCATTTCCAGGCTGGTGAAATGGGATCAAAATGAAGCTGGAGGAACTGGGATATGATTAAGGAGAGAAGGATAGTGTAGATAAAGGGAGCAATGAGAGGAGGAAAAGGGGGTAAGTCCCACTTGTCCTGGTGGAATTGGCTCAGGCTGACTGCCACAGCTGGTCAGGGCCTTTCTACCCTCTGGCAGGTACAGACCTCTTCTTGGGCTTGGTGAGCTTGGGCTGGCTCACTCTGCCTGCCATGGGCACCCTATGGGGACTGCCAAATAACTTTGTCCCAAGGCAGCAGGGACACAGGGGAGGAAAGAAAGGAGAAGGAAGAGAAAGAAACTGGCTCTGTCATCACCCGACAGCCTTAGCATATTAAAGATGAAGAGGCCCAGAGAGGTTCACTATGTGCCTAAAGGCACACAGCAGGATGTGAACCAGGCCTGTCTGCCTGGGAAGCCTGCCTGTGTCCACGACACGACATATTGCAGATTAATTAAAGTCGTCAGCCCAGCAGGGCACCTAATGGTGCCCCCCACCCCACCCCCACCTGAGACTGTGCCTGTGGCCCAGAGCCAGACAGCTGTCCCAGCATCCTGGGCTAAGCTGCTTCTGAGGGCAAGGCGCTCATGCCTCACCACACAGCTCTGGGGCCTGGAGCCAGCTGGGGCCATGGGGGAGGGGTAAAGGGGGACGGGGTGGGGAGGGGGAGGCTTCACTTTGAGGACATCCCTAGAAAAGGGGGTACCTCCCCTCTGGGACCTTATCTCCCTCTTCACACTGACCAGCCCCCATCCAGCAGAGCCTTGCTGTGTACCTGGGTGACATCAGCATGGGACTCACTGGTCTGATGCTTCTTTGCACCCTTATGGGAACGTAGCCCTTTGAAGCACAGATACGCTCCAGCTCTGGCGTTCCGGCTCTGGTTGAAGTCACGTCAGACCTGTTGTTTGCTCTCTAAGTTTTGCTGCGACCCTTTGGCCATTCCCTGGTGGCTCAGACGGTGAATCTGCCTGCGGTGCGGGAGACCTGGGTTCAATCCCTGAGCTAGGAAGATCCCCTGGGAAAGGGAATGGCTACCCACTCCAGTATTTTTGCCTGGAGAATTCCATGGACAGAGGAGCCTGGTGGGCTACAGTCCATGGGGTCACAAAAGAGTCAGATGTGACTGAGCAACTGACGACCCTTCGGCCATTCGGCTCTGATATGAGTGCCCTCCTCTCCTCTCCCCCCCGCTGCCAGCATGACTAGAGGCCTCAGTGCACCTGGCCTGGGTCCCTGTCCTGGTCGTTGCAGGTAACGGTGTCCTGGCCTCAAGAAAACTGAGGAGAAGTTCCCATGGACTTAAGGATATGTTGCTGATGCAGCTGTGCTGGTGTGGCCCCTGGTCCTGAAAACATCTCCGGGGTGCTGAGCAAAAGCGTGAAAGCAGAGGGGTGCTGGCTGTCTCGAGTTGTGGTGGCCCCACACACTTGGACCGCCTTAGAGACAGTGCCGTGAAGGCACCCCCCTAGGCCTCAGACCTCCTAGGCCAAGCTGACAGGGCTCCTCTTTTCAGCCACACAGGTCACCTTTGGGATTCTGCCCTCATTAGAGAAGACCTTGGAATATTGGTGATACAATCCCTGCCCCCACCTCCCTTCTGGGCACTGGGGGCTACAGGGGAGGAACACAGGGTGGTCCCAACTAGACGGCAGGCCCACCCTGTATCCCAGGGGCCTCATCATGGGCCCTTTGCATCCTTCTTGAGTCTCTTAGGAAAAAGATGTGCTGATTCCAGTCTGGACTTTTCCTGGCTCTGCTCTGCCCACTGTCCTCCAAGATCTGGCTTGAGCCCCACACACCTCTTCGTCTGAGATTCAGGCACCCTAGTGACACCCTCGACAAGCTCTTTAGGGACCCCACCTTTTGCTGCCAGCCATCCTGGGTCCTCTCTGCTCCCTGCTGGCTCCTGGCCAACTCAGAGGTGAAGCAAAAGGCAGGTGCCACCTCAAGAAGCCCCCAGTCCCCAAAAGAGAGAGATCCTTGAGCAGACAGCTACTGCTGCAAGGGGGAGCCTTGCCATCCATGCCTGCAGGTGGTGGACAGCACCCATTGGAGCCCCCGCAGCAGCAGGTGAGGGGCCAGGCCTGGCAGTGATGATCCTGCCACTCCATCTCTGAGCCTCAGTTTCCTCCAGGTGGTTCACGGTGTCACCTGTGAGATGCTTTTGTCCAGGACGCTTAACCTGAGTTGAGTCACAAGGGAAGAATAAAGGAAACCCAAATTGAAAAACATTTGGCAGAACAACTGCTCTGGATGCTTCAAAATGGTCCATGTTAAAAAAAAAAAAAAAAGGCTGGTGTGGGATTCACCTCTGAAGGGTTTCAGAGAGAAGTGGAGAATTTTGCACACGGGCTGCATGGGATCTGAGAGATCATGCCAGCTACGTTTCCAGGGCATGATGAGGTTAGAAAGCCCTTCTTGGAATTGAGATGCTGAAGTATTTAGGGGTGAAGTGTCACAGTGTCTGCAACTGGCTTCCAAATAGTTCAGCAGTTTTGTATAAAGGGAGAGAGAGCAAGCAAATGCAACAGTATTGCTTTAAATAGAGCTGTTTAAAAAAAAAAAAGAGCTGTGAGTACAAAGTCAATATACACAAATACATTTTATTTATATAACTTAAAGATATCTTCTGAGGTTTGGAGAAGCCAGACCCCCGGTGCTTCCCCAAGACCCCATCTCACTGTTGCCTTGCCCTGGGGACCTTGGGAGGTGCCCAGAGAGGACAAGCAAGAGCCAAGCCCAGCCCAGCGCTGTGCTGGTATTTACACTGTTTGTGTCCAGGCAGGGAGGGGATGGGGTCCATTTGCTCAAATGCTCCTGGAAGGAGCTCTTGAATCTCCCTGGGCTCCTGTCCTTGCACCCTGAGACACAGAGACTCCTGGGGCTCACGAGAAGGTGTTGGAAGAGGAAACCGTCACAAAGTCCCATCTCAAACACTGACATATTGGGGGTTTGCTGTTATTAACCCGTTTTTAAATAAGGAAACTGAGGCTAAGAGAGAGTAAAACTCGGGGGAAGGGAGACAGCGGTTGCCACTGATTTAACCTTCACTGTGTATAGACCTCTAAAACGTGGCCTCATCTGACCCTCACAACTAATGCTGTGAGAAAGGTATTGAAAATGATCCCATTTCTCAGATGAAAAAGTTGAGGTGTAAGGCATTTAAACACCAAGACCAAAGCCCTAGCCAGGGAAAGGGGAGCTGGGTGTGGCCAGTCCAAGCCCCTGCTGCACAGACACAGACTTGGGGACATTCCCATAGTGGAGACATGCAGACCCATGCAGGCACACGCACACCTCCAGGAGGAGCTGGAGGGAGCCCTGCCCAGGGGGCCTTGCTCTGGGTCTTGTGCTGGGCCGTGTGTGTTACTGACTCTTGCACATGGCATCTCAAGATGGTAGAGTGCAAACCCCAGAAAAGGAAACAGGCTTGTTAGGCTGCCTCAGATCCCCCAGAACCGTGGACATTCCCTGCGCTCCGCAGCTTCAGGCCTGTGCCACTGGGGACAAGGGTTCGTCCCTGAGGTGGGTACAGTGAGCCAGCTGTGGCTCGGGCAGCCCGGGCCTTCTGCACTGTCCTCAGGCCCATGGTGTGGCAGAGTCTCTTCGTTACCTTTGCTCGTTAGATCCTGGCCTTCCCTTTTTCTGCTCCTTGGGATCGTGATCAGCCTGCAGAATTCTGCTCAGCTTCCCCAGGGCTATGTGGACGCCAGGGGCCTGCCTTTGACTTGCTTTCCTGTGTGTGAATGAGATCTCTGCCCCAGCAGGTAGCTGAGGGTCCTTGTGGGGAGGACCAGGGGGAAGACGAGGATAGGCCCGGGGCTCTGTGTCCAGCTCATTCACCCTCTGCAGCCCCTGATCAGCCTGAGGTTGAGCCTCTCAGAAAGCCTTCTCAGGGCAGGTGAGCGGGTGGGCCTTGGCCCCCAGAGTTCACAGCCTCTGCCCAGCTCCAGGCTGGTGGCTGCCCCAGGCCCTGATTCTGCTGGGCCCACCTGCGGATGTTGCCGTGACTGCCCATACATGCCTCCCCCTCCTCGGCCTTCTTCCTGGTCGGGACCAACGTCCCCCCTCCCTCACTTGACATCCATTCCTGGGCACCCCAATTCCTCAGCCCTGCCACCAGAGCAGGTGTTCCCCCGCCCAGGACAGAGCTCCTGAGCTGCGCTTGCCCGGAAAACTGCCTGGATCTTGGGTTCCAGGCCTGGGGAGTGGCAGCTGCTGTGTCAGTGCGGGGACGTTGCCAAACAAGGCTCAGACGCCCTGGCCCAAGGCCTGTGTGGGTGTGGGAGGGAGCCCGCCGCCCAGCCACACCTGTCCCGCCGCGGGCCCTGGGGTGGGGTTTCCCATCTGTGCTGGAACCTGGTCAGGTTTCTCACTTCACCCTGAGGCAGGGTGCAGGGCACATGGGCCCCGGCCAGCCGCGAGTCCCCGCCCAGACTGCCGGCCTGCCTGCCAGGGCTCCTGCCAGACGGGAAAAACCTGCGGGAAGGGGCCAGGCTGGGAGCATCCTCACTGGGCCTGGGGCAGTGGCGGGGTGGTAGTTGGGGGGGCCCCCTCCTGCCCAGCCTAGCATCTCCCTCCCTTCTCTAGCTGGGCCAGGAGCCAAGGGCTGCCCAGGCCTCTGTGGGGTGGGAAAGGTGGACGTCCCAAACCTGAGTCAGTCTGGGCCTGACCATCCCCAGGCCCCATCCCATTGCTTATTCAACCGAGTTCTGAAATTTCACGGCTCCTTTTTTACCTGATCTTGTCCCAGGCATCGTTAAGATCTGTGAAATCGCAGGCTTGATCTGTTGGTTTTGTTTCTTCTGACAGACGCTAAAAGAAATCGCGCGTTTCGAAAAGTTTGTTGGGACCATCTGTGGATCAAGTCAGGCACAACCGGCCTGGGGGGAGGCCAACCCTTCCTTCGGAAGCTGCAGAACCACAGGGGGTCCGGCTGCAGCTGAGATGATCTGGGAAGGGGGTCTCCCCAGAGCCTGGAGGCTGTGGCTTTGAGTCCAGTCCAGAGCCCCCTCAACCCTATCTTCAACAGGCCTGGACCCTAGAAGCAGCCTCTGCAGGCAGCCTGGGGTCCCCTCTCCATTGGGAACAGTGTGAAAGGCCAGGGACACCCCAAGCAGGCTCCCAGTCTGTCTCACACCTGCCCATACCTCCCTTGGGCTCATCTCTTTGGGCTGCATCTCCAAGCCCCTGCATTCCAGGGGCCTCCCCCGGGGCAGGCCTCAGCCCTTGAGAACCCCGCAGCTACCAGAGCCCCATATGGCCAGGTCTTGTGCTGGCCCTACACCAGGGCCTGCCCCAGGCCACTGCCAGCTGTCCATCACTGGATGAGGAAAGGGTCACTGCAACCCCTCAGGAAAGTAAGGGAGAGGCTGAAATGCAGAGGACGCCCCCTACTGGAGAGAACCTGCATGGCATGCAGTTCCCCCTACCCCTGACCCCAGCCCTGATGCCATGCAGGCAGAGGAGGACAGAGGAGGCCCCGTCTGCTCTGCTCACGATATTGCCCCCAGGGTCCCTCCTCCAGGCTTCCTTCCAGGGGGCTGTGAGCTCAGTCCCTGCCCTGGGGCCCTCAGAAACAGCTTGGAGGGAGGAGATGAGCTGATGGGGTCCTTGAGATATGGGCCAGGTGCAGGATGGGCTAGGACAGCCCACCTTGGCCTATCTCCCCCAGAGTGAGGCTGTGGGCATTGAGGGCTGATATTCCTGACTGCTTTCGACACACTAATGCTGGCCTCCACACTGTACCTTCCTCCTTGCTCAGAGCCTCCTAAGAGGTAGGTGCCGTTCTATCCATCTTTGACAGACAAGGAAAGCAAGGCACCCAGTGATGGAACCACCCACTCAGGCCCTGCAGCAGCCCCAGAGCTTCAGAGCTGAGACTCAGAGCTGCAACCTGCAGGGCCCAGGTGGCCGGGGTCCCTCTGTTGGTTTGGGTCCTGGCCATGCAGCCTTCCAGGCCCCCTCACCCACTGCAGCAGCTCCCCGGGCATTTCTCACCCTCACACATTCCCCTCTGGCTCCGGGGAGGGAATGGAGACAAAATCTTTTCCTGTGAAAGATTAAAATCTGAGTTGAAAAAGGAAGGGGTAGCTGTTGGTTCTCCAAACATAGAATCACCTGGTGGTCCAGTGGTTAGGAATCCATGTTTCCACTGCAGGGGGCACAGCTTCGATCCTGGGTCAGGGAACTAAGATCCTGCAAGCTGTGCAGTGTGGTCGAAAGGAAAAGAATCATCACATGACCCAGTAGTGCCATTTGCATGCTGGCTTTCAAAGCAGCTGAAAGGTGGAAGCAATCCAAGTGTCCACTGACTGATGAAGGGTAAACAAAATGTGCTCTGTCCATACAGAGGAATAGAAAGGAAAGGAGTTCTGATACATGCTACAACATGGGTAATTGAAGATATTACGCTAAGTATTCAGACAAAAAGGACAAATATTGTTTGGCCCCACTTATATGGGTTCTTGGGCTTCCCAGGTGGCGTTAGTGGTATAGAACCCACCAGCCAATGCAGGAGACATAAGATGCAGTTTCGATCCCTGGGTCAGGAAGATCCCCTGGAGGAGAGCATGGCAACCCACTCCAGTATTCTTGCCTGGAGAAGCCCCATGGACAGAGAAGCCTGGTGGGCCACAGTCCATAGAGTTGCAAAGAGTCGGACATGACTGAAGAGGCTTAGGATGCATGCATGCATATGAGGTTCTTAGAATGGGCCAGAAAGAATGGGCTACTTTTGCTACAGAAAGTAGATTAGAGGTTACCAGGGGCTGGGGGAGGGAGGAAAGGGGAGTTATTGCTTAATGCGTAGATTTTCTGTTTGGGATGATGAAAGTTTTAGAATTTGATAGTGGTGATGGCTGTACAGCATGGTGAATGTAGCTAAAGGCACTGAATTGCGCACTTTAAAAGAATACTTAAAATAGCTACTTTTATGTTATAGGTATTTTTCCACAATAAAAATATTTTATTAGGGGAGGGGCCCACAGAGAGAGACATGTAGGGGGCCCCCCTGGGGCCTCCCCGTCCCCCTGAGGGTTAGAGTCCACCTCCTTGGCTGCTCCCCTGCCAAATAGGCCCAGCTTAACAGGAGATAAACAGCAATTCTGTCTACTTTGCTTCTTATCCAAAGACGGATGGGGGAGAAGTTGATACCATCGGCACATACGTGGTGTGGGGATCTTGTGTGGGGTTCTCATGTCCCGCACCCATTGCAGGAGGAACTGCCAGGAGCCAGGGTTGATGCCGCCGTCCTCAAAGCCTGGTTTCGGGGGGCAGTGTCCTCTCTACCAGCCCTCCCCTCTCCGCCCCCTGCTGCTGGGAAAACCTGTCCTGGGGGGATCCCCGGCTCCCTGCTGCTGGGCTCAGTGTGCACCTGAGTTAAGACCACTTCTGCATCTGCTGGCTGTGTGGCATTGGGAATACCTGCGACCTCTCTGGGCCGCTGATTCTACAGGGAGTCACCCACGAGACGTGCAAGCAACAGTCAGTCATCTCTCCATGTGAGCAGAAGACACTGGCTCATGGTGGTGCGTGGTGGTGCTCCCGGTGGTGCTTCTCCTTGAGGGGCATTTCGGTGCATGTTTGGCTGTCATGAGGCCTTATTGCCACTTTTCAGGCTTTATTCTATAAGAGAGCACAGTGTCCTGTAGGAAGAGCCCAAGTGTTGTTAGAATGGGCTCTACTGTTTCCGAGCTGTGCCACTTCCGGGAGGCTGCTTAACATCTCTGAGCCTCATTTTTCTTACCTATAAAGTAGCATAATAACATCCGCATCTCAGAAGTGTTGTGAAAATGAGTGTGGGCAAATGTTTATTTACATGGTAACTAATACAGACTGTGCTCTCAAGGGTAGATAGGGGTGAGGCTGTCACCGTGTCAGGGGTCAAATGGTAACAACCCCCGCCTCTGAGAAAAAAAGATACGCCTACCTGAAACCCATGACTGTGACCTTATTTGGAAAGAAAGTCTTTGCCAGCCTCCCCCGCAATACCCCACTGAGGGTGGGTTCCTGGAGCTCACTCTTGCGCCATCTTTGCTGCCCTTGGACACACTGTTCGCCCTCAAGGCTGGGCTCAAGGGCTGCCCTGGGGGCCGTCCAGGCTCCGGG
The DNA here is from genome assembly GCF_019320065.1 of Cervus canadensis. Classification (NCBI taxonomy): domain Eukaryota; kingdom Metazoa; phylum Chordata; class Mammalia; order Artiodactyla; family Cervidae; genus Cervus; species Cervus canadensis. Next base: position 11,554,748 of record NC_057386.1, on the reverse strand, counting down.
AAGGGGTCCGAGCCGCCTGCTACTCCAGCGCTCAGATGTGTGCTTTGTCCTGTCCCTTGGTGTTCAGTGCCCAGGCCCTTCCCAGAGGGCTTGCATCCAGTCCAACTGCCCGGCAGCGTGCAAAGTGCCAGCTGGGAGTGAGGCTCTCAGGAAGAACCAAGCGAGGGTGCCGGTGCCCCAGCCCACTGGCAATGGGCCCTGGCACATCAGGGGTGCTCTGTGAGCTTGGCTTTCCTGGCCAGCTAGATGGAGAATGTCCTTGGCTCCCATGGGTGCTGCAGAAATCTCTCAATCATATTCACCAAAAGGCCTCAGTGCCTTAGAAGGCAGTTGCGTCATTATTGCAATGGGCCTGCCAGTATTTCCCAGAGGGGCGAAGTCCCCAAGGCCCCAGTCTCGAGATGGGATGGTGAGGGAGGAGAGAGAAAGCTGGGGACTCGCTGGGCCCTCCGACCCTGGTACGACCTTGACTGACCTGGCTTTAGCCCCAGTGTAGCCCCAGCTCCTTGTTGACATTCTGGGACCTGAACGGGTGTGATGGGAGGGCCTGGGCCTTCCAGCTTCGCTCTCCAGAGTGCGGTGGGGGTCACAGAGAGAGGAGGAGCCCCTTGACGGTTCTCACCCGCCACAGGAAGCAGGCCCCGGCGGCGGTGGCCTTGGCCTGGGTGCCTGGGTTCGCGCGCCGGGCTGCCCGGCCCCACGGGTGTGGAACCGATTTATTCGGTAGCTTTGCCGCTGATTAGTTGCAGGTGAGTGGATGGCACGTGGTTTGTGTTGTAACAATATTTTGGGACAATTAGATTGAAACCACATTGTCTCGGCCCTGCTGGCGGCTCGCCCCAGCGCTGCACTCTCCATGCCCTTTGCGGCTCCCGGGCTGGCCGGGCCACCCCAGCCTTCCTGGGGCCCTGGGGCGCAAGGCAAGGGGGAAGGGGCCCTCCTGCTGGGGGCAGGGCCTCCCCTTCTCAGCCCTACCAGGGCTCTCCCCACTGGCCTCCTGCTGACCGCAGCCTCTAGTTGTTCCAGAAAACAGTTGCTGGGAGACTCCCTGGTCTAGGTGGGGTGGGGGCCTGGGGGACCCGGAGTGGGACTTCTAGGCTGCAAGGCCACCCCCTTCCCCTCAACATTATCTCAGTGCATCCCTTTCCTACCCCGCAAAGAACGGCACTGAGCACCCCCACGCCCCCCCAAACAGGTAGCACCCCCCAGACTGCATGATCCAGGAGCAGAACCCAAGGCCAGGTCTGCCCAGCTGCTGGGTGGGGGAATCTCTTGTCCTGACCACCCCTCTCGCCCCACACCGTGGGCAGAGAGGCCTAGATGCCAGGTTATATCTCTCTCGTTGTGGGGACCATGCTTCCTACCCACCCTCCTGGGAAATGCTGAGAGCTCAGGGCCCATCATTTAAGGGGTGAGGGCCCCTGGGGCCAGGCTCAGGCTCAGGAAGGGGGTGGTTGGCAAGACCCAAGCACATGGGAGCAGAGTGGGACCCAAGAACCTGCCCACCTCCCACAGAGCCAGCAGCACCCCGGGGCACGGGACTACCCTGGTGTCTCAGCATTACAGAATCTGCCTACAATGCAGGAGCCACAGGAGACACAGGTTCGATCCCTGGGTTGGGAAGATCCCCTGGAGGAGGGCAGGGCAACCCACTCCAGTATTCTTGCCTGGAGAATCCCATGGACAGAGGACCCTGGTGGGCTATACAGTCCCTGGGATCACAAAGAGTCGGACATGACTGGAGTGACTTAGCAAGCATGCACGCACCCCTGGGCAGTGCCGTGTAGCAGGGCTGGTGTCTGCAGATGTTTCAACTCAGGTGTTACCCCAAACCCGTGTGAGTCTGGGGACTTGTGCAGAGTGGGGGTTGGGGGGGGTGGAGGTGTGATGTCTCCTGCTCTTCTGGGGTAGCTCAGGCGAGACTTCAGGCAATAGCCCTGGCCCAAAGCATTTTGGGACAGCCTCTGGGGTTGGGGTGGAGCCAGGCTGGTGCAGGGCCGCCCCAGGTGGGTGGGCAAGTGTCTCTGGGGCTCCACTTCTCAGTCTCTCCAGCCCTCAGACAGCCTTCCCCTTCCTGCCTGCATCTTTGTCTGGGACCTGTGTTGAGATGGGGGTGCGAGCGCCCCCACACCAGAGAACTGAGTTAAGGGGAGGACTTGCTTTCTGCAACAGGATCACAGTGTCTGTGGGGTTTCCAGTTTAATTCGAATAAAGATCACTAGCAGTTGCAAAGAATCTAATGCTTCCTGAATACTAGAGGGAAACATTTGCGAATGGGATTTTCCTGGTTTGGCTCACTTTCCCACTTCAGCCTGAGCTGCTCCTTCCCCGGACCTGAGGCTCTCTGCATGGCCTCTGCTCCAGCCTGGGGTGGCTTCATTCTTCCCAGTGACTCTTAACTTATGACACAAAACAGATGGGAATACAGGTCCAGGGGCTGAGACGTCAGGTGGGTCTGGCGTCTGTGAGGTGACCTGGCCAGCCCGGGAGCTGGTGAGTGGGCCCCAACCAGGGCACAGGGCGTGGAAAGCCAGTTTTCTCCTCCCCCACACATCTGTTCCTTCACCACCACCCTCCCCACCCTCCCACACACACTGCAGCCTCCTCCATCCATCCCGGGAGGCCTGGCAGGGGACACTGGCACTCTGCTCTCCCAGCCTCCGGTCCCATGTGGACCAGAGCCCTCCCTGGGACAGGATTGCAGAGGGGGCGTGCGGGCCAGGGAGTGACCTCTGACCCTGTCCTGCTCAGCCCCTGTCCCCACCAGACAGGGGCCTCTCAGAGTCTTCCTGCCTGAGGGTCTCTGCTCAGTACAGTAAAGACGAAGGCCGGTGGTCGTGTGTCTGTGTCCCGCGACCCTGGTCAAACCTTGTTGTTCTAGGTGAGGGCCTAAGGCAGGTGAAGACCAAATGGCTTGCTTGGTCTTGGGGAGACGGGGAGTTTCTGAACCTGGGTATAGGTTCCATTGCTTTGGAAACCCCTAAAAATAAAGAGGTTCACCCTGAGGGAACAATTTCTCGGGGCTGAAGCCATCATGCTTGGGGTATAAAAGGAAATTGACAAAACCCCAAAACCACAAACAGAGAAATGTATTACACAAAATGTTTGAAATTTCTCCACAATAAAAACATCGTTATTAACAAATGCCAAAAACAGCAGAACTGACCCGGGAAATAACAAGTTACAGCCACAAAGAGATGCCATTGCACACCTCCCCGTGGGACTGAACGCAACAAGCAGTTGGTGTCGGATGCTGGAGAGGATGCGGAAGGCCTCTTGCTCTGCCTGGGGGAATGGAAAGCAGGGCAGCTTGGGGATAGGGGTTGGGAAATAGGAGACAGCTCAGGAAAGGTCTTGTCCACTTGCCATGTGACCCAGTTGTTCTGCACTTGGGTGTTTGCCCAGGAGTTGAAACACGTTCACATACTTGTACTTGAGTGTTCACAGCAGCCTGGCTCATTAATACCCTAAACTGGACTGGCCCAAGTGTCTAAGCCACAGGTGAACGGTGCAGACGCGACCCCCAGGCAGTGGACCCTACCTGGCAGTGAACAGGACACACGTGACAATGGTCTGGATGAATCTTAAAGTGGTTTGCTGAGCAAAGCAATGGGTGCATTTCACGTGGTTCCATTTATGTGAAATCCTACTGCTGCTGCTGCTGCTGCTAAGTCACTTCAGTCGTGTCTGACTCTGTGAGACCCCTTAGACAGCAGTTCACCAGGCTCCGCCGTCCTGGGATTCTCCAGGCAAGAATACTGGAGTGGGCTGCCATTTCCTTCTCCAATGCATGAAAGTGAAAAGTGAAAGTGAAGTCGCTCAGTCGTGTCCGACTCTTCGCGACCCCATGGACTGCAGCCCACCAGGCTCCTCTGCCCATGGGATTTTCCAGGCAAGAGTACTGGAGTGGGTTGCCATTGCCTTCTCTGATGTGAAATCCTAGAAAAGGCAAAACTATTCTACAGGGACAGAAAGAGCGGGTCGTGGTGGCCCGAGGCTGAGACTGGGCGGGAGATGGGGATTGATCAGGGGCCTGAAGAAACTTTCCTGGGGCTGCTAGGGATGTTCTGCATCTTGACTTTGGGGATAGTTACACAGCTGTACCGATTTGTCAAAGCTCATCAAACTGGACGCTTAAAATTAGCGCTTTTATTGTTATCTAAGTCTTATAGCTGATTTCTAAAAAAATCCTACCAGACACTATTTGTCACCTATCAAATGACAGAGGCCTAAACGATTGTCTCCAGCTTTATCAAGGACAGAGGGAAGCGTGAGCTTTCCCACTTGCTGGGGGTGTCTATTGGCACACACTTGCCCAGTGGTTTGGCAATAGCAATCAAAATTTGAAATATGCATGCTTTTCACCTAGCAGTTTCTCTTCTCAGAATTTTATCTTCTAGACACATGTGCATAAGGGCACAAAGATATGTGAACAGAGATGCCCTTTGTCAGGTTGAGAAACTAGCAGCGACTGAAATATCCAACAGTAGCCTCTGGCTGAATACACGGAAGCTGACCCATCCTAACCGTCTCAGTTTCCCTGGGACCGTTCTGGCATTACCGCTGACATTGCCACATCCTAAGATCCCAAGCCCCCTCAGACTGGGACACACCACAGTATAGACAGGCAAGGGAGTACTAGGAAGTCAGGAAAAATGACCGGCGTGTTTACTAGGCCAACAGGCAAGATGCCCAAGAGGCTGAGTGAGATGAAACAAACATGTTGCAGGTGGCATGGGGTGGTCCACAGACATTGCCTCTGGAGATTGAGGCTCTGGAAGATACTACTTTCTCTTTGTAACCTTTTGTGCTTGGAACCCATTGGCTTCTTTTATTTTGTGTGTGTATGGGTTTTGTGCTGGAAAAGGAAATAGCAACCCACTCCAGTATTCTTGCCTGGAAAATTCCATGGACAGAGGAACCTGACAAGCTATAGTCCATGGGGTTGCAACGAGTCAGACACGACTGAGCAACTAACACTCATGGGTTTTGTAACTTATAAAACATAGTCCAGAGGATATCCCTGGTGGTCCAGTGGTTAAGACTTTGCCTTCCAAGGCAGGGGTGCAAGTTTGATCCCTGATCTAAGAGCTAAGATCCCACATACCTCGCAGCCAAAAAACCAAAACATAAAGCAATATTGTAACAAATTCAATAAAGACTTTAAATATATCTATGGATATATATGGATATATATATATGTATATATATTCTAAAGGACAGGTGACCTTGGTTCAAAGTCAAAGGCAGGTAAGTGGGGCCTCTGAATTACAGCCACAAGAAGGCAGGTGCAGGTCAAAGGAGGGGCCAGAGGCCGTGGGCAGCCGGGGAAGAAAACCAGAAGGGGAGAAAAGGAAAGGGGCACCTTTAGATCAGGGCTTAGGAGATCCCTTCAGTCCTCTAGGTCCCTCACCCAAGACCCACCTTCCGGAAACTGACTCAGCCCCTCTTGCTGCCTTTGAATCCCTTGCCATTAGCAAGCAGCCCCTGGGCCCCAACCAAAACACCGGCAGCTCAGGATTGTTACGCAAATTGACTGGTAGGGCCCTGAGCCTGGCTAATTCCTGTGTCTTAATGAGTGGGAAGATGAGGTTTTTATTCATCACTGGGGCTTTAAAAATTGCAGTAAAGTGGCCCACTTTATAAAGAAAAAAATCAATAGCTAAAAGAAAACAGGAGTATGTAAATGGACAGAGTGACAAAAAGCAGGCCAATTACCCCCCCAAAATGAGACACAGTTATGGCTCCATTAACTCAATTATATTTTCAAAAGGATTTCTTACGAGGCCCCCACCCCACCCCACCCTCACACGCCTGTAATTTTTACATCAACTTCAAGCCATTAAGTTGCATTAAATTATTTTGTGGGAGAGAGAGGTGTGTTCGGGAGAGGGGAGCTGCGGTCCTTCCCGGCTAGCCTGGGGGCCTGGGCTCAGGTGTGAACAGGCAGGGGGGACCTGGGTGGTCAAGTAGAGTCTCTCAGGGAGGAAGCCCTGAAAGATAATGAAGAGGAACCACGGAGCTCGACACATGCAGCAGGACCAGCTGGGGGTCCCCAGCCCCAAGGTCCCCAATGCACGTCCCCCTCTTGAATTTTTATTCCCAAATGATTCATGGCTCTGTAAGCCCCACTTCGGACGGTGGGTGGTCCAGTGCGTGCCAATCCAGATGTGAGAACCTAACCTCTCCTTGGCTTCGTGAATTTTCTCTTTATCTCGTTAGAGTTAAGAAACTTAATTTTTTTCTTTTTTAAGAAACAATTTTTCGAAGACATGGAAATATTAAGTGTGTTAAAAGAAACCATGCCAGCAAAATGGGGGCCTAAATAGGAATATATTTGATGCCTGCTCTTTCTGCAGCCCTTTGCAGGCCCAGAGCCCCCGCATGCGAGGATCCTAAACTACATTGGCAATTGTTTACTCAGCCACCGCCTTCCAGCTGCCCCCAAGATGCTGGGGAGGCCCTGGAGGCCTGACAGTGCCCATTCGCCTTTCCTGATGCCTCTTAAGAATGTGCGGGCCCTGAGGCTCACTGGCTGTAACCTGCTTTTCTGAGTCTGTCACCCCCAGGGAGCAGGGGCCTGTCCTACATAAGCCTGTGTGTCTGGGCCGCCCGGGACCCAGCACTTTATATGGAGGATTTCAGGCGGGACGAGGAAGAGGAGGAGGAAGGGGTGGGACCCGAGGGGCAGTCAGACAGGCTGCTACTGAGCAGGATGTCCAGGGTCACTGGGCCAGGTCGCTGGCCAGAAAATATAAAACCAGTCAGTGGTGAACAGATAATCGGGTAGAGACTCAGGCTGAGCAAGGGATGGGGGGTGGCGAGGGCAACCCTAAGGTACAGCCAGGGCCCCCCACTTCCAGGGATGGCACAGTGAAGAGTTAAACCACAATACAGATTAAAAAAACAAACAAAGAGAATTAACCCCTCTCTGCTCCTTGGCAGACCAACCTGGGTCCTAGCAGATCCAGGACAGGCTGAAGAGAGGGCCAACCTGGGCAGGCTGTACAAAGGGGTCCTCAGAGGTTCCCAAGGACTGTGGGAGGAGCAGAGATGAGGCAGGGGGTCCCCCCTAGCCTGGAGAGGGGCCATCGCAGGGTGACCTAAGGGGAAGATGGCACCATGGGGTGTGTGTATGAACTTTAGTTTCTCGTAACCTTCATCACCCCACCAGCACCCCGAACTTGCTGCGCCTGTTGCAGCTGGGAGACAAGCCCTCACTCCCTGGGGCCCTCATCCCCTTCAAGAGCCTCGGGCCAGAGACTGATAGGGAGGGTGGGAAAGGGTCATGTGCGTGGATACCAGTGTGTGCACATATGAGTATGTGTGTGCACGTACTATCCACGGACAGGATCTGTGCCAACTCCCACTGCCTGCCCCATGTCCTTGGGAGCCTGAGGCACGTGCTCCCAGACCCTGGAGTGTGTGTGCAAGTGATTGGTGAGGCTGCTTGGAAATGGATCACCACCTCCATTCAGGATATGATCTTTTGTGTTCACTCTCTCAGTCGTGTCTGACTCTGTGACCCCATGTACCGCAGCCAGCCAGGCTCCTCTGTGCATGGGATTTTCCAGGCAAGAATACTGGAGTGGGTTGCCATTTCCTCCTTCAGGAGATCTTCCTGACCCAGGGGTTGAACCCTCATCTCCTGCGTCTCCTGCATTGGCAGGCAGATTCTTTACCACTGAGCCACCTGGGAAGCCCCAAGGGTGTGATCTTGGGTCTTCAGCAACAGAAGGAAGGAATCCCAGGGTGGGAGAGTAGGTGCAATGGCTGGGGCCACAGCAATCCTGGGCGATCCCAGGAGAGGGAGACACAAGGCTGGGAAGGTAGCTGGGAGTGCAGAGGCCAGCAAGAAGAGAGCTGGGCAGTGGCAGGGAGCCAGAGCCTCAGCCTGGGGAAGTGAGGAGAGGGCCGGTGGGTGATGGGCCGCCTGGGTGCTGAGGAGGGTCTTGCAAAGAGGGCCCCACCCCCACCCACAACTCTGCCCTGCACCAGTGCTCCCCAGCTTGTGCCTTTTTACGACCACACCAGGCCCCTCAGGCTTACCAACTCTCCTGACCTTCAGGGACCCCCTCCCAGCCCCCCAGATCTTGAGAATGGAATGCGACTCAGAGGGAGCAGCCAAGTCCTGCCCTCCTTAGCTGCCTTCCAGCCTCCAGGCATCCGCCATCCCAGGGATCTCAGGGAGCAGGGGACCCCACCTTCCCTGGGACTGGCTGGTATCTTCTTACTCTCTCTCCTGCCTTATCAGTCATCCGCCTGCTCACCGACAGGCCAAAGGGCCAGCCCCTGGGACCCCAGCCAGGCCTGCCTCTGCCAGCCAGTGGCCTCTTGCCCACGCGCTAAAAGAGTCATTGTTCCAGAGGGGATGAAGGAGAAGGGCACGGGGACACAGGAGCCTTCAGCCCGTCGGTCAGGGTCAGACCCAAGGGCCTGGGCTGGGCCACACTCAGGATACTCCCCAGGGCCAGCTGTGCCTGGGGGGCCAGCGGGGACCCTGGGGCAGTGCTTAGAGTGAGGCCTGAATTCAGGGGCCACCTCCCCTGTTCTTTGCTGGAGGGAGAGTTGGCTGCTATGCAAGTCGAGACCCCAAGGCCCCTGGAGCCTCTGGTCCAGCCGAGACCCTGGGAAATGACATCAGATTATTGACTTCCTGGGCAGCCTGGGACCATGACGGGGCTGGGATGGCTTCTGCCCTGCTCTGCTGAGCGCACAGCCGTTGGCCTCTGCCCTCTGCCCTGCTCGTCCTCCTGGTCTCTCCTTCCTGTCTGTCTCTGGGTATCTCTCCATCTCTGTGCCCCCTTTCCACCCTGACCCCCAAAGCACATCCCCCAGGGTAGTCAGTCTGCTGGAGGGACAGAGGGAACGCACTGTCTAGAGGTCCGTGCCCTAGGTGACAGTCTCCCACGGGAGGCCTGGCCCTGATCCTATGCCTGTGCTGCCACTTTGCTCGGGCATGCCCATCCTTGGCACCCTGACCTGCTCCCTGGCCTTCAGGTCTCTGCACCCAGCCCACCTCCCAACACCCTGGCACCTTCCAGAGATCCTTGAAGGCTGGTGCTCACCTGGACCCTTAGCTCTCAGGGGATAGGGATGTTTGTACCTTTTTCTGCCCCTTCTTGCAGAAGGACATGTGTGGTTCTCCCGCTGTCTTCTCCCCAGTCCTGTGGGCCAGAGGAGTGACCCAGGACTGGTGAGAATGGGAGGCCCCAGGAGCCGTACAAGGACTGCCTAGCTACAGGCTAATGTGTGGAGGAGGCCAGAGTGCCCCCCGAGTGAGCAGACAGCAGACGGGCTCCTTGCCCTTCCCCTTGAGCTGGCAGCCGCAGAGGCCCACGTCCTGCATCAGCCCAGGGCTGCTGGAGTTGCAGGTGGCGGGGTGACCTTGGAGCCCGGCTTGCTCCCCCTACCCCCACCTGCTGGCTGGCCAGCCGAGCTCTTGCCAGCACAGAAAGCTCCTCAAGGTGAAGAGGGCGTCCTTGAGGGCTCCGGCGGCCCCACGCCAAGGTCCAGGCTCCAAGGTCACTGCCAGGAAGGGAGAGGGGTGACCGGGAGGTTACGGGTGTGGAGGGAGGAGGGGGCCGGGGGAAGGGAAATAAAAAGAGATTACATTTTTTAAAAGGTACTCTAGCTGTCTGCTGACACCATCTCTGGTCTCCATCCGTTTTATAGCCTGCCGGTTCAGGCAGCTGGGCTTAGCTGTCAGGCTGTGCGGGGTGTGTGTGTGTGTGTGTGTGTATGTTGGGGCTGGTGAGGAGCCAGATCCCCCCAAGGGAGCCTGATAGATGCACTTCCTCCCCACCTCCCTCCCCAGCTGACTTTTGCTCCAGGGCTGCTCAGGCCATGGGCACCCAACCCTTGGCAGGGCCGGGTGGGGGCGGGGTGGGTGGGTTCGGGGGGGAACCCGGCGCAGGTGGGATCCTGAGGGTGGAGGGGGATCTGGCCCCCGGCTGGCGGCCACTATCCCTGCCCATCTATCCCCCTGACAGGTCAATTTTCTCCCGTGTTTTACAGGACCTTTCAGAGCAGGAAATGTGATCCGGTGGCTGATTTATGTCTTTACCTGGTCTTTGTTCACAAGCCGGCTCAGTCCTGCCTGTCCAAGTGTCCAGGCCCCCCATGTTCCTCCCCGGGGGACCCCACGGTCGGCTCCTCCTGGGTACCCGGACTGATGGCGCCCAGCCTGAGTTCACCTCTGACTCTGGCCAGAGGGTCCCTAGCAGCGTTTCCTGGGAGGGGGATGGTCTTGGGGCACTTCAAATTGCCTGGCAGAAGGGCTGCCCCCCATCAGCCTCCTACCACCTGAAGTGTGGGGAGTGGCGTCCTGGGGAGAAGGATGGGGACCCGCATCTGGACTTGGACAGGAGGACTGTATCCCCTATCAACACTTCTCAGTTTGGAAGGGAGGGACGGCTGGGGTAACTGTGTTCTTTTTTTTTAATTTAATATTTATTTTTATTATTTTATTTGGCTGTGCCAGGTCTTAGTTGCAGCATGCAGGATCTTTAGCTGGGGCATGTGGGATCTAGTTTCCTGACCAGGCATCGAACTTGGGCCCCTGGGTTGGGAGCTCAGAGTCTTAGCCACTGAATCACCAGGGAAATCCCTAACTGTGTTCTTTACATGTTAAGTTGACTTCTGTTTCTCAAACTGAGCTCTTCCCTGGTGTCACAGCATGCATGGAGAAAAGGGGAGGTGGAGGCCTCTCCCCTGGTCTCCTCTGGGGGTGGTGGCAGTTGGAGAATTTTTTAGCATCTGCCTTCTGAAATAACAAAAATCTTTTGTGTACCATCGACGAGTTCTCAGTCTTTTATAAAGTGGCACAGAGCCTGTTTAGAAGAATGTTAACGGACATTCCGAGTGAAAACAGCTCTTGGCTCCTGCCGCGCCCCCTCCTCTGCCAGGTGCCACCCCCCCATCCCTCCCCAGGAGGAGTCTGGGAACCTGGGACTAAGGCATCTTCCTCCATACGGCCCTCAGGTTCTATGTGATTTTCTCACATGTTCCAGGTGATAACAAGGTGACCATGGCTAACATACATGCTGGACGCTGCCCTCCTGTTCCCACCGATGCCTGAGGCTCACCCCCAACACGCTGCCAGCTGGCTCTCAGGGGCCCACGACCACTTGACTGGGATCAAACAAGTAAGTGGGTCAAGAACCTTAAGCCCGGGTCTGTGTGGGCATCTCGAAGAAGAGGGTGAGTCCTGCCTTGCCCACCAGGGGTCCCCAAAGTGGGGAGATGCAAACACGGCATACTGGGAGGCCAGCATGACCAGACCGCTTCCCAGTGGACCCCGCTCCTGAACAGTGGGCTCTCCCTTGAGACTAGTAGGGGCCATGCGTGATTCTTGCTGAGGAAGGACCCCCACCCCATGTGTTCGCTGCCCCCACAGGAAGCCCAAACACTGGGCACCCCTTCCCTGGTAGCCAGGACCTGTATGTGACCCAGATCTTGACCAGCAGGCTCTCCCTGGCTCTGGAGCTTGACCCCTGAACAAGTCGCCTGCCCGCCCAAAGGTCTTCCCGCGTCTTGCCTCCCCAGGAGGCCCAGTTTCCCGGCTCCACTTTCCAGCCACCTGTTTCAGCTGTGAGATCCCATTATCCTTCCAACCTTATCCTGTTTAATGGTGAGACCAGTGCTGGTTTTTGTCTCCAAAAACTGACTGAAAGCATTTGGCTGATTTAAGACCCACCAAGGTGAAACTAATAGGGTTGGGACTTGAGGTTCCTCTTGGAGAGGACTGTAGTCCAGATCATGCCCACCAACCTATCCTTTTATCTATCCATCCATCATATGTATATTTACTCACCCATCTGTCACTCACTCACCAATCGACCAACTCCCCCCTTTCATCCACCCATCTACCCATCATCCACTTATTCATTTGCTTGTTCAGCCACCCACTTATACAAGTGTCCATTCATCTGCTCATTCATCCTTTAACTAACTATTCCCCCTCCAGCAAGCCACTTTCTTATGAGGAGTACTCACAGTATTCCAGGCCTGGTACCAGGTACCGGGGCCACAAAGGTACATGAGACCCCATCTGGTACATTAGTCCCCATCTGGTGGAAGAGACGGCATGTAAATCCAGGAGGATCTGGGGCACATGAGCCCACTTAGGGGAAGGAGAGGGCCTGGGAGGCTTCCAGGAGGAGGAGTCTGTGGCGTTTCAAGATGGGTAGTGAGGAAGGGCCTGCTGGGCAGATGCCAGGAAAGGTGGGTGGCTCCAGGAGGCTGGAGAACGGGGTAGGGGGCTGGGAGCCTGGCAGGAGGTGAGCCACAGCTGCAGAGCTGAGGCGACGGGCCTCATTCCCAGGCAATTTGGGAAGGTGGGAGGCGTGACCACCGATCAAGGAACCCATCACGTCCTTCCCTCCTGGTGCTCCCTCCGTATCAGCCCAACACTCCCACTGGAAATGATGATGTGGAAGGAAAGGGGGGACAAGGCCCCTCTTCCCACCCTTCCCCCATCAGCTTGCCAGGATGAGAACTCAGGCACAGCCGGAAGTGAAATAAAAACAGTGGAGTTAGTTTTGCGGTCTGTCTGTACTGTGTTTGTGACAATAGAAAACGAGAGCAGGTACCAGCTATAAAATATGAGTTGCGTGATTTCAGCGATTCTGCCTATGTTTGTGTTTCAAATGGGCATCACCTGTTATAAACATGGATGTAAAATGCATGCTAACGATTTAAATTTTTCTTTACTGAGAGTGACATTAAGTAACAAATAAAAAAAACACCAGGACATGTGGAGAGACCATGGAAGAAAGGGAAAAGGTTTATGCTTTCCTACCGTTCATGGAATTTCCCCCGACTTTTGAGCAGGGCCCACACTCTCTTTTAACTGGGCCTCACAGGTTATGTAGCAGGACCTGCAGATCATAGAGGGGGCTCACTCTCCCCTGGGGGTTGGGGGTACAGTGTTAGAAAGTTCTGGCCCGCTGGGGTAACTCCCCCCACCATAGCCTTGATCATGGGTGACTTCAGTTCCTGTCAGCTGGGAATTGAGGTTATCTTGTGGCCTAGCCCCCAGAGAAGAGCTCACCACACAAAGGGGTCCTTTCAAGATCCCTTCTGGGGGGTCGGGGGCCCAAGGAAGGGTGGGGGCAACATGCTACAGGTCTGTTCTGTGACTGCCTTCCCAGGGGGCTGGAGGATGGAGTGGGGCCAGGGGCTTCTTGCCTGCTTGGAGCTCACCCCTACTTGCCCCCTCCATTTCCCCCAGCTTGGCTGCCTCCACCCCCAGGGATGTGGAGCACAAGAGAATCGTCTGTGCGGAGCCTGGACGGACTGGAAGCTGGGGCGACGTGTGACAGAAGGCTGTGAGCTCTGAACCCTCCGGGAGCTGTACTCGGCCAGTCCGACTGCCCGCCCTGCACTGAGGGAAGAGGTCACACCCCTCGGTAGCGTGGGGACAGCTGGAGGAGCCCGGCTGGACTCTGAGCCTGGCGGCCCATGTCATCAGTGCCAGTCTCTGATGGGCCCTGGGCGTGCCATGGGTGCCAGGCTTGGGGCTCAGCACCCTCTGGCCTGGATTTCATTAGCTCCTCTGCTACCTGAAAACCCTGCCTGTGTGTGGGCACCTAAGCAAGAGTACCAACAGCAGCTGGCAGTGACGGTGTCCACGTCCCACCTCACCTGTTGCTTCCCACTCGCAGGACCCGCTCCTCCTCAGCCACCTGACACAGTAGGTGTGCTGACCGCCCTCCCGTCCCTGGGGCCGAGGTCCTGTGGGCTGCCAAGTGTCCGCAAGCAGAGGCCGGCCTTTTACCTGCAGAGACGGTGGCAGGGCCCGCCGTGGCTGCTTCCAGAGGAAGGGGTGGGCAGTGCTGGAGGAAGGGGACTCCTTAGTGATGGAGCTCCTGCTGTGGACCAGGCCCTTTGTGGACCTCCGTGAATTAACTGGGGCTTCCCTCAGAGGGTAAAGAATCTGCCTGCAATGCAGGAGATCTGGGCTCGATCCCTGGGTAAGGCAGATCCCCTAGAGAAGGGAATGGCAACCCACTCCAGTATTCTTGCCTGGACAGAGGAGACTGGTGGGCTACAGTCGATGGGGTTGCAAAGAGTTGGACACAACTGACCTCCTAATACATAATTAACTTCTATGGCTGTGGAGGGGTGTGTGTGTGTGTGTGTGTGTGTGTGTGTGTGTAACAGTATATTTCAGGTGAGGAAACCGAGGCTGGATGAAGATGCCTAGCCCATTGGCTGGAAGGGATTTGAACATTGCCTGGTGCCTACAGCCTTGTCAGCAGCCGCAGCTCCTCTGAAGGAGAGATGAAGACTGAGTCCACTCCGGCCGAGGGCTAGGTGGGGGTCCCCCAGCTCCTGTGGGAGCAGAAACTGTGCCTTATTGTGCAGGGGGGCCTGAGGATTAGACAAAGCCTGGGGGTGGATCTGGAGGGCCCAGCCGGATCCACTGCCCTCTGCCCTTCCCGCCACCGCCCGGGACCCCTACGTCTGTGAAGGCTGCACTACCCCCACCCCCTGCCCAGCTCTGACCCTCTGCCTGAGGAGTGGAGGGGCCTGGGTTCCCAGGCAGAGCCTATCCTAGAGCCCCCACCTGCCTTGTCTCCATCAGCCCTTGGCTGTCACTGGCTCTAATTACCCAGGCTCCATCTGCTGGGGCCTCCGCACAGCTGGGGAAGCTCTCAGAAGCCTAGCCCCACGCCCAGGCATGTCACATTCCTGCATCCCGCCCCACAGCCCACTGTCCTGCCGACTGCAGGGCAGCCACGGGTGCAGGGAGCCTGGGGGGCTGCAGCTGTTCGATGGGGGAGCTGGATACGGCCCAACTGTGCCCCGGGACTCTCAGCTGTGTCTCTCTCACCCCCTACCATTCCAGTCCTGTCCCCCAACCCAGCAAAGAGAAGTCAGAAATGTACCCCTCCGGGTGCGCTGGGGCCACCTGGAGGAGCTCAGTGTTCTAATGACGAGGGCAAGGGCAAGACTTCCCCCACTTGAAGGGGGCCACCTGATTTTCCCACGTCACCTCCCACTCTGTCGGTCACAGCCTTCCCTGGAGCCTGAGCGGGGACCCCGGGCTCTGTGGTGCCTGGGCAAGCCCTGTTTGGGGCACACCTTTCAGTGGAGGGAAGTGACATCTTTGATCCTAGGGCCGCTGTCCTGGAAGGGGTTTGATCCCTGGGAGATCTCCCTGCTTTTATGGCCTGGGAGGCCAGATGCAGAAGGGGCTGAAAAGGAAGGCCAGCAGGTCTCCCAGTTCCTTCCTGGCCCCTGAAGGGTGCATTTGCCAGGCTTGGGCCACCACTACTGGCCTTCCCTTTCTGGAGCATGAAATGGCAGTTTCCTACTGGCTCACAAACCTTCTGAGGTCTCTCACCCTGGCAAGCCTGGAGCTCGTACATCTGCAGCCAGAACATCCTACCCTTTGTCCCCACTCCTGAGATGCAGCCTGGGGAGCAGGGGTGAGGCCTCGTGTGCCTCACTGGCCTGCCCCACAGAGGATCCATGGCGCAAGGAGGAGGGTGGGCTAAGTGCATGCGGGGGTCTCAGCCTGACTTTGCCCCCAGCCTGCCAGACTGAGGCTGAGTGAATAGTGGCCATGGGACAGCTTGGCATCCCCGCTTAGGGAGGATGGAGGACCAGGGCAGGTAGGGGAGCACATGGCTTGCTGGTTAAGGATCCGAAGCTACTGGGGTCAAGTGACAGCTATTAACCTGCTTGGTGCGTCAGGAGAATGAACTCAGACATGGCCCTGTCTTTCCTGCACCCCCAGATCTACCTCCAGCCCCCCAAAAAGGGAAATCACTTGTAAAGTTCCCAGGGACTGAGGTGGGGAGTCCACTTGCCCTGAAGGGGCTGTGGGGAGGGGGCCTGGGGCCTGTGCATGCAGCTCCTTGTGTTTGGACGTGTGATGCTGCACCTGTGGGCCCAGGCAGCTCTCGCCTCGTGTCTGGAATTTTTAGAAAAGGGTAAAAAAAAAAGTAGATGAAAGCAGGTTTTCCATCTTGTCGAATTCTCAACCACCCCCTCTAATTACAAGATGATAATGAGATTCAGGGGGAGTTTTCTCCTGGTGGCCAAGATGATAATCTGCAGCTTTTGTCTGAGACCAGGGACATCACAAAGGTCATACTGTCCTTCCAGCTCACCCTGGCTGCACAGAAGGCTTTCCCTATGGGGACACACTTCCCGTTCCTGTTGCTGGATAGGACCTGGTCAAGGGCTCCCCCGTCAGACCAGGGACAGGGGAGGCCTTGGTGGGAAACAGGTCTGCAGAGGCCACATGAGGCCCCAAAGCTTGTGTGCAGGTGAGCTCAGGCAGAGGGTCTGGAGTGGTGCAATTGTGGTCCTTGTGTCCTTTCTTCTCTAACATGGCCAAAAGCGTCCCTAGGAGCCAGCCCCACAGCACGGTGCTGGACTCAACCACCAGCTAGAAGATGCTGCCTCCCTCAGCTCAGCTCAGTGGGCAGAGGCCAGTGGCCCTGAGTGCAAGGAGTTATGGAGTCACTATGACCTGGGTCCAGGCCATGTAACTTCGGAGTTACATGGTCTTGAGCAAATCACCTCACCTCTCTGAGCCTCAGTTTTCCCTTCTGTAAAATGGGGAGGGCAATAGTTAGGGATTGCCATTGACTGCCTCTAGCAAGAAGTCCAGAATTTGCCCCGTGAGAAGGGTTGGAACAGATACAATCTGATGACCTGGGCCAGGGAGGATGTCCCATGGACCCTCTCTGCCTGCAGGAATTAGTCAGAAATTTCACCTGGGCACACACTTTAATGGCTTCAATTCCTATGGTTCTCCAGGGTGAGTGCTGCAAATTAGGTGGTGTGGTAAACTTGGCCCTAGGGGAGGTCATAGTGGCTCGTGCATCGAGGGGTGTCCAGATGTGAGGAAGAGACAGGGCCAAGGCTTGGGAGAAGCAGCGGCGAAGGGCACCAGTGGACCACTGGTCAAGGGCGGGGAAGATGAGCATGTCAGATGGAGCAGGTGAGGCTGTGGCAGGGGCTGTGGCGTGTGGACACCGAGGGTCCTGAAACCCGAGAGTGTCCGGAAAGTGCAGCATGGTGACGTTCATGTCCTGGGGCTGATGTAACAAAGTTCTGATAGACTTAACAGAAATTTATTCTCTCCCAATTCTGGGGCCAGAAGCCTGATGTCAGGATGTCAGCATGGGCGGTTCTTTCTGAGACAGAATCTGCTTCATGTCCCTCTCACAGCTCCTGTGCTGACAGTGGCTCCCAGCGTTCCTTGGCTTGTAGATGAATCATACCAATCTCTGCCAGTGTTCACAGGTGTTTGCTCCATGTGGGTGCTTGTGCCCAAATTCCCCGTTTTCATAAGGACACCAGTCTTAATGGATCAGGGCCCCCTACATGCTGAGGGACATGGGTTAGGAATGCACATGTGAATGGGGGGTGGCCTCACATTCACCTTAAAGCTGCAAGGAGAGAAGGTGAGGGTGGCCATGGCAGCAGTGGCCCCAGGCTTGGGAAGTCGCAGGCCCTCACTGGTGGGTCTGGGGGGTTCTGGGTCATTGAGAGGCAGCTCTGCTGGTGGCTATTTCTCAGTTCCTTGTAGAAAACACCTCTTGGGCCTCTCCCTCCCCCCTAGGCATCTTGAGATGGGTCGGCATAGTGGGGTCCCCTGGGGAGGACCAAGGGAGGGCACCTGGGCCAGGCTGCTGGCTGGGAGAAAATGGGGTACCTCTCCGCAGCACTCCATTCTGGCTTCCTGCCTTCCAGGAAAGGCTGGAGGGTGGGCCTCCCTGCGAACCAGCCCCTTGGTTCCAGAGCCACCTGGGAAGGGGAGGCCTGGTCCATCTTGGCCCAGCTGGCTTCTGGTCTCCCTCAGGGCTGGGTCAGCTGGCCTGGCCTCTGCTTGCCAGGCTTCTAGCTTTCCTAGTCTCTGGGAATTTGGGGCCTGGGTGGGGTCCCCTGGAAGACTGGATGGTTAGTCTGTGGTTTTTCCAACAGAGGGTCTTATGGCTGCCCCTACTCATGAGAGAGGCCCCTGAGGCTGAGGGAAGTGGTGTTAAAAACCCTGGAAGACCCTGCCGGGCCCCCTTGGATCTCCCAGGCCCACCCAGCCTAGGTGCCCAACAGCAGCTACTCTCCTGCCTTCTTCTCCTGGGCACCTGGCCCCCAGCCCTTCTCCCAAGACCTGAGCCAACAGCCCAGGGGTCATCAGTGGCTTGAGCTGCAGGAAAAACCCTTGGTCCCTGGCTTTTGGGGCTGAGGCCAACGATGGACTCTCAGAGCTGGGCCCATACAGCAGGGGACTAAGGGTGGCCCAGCCAGCTCCCCCTTGTCAGTCCCAGGAAAGCTCCCTTGCATCTGGGCGGCTCCCCAGGCATCTCCAACTTGGGAGGCCGCTGATAGAGGATGAGGGGACATGATCTTCCTCCAGGCCACAGTGGGGCCAGCCCCACCTTCCCCTCCTCATGTTCTCCCCTCCCCCATCACAAAGGGGACTTCAAAGTGGACAGAGTAAGTGCACTTTGAAAAACACCGGGGCTGACCCTCTCTCCCATCATACCTCTTTAAGGCCTGAATGTCCGCACCCAGGAAACCAAGGTCGGGACTGTGTGTGGCGGGAGGGGGGGGGGCGGGGGTGGCGTGCAGCCCTGTCTCCCTGCGAAGCTGGTTCTTCCATGTGGTTTTCACAGTACCCCTTCCTCTGAGGAGGCACCAGGATTCTTCTGTAGCACGTGATCCGATGGCGCCCGCCCAGCGGATACTAAATGAGATCCATTCCTGTCTGCTGGACTTGTTGTCAGTTTTATGGCTCTGGGGTTATATAAACAGCAGGAGGAGTGTGCAGGGAGTCAGGGCCACCAGGCCTGGGTTCCCTCTTTCTTCCCTTGGCCACCTCCCTGGGCTCAAGACAGCCCCCAGGCTCTGCTCCTACACAAGACAGCCTGAAAGAGGGCAGATCCAACCAGAGAGGGGTATGGAAACTTGGGCTTCTGGACAGTTCAGCCACTGGGCTAGAGTGAATATTTAAATCCTGCTTGCTGGGGTGATGAAATCTCAGGCTTCATACCAGCCAGGGTCCTTGATGCCCATTTGCCCCAACTGCCCGGAGTCCCCCAGTATTCATTCCTGAGGGACCATCCTGGCCCCCGATCATGCCTCCAGTTTGGAAACTGGAGACAGATGAAAAAGCTGTGTGTGCTTAGTCGCTTCAGTCCCGTCTGACTCTTTGGACCCCATGGACTGTAGTCTGTCAGACTCCTCTGTCTATGGGAATATCCCAGCAAGAATACTGGAGTGGGTTGCCATTTCCTCCTCCAGGGGATCTTCCTGGCCCAGGGATCAATCGAACCCAGGTCTTCTGCATTGGCAGGCAGGTTCTTTACGACTAGCAACACCTAGGAAGCCCCTTGGAAGAGGGCATGGCAACCCACTCCAGTATTCTTGCCTGGAGAATCCCATGGACAGAGGAGCCTGGTGGGCCACAGTCCATAGGGTCACAAAGAGTTGGACACGACTGAAGTGACTTAATACTCATATACCTGGGAAGCCCTGAAAAAGCAGAGGATTGCTAAAAAAAACAATGATGCTCTCCAAGAGAAAAGGGATTGCACCTCTGACCTCACAGAGAATAGCAGAGCAGTGTCATCAGTCCCATTTAACAACTGAAAACACTGAGGACTGACCCAGTGTTCTGGTAGCCAGGTCATGGCCAGCTCCCCAGCTCTGGCTCTCCCACAGCTGCCTCCCTGGCCTAGGCCACCTTCTCCAGGAGCCTTTCTCTAAAGCAGCCACAACTGTCAGGTAAATTTAACCCAGGCTGGGTCCCTGCATGTCTTTGGTGAGGGTTGAGGTGGGGGAGAGGGAGGGAAGGGGAAGAGGGTGGTAGAGGGGATCCCCCTTGGTAAAACAGACACCAATGTGGGAGAAGCAGGATCTGTCACCTTAGTAGAAGTGTGCCAGGTGGGGTCAGCATCCCCCTCTGTCTGAAGTCTTGAGTCGCCAGCATCCAGAGGTGGGACCCTAGTCCAGCCCCCTCCGCCTCCTTTTCCAGGTGGTGCCCATGGCTGTCACCTCCAGCAACCAAATGGCAAGTTGCTGCCTCTTCAGTGATGGATGCCCCAATAATGGATGCTCAGAGAGGTTCTTTAACATGCCCAGGGTCACACAGCCTTTATGCTTCAGAAGGCTCCCATGGAACAGCAGCATCACATCAGCTCTGCTGATTGAACTCACATGTGGGTAGTGAGAATGGAAGGGGTGCAGGTTCAGAAATGGCCATGACCCTGACTCTTTCTGCTTTACACATCAGTCCTAAAACCTTTAGGTAGTGCAAGGTGAGGTGAGTGTCTGTGCCATTGGGAATTGTGGCTGGAAGGCCACTCAGAACAAGAGTGGGGAGGAGAGGGAGTCTGGGATGGGAGTGGGACAGCCCAGGGGCGGGTATGGGAGCCTAAGTGAGGTGGAGAGCATCAACTTAGGCATTACAAATATCGAAAGGGAGAATATCAGGATGAAGACTGTGGCCCTGGACCTCCAGCAGTGTTTGGAGATACTGCTGTGAACATGTGACTTTCAATATGTAGATGGACCTAGGAAGAAATCAGGATGTGAGCGTGGTACACACACGTGTCTTCTAGTTCTGCCCATTGAGGAACAGTGGCCAGGACCAGGGCCCAGATCTTGGTCTCTATGACTAGTCTTCACTGGAAGGACTCCTTGGAGTTCTTGGAGAAAGGATTGATTCTTGAAAAGTACACGATGAGCTTGGAACACCTTATCATGCAAGAAAGCAAAGAAGTGCTCAGAGGATGACAGGGACCCAGCACAGGACAAAGGGGCCAGCTGAAGCGGCTCTCACTGTCCAAGTCTAGGAAATTGGCACATCAAAATAACTCGTGATAATAATGGATGATAACCCACTGAATACAATTGGAAAACAGGAGTCCACAGTGCTGTAGATATATTAACAGGTTGCAAGTTTAACAAGGACCAGGACATTTAGTTTCAAAGTACCTCCCCACAAACCACTCATTATTTACTAAGGAGAAAGACATAACTATCTCATCAAGCAATCAGAGAGAATATAGTCAGTAATGGGACAAATCAAAATCATAGGGCATCTGATAGGATTCAGTGGAAACACAGCAGCACATCCATGATATTTGTGCCAAAGAAAAGTAATTTGAATTTCACCATGAGTGTGGGTAGGCAGAATACTGGCTCCCCACAAAGATGTGCACCCCCTTAATCCAGGGAACCTGTGAATATGTTACCTTACATGCCAACAGGGATTTTTCAGCTGTGATTAAGGTTACAGACCTTGAGATGGGGAGATTATCCCGGATTATCCGGATGGACTCAATCTAATCACATGAATACTTAAAATTGGAAAACTTTTCCCGGCTGGGTCAGAGATGTGAAGTGAGAGGGAGTTGACCCCTTCTCCGCTGTTGTTGACTTTGAAGTTGGAGGAAGTAGGCCATGAGCCAGGGAACATGGCCTCTAGAAACTGGGGACAGGCCTCAGTTTTCAGTGTGCAAGAATATGGGGGCCTTGGTCCTACCACCCAAATGAATTGAATTCTGCCATCTACCCAATGAGCAGGAAATGGAGCCTCCCCGAGAACTTTCATAAAGGGGGTGACTGCTCACATCTTGATTTCAGTCCAGTGAGATGCATTCTTTTTTTTAAAATTTTAAATCAAAGGTTATTTTTTCCCTTTTTGTTTATTAAACTAAATGAAAAGTTGCATTGTCCTAAATTTTTCAACATGGAAACTTTCAAAACTACATTGTGAATTATGAGTGCTTCCATTCCAAGCATGAGAAAAAAGTATACTAGCTTTTTAGAAATATCTTTAGCCCATAAGCAATATATCTAAAGAACCATAAATTGAAGGAAAAAAGAACTTTTATAAACAAAAATGTTTCTTTACTATGTGTGTGCATGCTCAATCGTATCCAATCCCTTGCCCACCAGGGATTGTAGCCCACCAGGCTCCTCTGTCCATGGGATTTTCCAGGCAAGAATACTGGAGTGGGTTGCCATTTCCTCCTCCAGAGATGCATTCTTGACTTCTGACCTACAGAACCATAAGAACAGGTTTGTGTTGGTTAAGTTCCTAAATTTGTGGTGATTTGTTATTCTAGCTATGAAAAACCAATACAACGAGGAGGCATCAGAAAAACCCCAATTGAGGGACACAGGGTTAGTTGTCAAGCACATTGAAAGAATGCAAAATTCGTGAGATCAAATAGCTAATTAGAAAAATGGGCAAAAGTAAATAAGCATTTCAAGAAGAAATATGAATGGACAATAAAAATAGGAGTAGATGATTAACCTCATTTGTAATTGGGGGAACAGTTAGGAACTTCCCTGGTGGTCCATAGGCTAAGACTCTGCACTCCCAATGCAGGGGACCTGGGCTCTATCCCTGGTCAGGGAGCTAGATCTCACACGCCAAAACTAAGAGTTAGCATGCCACAACTGAAGATTCTGCATCTAAGATCCTACGCAGCCAAATAAATAAATATTAAAGATAAAAATAAAAACCACAGTGCGATTCCATTTTATTCACCAGATTAGCCCAACTGATGATACCATATGTATGTGACAATATAGAGCCGTGGCGAGTTCCTTGTGCTCCAGGTCCTGAAAGAAAGGGCTCAGGATACCAGGTCCTCAGGAGAATTAGCTGGGTGCTGGAACAGGTGCTCGGCCACCGGGCCCCGCCCACAGGCCCCGCCCCAGAGACCCAGCTCCACCTCTCATTGGTTTGCTTCCTGCCAAGCCCCGCCCCACTAGGCTCGCCTCTCTCCGTAAGAGCCCTGCCTGAGCGCCGCCTATTTGCCGTCACTTCCGGGCAGAGGAGTCCGCGGAAGGAGGAAGTGTGTGTCAGTGTCTGCGAAGCGGGGCTGAGGTGTTCCTGGCTGGCACCCCGCAATTCTCCCGGGTATATGCGTGGGGACACGGAGGTGGCCAGCGAGAACCAGCGAGGGAGGAAGACATGAGGCGGCCGTGGGGCCTGGAGGGGTCTGGAGGTTGACTGCTCCTGCCACCTTCCCAAGAGGCCGCCTCCTCCAGGCAGCCAGCCACCCGTCTCCCTCAGGGTCTCACGCCCCACCGTCGTCCCGGCGCCTTGAACTGGGACTCCCTGGCCCCTAGACCCCGCGCTATGACTGCGGCCGCAGCCTCCAACTGGGGGCTGATCACGAACATAGTGAACAGCATAGTAGGGGTCAGTGTCCTCACCATGCCCTTCTGCTTCAAACAGGTGAGTCCAGCAGGCAGTGGTCACCCCCCCTCGCCGCCCGGGGCTTACTCCCTCACGGGAACTAGGACTTGGGGAGGCGGCCCCGCAGCTCGCCCGCCCCGTGGATGCAAGAGAAATTGAGGGAATTCCCTGAACGAAAAGCTTCAGTTCAGTCGCTCAGCCTTGTCCGACTCTTTGCGACCCCATGGACTGCAGCACGCCAGGCTTCCCTGCCCATCACCAACTCCCGGCTTGCTCAAACTCATGTCCGTGGAGTCGGTGATGCCATCCAACCATCTTATCCCTCTTTTCTCAACGAAAAGCTTAAGAACAATTAATAATTTCAGATCGAAGTGCAAATGTAGCAAAGTAATATGATCTTTAAAAAATGGAAAGTGATCACAGGATTCAGTGTTATTTTTCTTTATTATTATTTCTAAAAACTCTTACCTGACTGCACTTGTATTCAGAAGCACACCTGTCAAACCCCCAGGCCTTGGAACTAGTTTGGGGTGTTGGTTACAAGGTGATTACTACATTCTCCAGATTGTGTGCTTAAAATTTGTGCATTCCACCATATGCAAATGTTACCTTGATTGAAGAAATCCAAAATATTAAAAAATTGGTGTCATCCCAGCATTAAATACCACTTGAAAGAAACTCACCATTTTTGAGGTGTGGATTCATTTGACTTTTGTTTAATTCACAAATAAACAGGCATTTGGTATGGTAGAAAAGGGAGGTGATAGAATTATCAAATTGAGTAACTTCTTTCCTAAAAGTGAACTTTTTAGCTTACTGTGAGCCATGCTGGAGATACTGTTACCTCTGCCTCTTGGGGCAGGAGCTATCTGCTAGCTAGGTTGCTTGAGGGTGGAGGAGGAGAGGGACACCAGAGGACAGGTGGCCAACAAGGCCTCAAAGACCAGTCTTACATGATGAAACCAAATAGGTGGGAAAATGAAAATAAGATGGATATTTTGGAACTGAAAATCGGCATCAGTGTTTAATTTTAGAGCAACACTTTGCATTTTTCACATTTAGCATCTTTTGGATAAAAATAGCAAAAAGAAAATGCATTTAGGGTTCCCGTGTGAGTGGTTGATCTGACTTTGTTGGTGAGCATGTTGGTGGGAGGATGGAGACTGCAGGGCTATGTAGAAGGCCACGCTGGCGGCTTCAAAAGCAACATCTGTGTCTTGGCTTGTGAATCCCAGTGTGGGCCAGCCACCTCTGGGTGTTTCTGGAAGGACTACGTGTCCCAGCATGCGTTGCGACTTGCCTGGCACAGAACTGCATCCTGGGATGTGTAGTTGGCTGGTCCTGAGTCTGTAAATGCAGTGCTGCTTTCCTTGACTCCTTTCTGCCAAGTGCCACTGTGGCAGGGCTCTGGTGATTCAGATTTGAGTGTCTTACTGTGTGCTGGGCATGAGTCCCCTGCCAGAGCATTTAAAAATGGGCCAGGCTGAGTTGCCTGGGGGGAGAGCTTATTGGTGGGTGCCCTCTTGCAAGCAAAGACCTGGAAGTGGTTTGCCCTGCCCCGAGGGCCTGGCCAAGTTAGGACATGCTGTCACTCATCACTCAGACTCAGCGTCTTCTCCGTGAGAAGCCTGTTGGCAAGAACACCATGTGAGGCCAACAGGCAACTTGGAGATGTGTGTTGTTGTCTGGTAGCCAGGTCACTTAAAAGTTTTTGTTTGTGTATTTTGTTTGTTTGGTTTTAATAATTTGGGTACTTTTCTGAAAAAATTAGCAATTTTTTAAAGTGTAACATGAATACAGAAAAGTGAACACATTTTAGGTGTACTCTTGATGGATTTTCATAATATTAACAAACGCATGTAGCCAGCTCCCAGATTGAACACAGATTTGCCAGCATCCCCCACCCCTGCCTCCTTACTGAGGGTTGCCCTCCCACCCCCAGACCCCACTGGTCAGTGTTGCCAGGTTTTAACTGTATGTGAATGCATCATGTCGTAGGTGTCAAGCTAGCATTGCTCAATTTATCTGTTTTTTAACCTTTGCTAGGCAGGCGTGGCATTTCCTGTTTGGAGCAGTGCACAGGCTTTGACCACATGGACCTGTCCTGTGGGGTGGTGACCCGCACGCAGGAGAGCTGGCTGGTGGGCTGTGTGTGTATTCCGCTCTGCTAGATGCTAGTAGGACAGTTGGTTGTTTCTTCAGTTTTTGGATTACAGATAAACCTGCTGTAAACATTGGCATGCAGGTTTGTGCATGAACACATGTTTTCATTTCTTTTGGGTAAATACCTAGGAGTGCAATTGCTGGTCAGATGGTGAGTGTCTGTTTAACTTATAAGAAAGGCATAAATGTCATTTTTAATCTCTTCCTTCCAGAATGTGTTTATCACTCGTAGCTGTTGATCCAAGTGGCTGGAAGGTGGTTCGCTGTAGGGTGTCTGCAGGGAACTGGGGAGACTGGCAACCTCTCACCATTCCTTGAAACTCTGGGAAGGAAATGGGGTCCCTGGTGCTCTTTTGGGGACATGTATACACTTTATGTCCCTGGACAGAACGTGTTGACCACTCCATCCAGGAACTGTTACCCATTGGCGTTGGGACAAAATAGAGCTGGGGCCTCAAGTCTAGGGAGCGGGGGCCCAGGGGAGGGCTTTTGGTCATCACTTGTGCTGTTCACCTGTGGTCAGCGTGTGAGATAAAGATGCTGGGTAGTGTTATTTTGTTCAGTTCAGTTCAGTCACTCAGTCGTGTCCGACTCTGCGACCCCATTTATCTTGTTAACGTCTCTCTTTTGTCCCAACACTCCAGTGTGGCATTGTCCTGGGGGCCCTGCTCTTGGTCTTCTGTTCCTGGATGACGCACCAGTCCTGCATGTTTTTGGTGAAAGCTGCCAGCCTGAGCAAGCGGAGGACTTACGCTGGCCTGGGTGAGTGCATTGCCTCCCTGAGAGGGGCGGGACCTTTCTCAGCACCCTCTTAAGGAGTGCAGCATCTGGATCTGGGGCTGTGGGCCTTAGTCTTTTAAGTACTTTTCTTTCACTTTAATCTTTTTTTTTTTTTCGGTCATGCTGCACAGTATGAGGGATATTATTTCCCTGACCAGGGATTGAACCCACACCTCGTGCACTGGAAGCATAGACTCTTAACCACTGGACCGCCAGTGCTTTATTCTTTATTCTACTTTATTCTTAAAGAGTCCTTTGAGCAGCAGTTTTTCTTATTTTAAAATTTAATGCAGTTAAAAAAACAAAGCTATTAAATCAACATGTTTTAAAATTGAGATAATGCTTGTCTTCCTGCCTTCTCTTTATGCACGTCCACATAGAGAGGCCCCTCCCAGTTCAGACAGCCTTGGCAGCTTCTGCTCCTATGCCTACAGCCCCAGAGCCTTCCTTCCGAGCTGCCTGACCCAGATATTGCTGCACGTCTCCACTTTGAATGCCACGGGCAGCCTGTCCTTGGGCTCAGGCTTGTAGCGGCAGCAAGTCATCAACTCCTCCACGGCATCCTCTATGTCCTGTTGCTGGTTGCAGTCTCATTTCCTCTAGTTCTTTCTTCCTTTGATTTCAGCTGAGGCAAAGAAGGCTGCGCTTTCCACCTCCTTTCAGTTTGATCTATTTCCTGGACAGCCTGTCTCTGAGGGCAGGACCCCCACTCTCCCACCCGCCTCAGGCTGGTGTGCGAAGGCTGCATTCTCTCCGCCACCTTGGACCTTTCGACTTCATGCTGCATTCTGGGGATATGTGGTGTGGGTGTTGAAATACCAATACACGTGGTCTCAGAGGCTGCCCTGTGCACGTCTGGGGAAGACTCCCATCCTCTGGCTGGGACCCCCTGACCTTCCAGCTAGTGTGTGGCCCGGATGCTGGGTCCGCTTGCGGAGGCCCTGGTGGGCCCTCGGCTCACAGCTCTCACAGCAGGGAGGAGGTGCCAAGAGGAAACGGTGTGCAGGGTTCCCAGGGCCAAAGAAAATAAAAACATCTGTGAGCCCCACGCGTGGGCTTTTGGCAGCGTGACCTCTGGTTTCCTTCCAGTCTGCCTACTTTGCATTGGCACCGAGATACTCACATTTGTTCTGACCTCAAAATTGAAGGACTGCTTCCTTCTCTCTCCATTCTGATAAGAATGGTGCTGTCAGACTCTTTCATTGCTGTTGGAGTCACTTGGGGAAGTGAAATTTAGAGGCTAAATTTGACTCGCTCCCCCACCCATGAGACCAGGTTCTACTTGGGATGACATGTGCACCAGGGCAGGTCCCTTCCTCCTTTTGTGAGGCTGTGGCTTTTGGGGTGACTCTTTCTCCCCGCTCAGGGTTCCCACAAAATGCTTGGCTGTGCCCTGAAATAGGATGAGTGATCCTGGACTGGAGAGGCTGTGGTTTTTGACAGCTATCCATCTGAATATTCTTAGAAGGTCCCCGAGAAGGCAAACTGGTTTGGTGAGGTGTGAAAGATTGAAGAAAACTACCCATGGACACCCTCCTGTGTGGTTGGCTGGGGCTCCTACCTTTAACTGCTTGTGGTGGCTGCAGCCCATTTCTCACTACCCAGAAACCAAAAAAGATCTGAAACCACCCGTGGTCTCTGATTATGCCTTTGGTACTAAACAAGATGGTGCATTTGTGTGAACTCCCACAGTCCCCCCAGGCCCAGCCTGCAGCATCAGCTGCCCTTTGTCCTGGTTCCGTCTTGGCACCATCTCTGAAATAGAGAGACCCCACCACTTGGAAAGGAGCCCTACACAGGAGGAGATGGGAGTCTCTTGGACCCTATGGACCAGCAATCCTCCCACACCTCCTGGGCCATTTCTGCTGCTTGTAGGTCTTCTGTCCTCCTCCTTCTCCTGGCCCAGAGCTTGCACTGCTGCCAGAGAGGGTGGCCTGGGCGGAGAGAGCCCACTGCATGCCAGTCCTGCAGGCCCGGGACAGATGGCCTCTGTCTGCAGAGCCCCCAGCACATGTCTGCTGGGCCCATGGGCATGAGACAGCTGGGGGTGGGGGGGGTGGGGGTGAGGAGATGGGCAGACCTGAAGACAGTGCAGTGCAGGGTGTGGAAACTGCTGAAACGGCTGAGGCATCCTCAACAAATAACCTTTTTAAACCGTCGCGCTCCAAGGAACGGGTGGGTGGTTTTCTCAAGTTTGAGTTTGCGACATTTCTCAGTTTGGTTCATGCCTGGAAGTGACCACAGCACTGCCCTCCCGGTCCTGGCCCTGGTGTAGGCACCACTGGAGGATGAACTTTGCCAGTTTGCGGAAATACAGCCCTGTGTGTTTTGTTTCTGTTGGTGTTTTGTGTGTGTGTTTTGTGGTGTTCTGTTTGCTGCTTGTAGACCAGTTCTGTGAATTTTATCTGCTTTTTATATGCTGCTACTTTCCCTTGTGTGGCTGACTTTCAAGTAGACTTTTCAAACCCCATTTTCAGAAGATGTACAGCTATACCAGACAGTCAGCTGTCCTGAGAAGTCATGGCCCCATGAGGCCACTCTGACACGGGCCCTGCCTGCGGAGGTGACCAGGCCTTGCTGCCACCTCGGAGCGCTCAGCTGTGCGTAGCAGCTGCTCTGGTACCGCGTCTGTGGTCCTGTCCTCTACCCGCCCAGGTTTCTGTGGCCCTGGTCAGCCTGCTGCCCGATCATGGGCTGGGTGGGGCCTGAAGAGGGCCTGTCCCTCCCTGCCTGTCCCCAGTTGTGTGGCCTGCACCTGTGGATACTTGGCTTGGGAAATGAGGGTCACAAAACCATCCTTTCTGACACCCAGGATTCTCTGCATCCCCCACCCCTGTTTATCCAGCAAATGGTCATCATACCCCCCCAGGCAGATGGCAGCGGGAGTCAGGTGGCTGGCTTTGGGGAGGGCTGGGTTGAGGTTGCTGCCCTCCGTGTGAATAGCACAGTTTGGTGTGTGCTTCCCCATCTCTGCCCAGTAAGCGGAGGCTATGGACTGTGGGCAGAGAGCATGGGGTGGGCCTGGGGTCCCGATTTCCACAAGGTGGGCTGAGAGTCAGTTCTGTGTGCCCAGCAGCCACAGAGCCATGGGCCCGGCTGTGGCCCCAGGAGAAAGCCCTGAGCCAGCCTCTCTGGGGAGACTGGGGAGCCCCTCCTGACAGCACTCCCGGCTGCACACCTGGTCCCCGCAGGGCCCAGCCCACGAGCTGCAGCGAACCTGCTGCAGATGGAGAGGGGAGGCCAGCCCAGGAGCCTGGGGAAGGGACCTGCCTTCAGCAGATGCCGCCCAGCCTCGCGGGGCAGGTCTGGTGCTCTGGTTCTGGCCCAGAGGTGCGGGAGAGCAGTCCCTCTCTTGCCAGTTGAGAGACTGAGGGCTGGGGGGCTGCCAGGTGTTCTTTTTATGTCTCGGGATTAGGGGTACTGAGGCCTGGACACTCGGAACGGTGTGTGGGGTGTGTGTGGGGCTCTCCCGGCTGAGAGCCGGGCAGGAAACACAGGCCTTCTCAGCACAGGCAGCTCCTCGGGGGCAGCCCCACTAGGTTTGTCCTTCTGGGAACCCAGCGAGTCTTTCTGGGTGAAAAGGTGCCGCCTCATGACTCTTCTCTGGCCTCCTAGAACAACTTTAGTTTCCTTTGTCCAGAATGCGGGTGTGTTCCGGAACTCTCTCTGGCTGGGTGCTCTGAGCACTTAGAATATGCTGTAGATGCTCAGCTTCCTTTTGGAGAAGGAGGGGAGTGGGATGGCTGGGCCCCAGCCACCTTCACGTTAGGGGCACCGGACTTTGTGTCTTAGAAGACCCTGAGGTGCAAGTGTCCATGTGGTAGTTGGACAAGCCGGGAGGCCGGAATGACCCCTGGTTTGCTTCCCAAGGCCACCTGCCCTGTGGCCGTGTAGCCCAGGGGGTCCATGTTCATTGGCTTTTGGCAGTGCTGTGATTTTTCCTAAATAGTTTGAAAGTAAAGTAGTAGCGTTTTTTGGACTCGTTCACGTGAGGTGGCCTGCGTGTTCCCTGCTCTCTGGTCTCCTGGACGGCTCTGCCTGTGTGAGGGAGGGGGCTTTGCTGTCACGTGCACCCCCTTCTGCTTGCTTCTGGGGGATCAGAGCTTCTCTCGGCCCTCTTCCGGCTCACCATGGGGCTGGGTTGCAGGGGTTCCCGGCCTCTGTGAGGTCCAGGGAGGGGCCTGCTGAGTCAGCTCTTAATCTCTCCTCTGCTGGAAAAAGCTCCACTATCAGGAAGGACGGGCCGAGGGGCTTCTCCAGGCTTGCGTGCACTTGTCCCCTCCTGTCCTAAAGCACCTTGCTCAAGATTTTCTGCTAAAACCACAGAGTGAACATGAAGGCCCTTAGCCAAGTGCCCTTGTTATGACTGGGAAAACCAGATGTACTGGGGCTGGGCTGACCGCCCTCCCCGGGCACCCCCCACCCTGTCCCAGGCAGGCCTCCCTCGGCCTCCTCATTGGTAGCCTAACTTGCCCAGAGGGAAACTGCTGCTTCCCTGGGACCGTTTTTCTTTTCTTTTTTCTTCCTTTCCTTTGTGTACGAGTGAGTGTGAAAAGTGACCCACCCTAGCTTTATTCTTATTTTCTGTGATTCTTATTTGTTGAAGGTAGATCTGAAGAAAGACGGGACCAAAATTTTCAAATATCCCCTTATACCCATAGAACTCCAGACCTACAGGTTTTTGTCAGATTGCCTTTCACAACTTTTACTGGGGATATTTTTACTGATGTGCTTCTCTCACTTTAGACTGAGCGTTCATTCTCTTTTCCCCTCCCTGCACTAGCATTGCACGCCTACGGGAAAGCAGGAAAGATGCTGGTGGAAACCAGGTAGGTGGTGCCGTTCTGTTGTGGGTAATTCTCTCTGTTCTTCACTTGTGACCAAAAAGAAACAGGAGGATTGCTACACAATGAGTTGTATGTTTCAGATGTGCATTGGTTCATAGCTTAAAATATTTCTCTGAAGTGTTACTTACTAAATAGTTGAAAGTTTAATTTATTATACCCTTAAAATGATTAGTGTCAAGGCTGAAAGCCTTATTTAAATCTTAGTAAGAAAAATATAAAAATGGAAAACCCAGGGAACACAGCGAGGGGGCACTCCCTGAGCTGTACTTCATCTCTGGGTTCTGTTCCTGAAACTCAGATGCCCCCCCAACCCCGCCCCCTGCCCTGAACACTACTGCATAAAGGTGGCATTAAACTGGAAATGTCATATTCTCCCTTTGGAGTAAAATTTTATGAGATGAAAAAAATGGCTGAGAAATTGCACTTTTAGGCTTCTAAATTAGGGAATTGCAAACTGAAAAGAATAACCCTTCTCTGAAGCAGTTGATTGTTCTTTTAACTTGTCTTAACATCACAGTGCATTTTTGTACCACCTGAAAGAACTTTTAGAACCTCCTGCTGAGAGAAAAATGTAATACCACATAAAGAAGAGTCTAGTGTTGCTCAATATTCATTCTGAGTAAAATAGCGAACTCTGCAGCCAAACCTTGGAAACTGTTGAATGTCGACACCATGTCTCCCATTCGACCTCTCCCTTGGGTTGTTGCGTGTCAGCGGCCAGGGGGATGCAGGTGCGTCTGGGACCCCTGGTGCTCAGCTCTCAAGCTTGCCCACCTTCCTTGCAGCATGATTGGGCTGATGCTGGGAACATGCATTGCCTTCTATGTTGTGATTGGTGACCTGGGGTCCAACTTCTTTGCTAGGCTGTTTGGGTTTCAGGTAAGGACATCTGCAGGTGTGTGATATGTCGGAAACCTCACGGCTGCTCGCGTGGCAGCGCGGGGACTGTTTCAGTCCGCATCTCGGACGGGGAGCGGTGGGAGGGGCTCCGAGACCAGCACGCCAAGAGGCGAAGCTTGCTGGGCCCCAGTCAGTCTCGGGGCTCGAGGTGGGAAGCCCGGGCCGTCCCTGTGCCAACGCCTGGCGCTCCGCCCAGGTCACGGGCACCTTCCGCATGCTCCTGCTCTTCGCGGTGTCCCTGTGCATCGTGCTCCCGCTCAGCCTGCAGAGGAACATGATGGCCTCCATCCAGTCCTTCAGCGCCATGGCCCTCATCTTCTACACCGTGTTCATGTTCGTGGTGAGTGTCGGGCCGCCACCTGCCGCCGAGGTTGACTGGAACGTGACGTAGAATCTGCCACAGGAGCCCACAGATGGGGCTGCAGGGGAGGGGAGCGCTCTGAGGCAGGGAGTGAAAGCGCGATGCTCCCCAGTTCACGGAAGACCTTTTATGTGGGCTTTGTGGCCAAAAGTCAGGAGGCCAGCCTTACAAGGGGGTGAGAGCAGTTGTTGCCTAATGAGTGTTTATCGCTGACTGTTGCGGGGGGCAGAGGGGTGCAGTCTGGAGTTGACACTCAGGGCGCCCCTTGGGAGCCCCCGGGCCTGAGCCCCTGACCACTCCGGTGGGAGCAGAATGGGCGAGTCTGTGTAGTGGGCTCTCCTTAGAAGACCGAGCCCCGGGTGGTGTCTCCAGTGCCCCTCGGCTCTGAGGACCAGCCCAATGACCCTTCCCCTTCCTCTCCAGGCAGCCCTGTCCTTGATGGGTCTGTCTTTAAATTATGTCCGTGCAGGACTGGCAAGGACCTGCCAGCTTGGGGGACTGTCCTGACCTGGAGGCGACTGGGGTGGGCACAGCAGGTGGGCCTCATTGCTTACCATCTGCAGCCCTGGACGGGCAGCCGCCCCCGGTGCCAGGAGGCCCCGCAGCTCCTCTGGGCAGCACCTGGCCAGCTGGTGGCACAGCAGAGAGCCGAAACCCCGGGCCACGCACCACTCCCAGCCCCTCCAGCCCCCCCAGCCCCTCCCGTCGGTGGCACCAGGCTGCTCCGTGCGGGGCCTGCACTGTGGTGCCGGCCGCCTCGGCGCCTGCCCGGCCCTGACCCCAGTCCCCCTGTGTGTGCTGCCCGGTGCCGAGCTCCGCTTCCTTCTCCTCGCAGATCGTGCTCTGCTCCTTCAAGCACGGCCTGTTCGGTGGGCAGTGGCTGCAGCGGGTCAGCTACATCCGCTGGGAGGGCGTCTTCCGCTGCATTCCCATCTTTGGCATGTCCTTTGCCTGCCAGTCGTAAGTACCACCTGCTTCCGGGGCTCTGGGGGTGAGTGTTACGAGGGGAGGCTGCCATCCTGGGAGCGGAAAGCACCATTTCCTTCAGTGAATGATGCAGGCCACGAGGAGTAAGATGTTCTTCACCGTGGCTTCTCCCCACTCCGGGTTCAGGGTGGGAGTTCTGTGTTTACCAGGAGAGAAATCAACTTTGTTCCTGAGATGTGTTGCCGGCACTGTTGGCGACAATGCCCAGTTTGCCAAATCCCCCACGAGTAGAGTTGGCTGTGGGGAACACAGCACAGCCCCGAACCATCTGACTCACAGAGTCCCGAGCGTTTTGCCAGAATTTAGCTATTCGTGTGAGAATATTTAAGAGGGAATTGCACAAACATTGACTTCAGACTGCTGCTGGGACGCTTTCAGAGACGTGTGTGTGTGTGTGTGTGTGTGTGTGTGTGTGTGTGTGTGTGCACATGCGCACGTGTGTGTGGTTGAGCAGGCGTGTGCTCTGGCACTCGGGACTCTGTAAATGCAGAGCAGCGTCTTTCATAATTCCAGCAGCCTTACCTTCTCCACCAGATGACAGGCGCCTACGATCCACACCCGGCCGGGTGGTAACCCCACTCAAAAGAGGCATAAATCTGGCGGGGACAGGAAAGGACCATCGGTGGCGGGGGTCTGGCAGAGCAGCCCCCCGCAGCTCCACGGGCATGAACCATGCCAGTCGTAAACTAACGTGACAGATGAGACTTGTTCCGACTACTGTGTTTACACCCACACGCGAGATCCAAATCGTCGTTTCCCACTTCTCATCTCTCTTGGCAGCTCGGTTTCCACCAGAGCACACTCCGCTCTTGCTGTTTAACGTCCCTGTTAAAATTGGTGACAGAAGCTACATCCTTTTGCCGTGTACCTAGTTACCGATTGTCCTTTTTTCCTGTGGGTTTGGTCTGGCTTTCCGGTGTGGGCCGGTCTGTCATCAAGCGGGTCTCTTGGGCTTGGTTCTCAGGTTGAGTTATGGGTTCCGGAGGGGGGTGGGTTGTGAGCTCATATTCCGTCTGCCGCTCACGGAAGGCGCGGGGCCTGGGGATGTGCCCACGTCCCCTGGGGAGTGGAGCCGAGAGGTCCAGAGCTGGGGCTCTTTCCCGCACATCTGGCCCTGAAGCGCATGCAGGCTAGGAGCTCTGCTGCCCTTGCCAGGTGGCTGTGGGCCCCGCGGCACGGCTGGTCTCCCCACTCTGGATCGACCGGGCCTCTGCTGTGCCGTCAGTGTGCGGCCCTTCCTGGTCTGACTTCGAGAGAGATGAGTACAGGGCGGCCCAGGACCAGCAGGCCCCCAGAGCAGCTCGGAGAGAGCACTGAGCACGTGGAGGCCCAGGCCACGCAGGGGCAGGCGGACGCCTCTGACTCAGGTAAACCAAGTCACGGGCTGCTCAGTGAGATGGTCAAGTGCTCTGCGGGTGCTGGGGGTCTGGCTGCTGCCATCAAGGGTCCCAGGGGCACAGGCAGGATTGAGGAAGGTGGGCACCACAGCCTTGTCACACCCATCCATCCCCACATGTGGGCACAGCCCCTCCCCTCAGCGGCTCCTGGGCAGGGGCTTCTCCCCGTGTGTGCTGGGGATGCCCCTGTCCTGAGATCTGGTACTAGGGCTCCCTGGCATGGACCTGGCCCTGGCCTTAGGAGCTGGGCAGTGCCCAGATGCTGGTGTCAGTCCTCCTGCAGGTCCTCTGCCACCTCCCTGGTCTGCATGGGTGTGTGTGCATGTGGCCGCTGACTGCCCCCTCTGTGGGACCGAGGTGGGGACATCTGTCCACAGTGACTCTTGCCCACCAGCAGTGGCCAGTGGGACAGTGTGCAGTGCCAGGGACGGTGCCAGCTTCTGCCAGCCAGGCCTCCCCCGTCCTTGTCATTTGCTGTTAGTAACAGTAACGGGTCCTCTTTGCTCTCCTTTCACTTTTTTAAGGCGGTTTTGGGGTTTGGCTCGCTGACTGTCGTGCTTTTCCCTTAACATCCTGGTGCTCCCCCTCCCGGCCTCCTGCGTGGCGTGACCGCTGGCCCTGGCCCCTGGGTACCAAGCCTGGGCCCTCAGCACGGCGTCACCCTGCTGTCCCCTCTCAGGGCTGCACAGGGCGCCTGCCCCTCCCTGTCTGCCTCTGTGTGGCCCACCTCTCACAGGCGCCGCTCCCTGCCTGCCGTTTGCAGAGAGCCCACATGGGCGCATCTGTCCCTCACGCATCTGTCCCTGCTGGCCCTGGGCCGTGGGGCTGCAGCCGCTCTTCTGTCACAGAGCTGGGTCCATGCCTGCTCTGAGCCCCTCACTGAGGCGTTGAGATGGGCAGCCGGCCCGGCTTGTTTGTTTAACTTTCCATTCTTTTGACAGCGACGCTCTGAACCGCTTCCTGCTTCCCCTGTAAACACGGGCTGCTTAGACCAGCCCGGAGCTCCCCGGAGCGGTCACGCTCCTGCTGCAGTGGAACAAACGGCCTTTCATCCTGTGGCACTTCTGAAATGTTTACAGAGTGTGCGTGAGGGGAGCGCGCCGAGTGCCGTCCATATCATTGTGCGAGCCCAGCCTCAGTGCTGGTGGCGGCCGGCGCGGTGGGAAGGCAGGTGTTGGAGGACTCGGCTGGGGGCCTGGGAGAGGCATGTCTGTCTCTGGAATCGGCTCCGCGAGGTCGCTCGTTATTTTTACAGCCAGGTCCTGCCCACGTATGACAGCCTGGATGAGCCATCAGTGAAAACCATGAGTTCCATCTTTGCCTCCTCCCTCAACGTGGTCACCACCTTCTACGTCACGGTAGGAAGCCTTTTGTGCCTCTTCCCCTCCCCCAGCTCCACCAGTCCCCAGTGCAGGCCTGTCCTTGCTTCTTCCCATCCCTGTGGCCGAAGGGCAGCTCTGCCCCTCCACTCAGCTCCAGGGCCGGGCAGGGAGCTGACTCTCCAGGTGGTGTTGGTGTCCCCATCCCCGGAGGAGCGTGGACACCTCAACCCAGGGCCTGGAGCTTCTGCACGACCTCTGCTGACTCACTGCAGAAAGGTGTGCAGCAGTGAGAAATAGCAGAGAAAGAAAATCATAAGTTCCAGCTCATGGATGCAGACAGTTCATGTTTCCCCTCCAGCCTTCTTAAATCTCTTCATTGTTTTCTTACATGCAAATAGAGTTATAAATTCGCTGAGAGTCTGACTTCTTTTCCTGAACCTTGTGGTTCTGCCACACTTGTCGGTTTTTCCAAAAGGTCCATATGATTGCTGTCCATTCAGCCCATGGGAACCACAGTTTACCACGTGGTTCCCGGGTTTGGGTTTTGAAGCCCATTAAATCCAGCCCCTCCGTGGGGCTCACGGGGCATTCTTCTGCTCACTTTCCAAGCAGGCAGCTCCCTTCTCTTGGTGCCTCGCTGTCCAAAAAGGGAGAAGCCACGTGAGACTCTCACCTTCAGGGCTTCCGCCCGCTCATCAGAGAGGACTAGTATGAGCCGGGAGCTGGCGGGCCTTTGTCCTGCTGCAGCTGCTCGTGACGAGTTCGAGGCTGTTCCGGGGAGTGTGTGCCCCACCTGCCACACGTCCCCTGCTGTTGTTCCCCCACAGGTGGGCTTCTTCGGCTATGTGAGCTTCACCGAGGCCACCGAGGGCAATGTGCTCATGCATTTCCCCTCCAACCTGGTGACCGAGATGATCCGTGTGGGCTTCATGATGTCCGTGGCCGTGGGCTTCCCCATGATGATCCTGCCCTGCAGACAGGCCTTGAACACTCTGCTCTTCGAGCAGCAGGTAAGGTGCTCAGGGCCCTTCGGATGGCATTCTGCCCAGAATCCTCGTTGTCCTGGCCTCAGTTACATTGTCCTCCGGTGGCTTTTTATAGTTCCTTATTTTCCTGGGCAGTTGCAGGCAGAGCTTTTCCTAGTTAAAAATCAGAAACTCCAGTTAAAATGGAATCTTTTAATAGGGATTTTTTTTTTTTTAAACCAACCAACTTTGGAGAAAAGAGCCCCATATCAGCCAGGTTGATTCCTGCAGGAGACGTGGAGTCACGCTCAGTGTCCAAGCAGCTTAGGCCTGTGTCCTGTGACTGCCCTGCTGTCCCCCCGTTGGAGGAGTAGTGGGAAATCGGGGGCTTGCTTCAGCATGAACCTGTGGGAGAGGAGCAGGTGGGAACTCAGGCGAGCCGGCTTGACTGACAGGCGTGTATAATGGCTGGCTAGGTGGGCCGATGGATGCTGGGGTCAGGCCACTGTTCTCTTTAGGTTCGTGTAACAGAAAGTTTTAACAGTTTGACGGAGACATCTGAGCCCTGAGAGAGGCTGAGTTTCTTTTGCTGTCGTATGTGTAGGCCCAGCTCCATGTAGTCCTGTGTGAGCAGTTTTCAAATGTCCAGTTGGAACCCAGACTCCCTGCTCACTGCTGCCCAGTTGACAACAGGTGGTGCAGGTGTGGTGGCTCATGCCCCAGGACAAGGGCATGGGCTTGGCCCAGTCTCTCTGTGGTGGTTCTTGTGTTCCTGCCCAAGTCCTTGAGCCTGGTCTGCGGCGTCAGCCAGGACTCCTGGTGGTCAGTTGAACTGCTTAGGCCACAGAGGTGGGGAGGGGAGAGTCCATCAGGCAGGCAGGGAAGGTGGCTACTTGGGACAGCTGGAACCGGGCTTGTGTTCTAGTGGCTGGCACATGGTCAAGTCAGCCTCCCTCAGATTCTGCCACCAAGGCCAGAACCTTGAGGCAGAGCCCCCCGCCTTGAAAAGCTGGCTGCCCAACCCCTGCCCCTGTCGGCTGTTCAGGCACCTGGGCACCACGCGAGGCTTTGTCCCCTTGGGGGGCATAGCAGGCCAGCTCATGGAGCCCTGGGGTCCTCATTTGATGCACACGTGTGCTTCATATCTGAATAGCATTTGTGTCTCTGTATGTAACACATTTTTATCATTTTAAAAATTAGAAAATCAGTAGTGGTGATAAAGCCAATGTTAACTTGAGTGGAAAGCTTACCTGCATGTCTCCATCCTCACGCGAATGACCCCTTCTGCTCCCCTCAACGTCTGTATGCATCTCTGCAATTTCCTCTCGTTGTGTTTTCTCCTGTCTCCAGTCCACGTGTATCCATAGAAACCCCCAGCGTCACTGTGCCCTTGCTCTCACCTCCTGGTCGTTGCTTGACGTCTCCTGATCACCCTTGACCTCTCACAGATAACTCCTGTGACCCCTTGATGCATGTAGCTGCTTGTTTCTTCTGCTCTTAGAGTGTTTCCTGGGAAAATTTCTGCAGGATTCTGAGCCAGAAGGTGTAGACCTAACACCCTCCCTCTCTAGTCCGTTCTGAGAAAGCCACCATTGCTAGTCAATTCTGGACTTTGGGTGCCTCCAAACTGTAGTTTGAGAAGGGTTGAAGCTTTGCTTGAGTGGTGTTTTCCTAGCTCGGCAACAGTAATCATGGTTGGCCCCTCCTGTGTGCACAGTGCTGTTCTAGAAGCTTCTCTCCCATCACCTCCCACCATAGCCTAATGAGATGCTTCTGGTGACCCTGTGCTTTGGGGTGCGGAGGCTGAGGCCAGAGATGGTCTCTTGGGCTTGACTGTAGCATGTTGTGACTTCTCCCCTTGTCTTCTTCCTGGACTCACCTGCTAGAGACAAGGATGGCAAAGCTGAGCATGTCTGTGCACATGGGGGGCCCTCTGCACCCTGAAACCTACTGCGTGTTACTGTGAGTGGGGCTGTGTTCTGTCTCCTATGCTATGCGGTGCTTCTAAAAATCTCTGTCACAGCACTGCTCTAAAAGGAGGGCGGAAGGATTTGTTCCGAGTTTCTCAGAACGAAGTTATCCCCGTAGCTGCTGTGAGGAGCAACCTGGGCCTTCTGGAGGTCCGAGCTTCTGGTTGCAGGTTCACGTTCAGGCATAGCTGCCTGTACTTGGAGCGCTCACCCGCCGCCTCCCAGGCTGACCCACCTAGGGTGTTGGCAGAGCCCTTTAGGGATGTGCTTATAGGAGAGTGGAGAGGAAATCGGTCATTTCTAAATCTTGTTTTTATTTTCTTTCATGTAGCAAAAAGATGGGACCTTCGCCGCTGGAGGCTACATGCCACCCCTGCGGTTTAAAGCCCTCACCCTCTCGGTTGTGTTCGGAACCATGGTCGGTGGGATGATGATCCCAAATGGTAAGGAGGGGGGCTGCTCCAGTGACCGGCCTCCCACCAGCTTATCCCGCTCTCCCCGACCTTGTCCTGCTGTTGTGCACCCCTTACTCTTGGGTGTTCAACCAAGACACCCAGAGTCTTCACCACCGCCCTCTCTTGGTCAAAAAAACAGGTCTAGAGACTCTTGGGTGCTCTCTTCTTTGACACCCTGAGAAAGGCTTGGTAGAAAACACTGCAGCTTGATAGGACCACAAACACGTGGGTGGAGCTGCAGTGTGGGGTCCAGGCCTGATGTGTGAGTTAGCGGTTACCAAGCAGTTCCTTCCTTACTTCCGACTCCTGATTTTGTTGACATGTCACTGAGGGCAAAGGGCAGGGCCCTGCTCCAGCACAGACAAAGCTTATTGTCCTCAGACATCCAGTGGGCCCTGCATACCCTCCAGGCAGCAACCCCGAGGCCCCCACACTCCTGGCTTCCCCACAAACCAGGACAGGCTCTGCTGGGTCACTCGCTGGGCACCAGGTCGGGCGGTGTAAGATGAACTGGCCCAGAGGCCCGCCACTGGCTGCCCAGACACTCCACAAGGAGCTGGAGCAGCGGTGTGGGCCCAGCATGGGGCAGGCAGTGCTGTTAAGCTCACCTCGCTGGCGGGGAAGCCGAGGTTCAGAGGGGAGACTTGCTGAGGCTCCTGGCCCCACGCACCCCTTCATCACGGCGTCAGGTGGGACACCCCAGCTGTCCTTGTGAGCACAGAACGCTGTGCCCCGCTCCTCACCGCTGTCCAGCAGCCTGCGTAGACGGGTCCTCGTGGGAAGACGGCTCCTCACCCTGCTTGCTGGACTCACCCCTCCCTCGCTCTCTCGCCAGTGGAGACGATCCTGGGCCTCACGGGTGCCACCATGGGGAGCCTCATCTGCTTCATCTGCCCGACGCTGATCTACAAGAAGATTCACAAGAACTCTCTCTCCTCCCAGGTGAGCAGTGCTCTCAGCCCCACTCCTGGCGGGGCTGGGTCGGGCAGAGCAGGAGGGCATGTTTTCTGAAGACTACTGTGAACTAGTTGTGTTCCTTACACAAAAGGATCGTGGTCCCACAGGTCTGGGAGACGTGGGGCTACGCCACGGTGAGCAGCCTTGCACCCCAGGGCCGCTGAACCGAGCCAAGCTTATCTGAGCGTCAAGTACCGAACAGCTTTTCCCTGCCTTTCTGTCTGATGACTGGATTATCCGTGTGTGCCTCTAGTGTTTCATGACCCTGACTCCATCCTCTGCTGAGGTCACCTGCAACTGCCTTGCTAGGGACTGTGGTTTGTTTTATTTTTTTTAATTTATTAGGCTGACCCAGGTCTTAGTTATCTGACATGTAATATCTTTAGTTGCAGTGGTCACGATCTAGTTCCCTGATCAGGGATCGAAGCCAGGCCCCCCTGCATTGGGAGTGTGGAGTCTTTTTTTTTTTTTTTTAATTTTTTTATTAGTTGGAGGCTAATTACTTCACAACATTTCAGTGGGTTTTGTCATACATTGATATGAATCAGCCATAGATTTACACTTATTCCCCATCCCGATCCCCCCTCCCGGGAGTGTGGAGTCTTAACCGCTGGACCACCAGGAAAGTCCTTGGGGACTGTCTTGTTGGTGTCACCTCTCCAGGCTTTCACTGTTACAGACAAAGCCACAGTGAATATGTGTGCACACGAGCATTTCTATACTTTTGAGAAAGTACTGTAGGAGGCTACCTGGGTCTGGGATCCCTGTATCAGAGCAGGAGCTTCTCCTCAAGGGCCCGTGTGCGGGTCAGTGCCGTAGTTCTGCAGCTGAGCTTGGCCTCTCCCCTCCATCAACCCAAGGGTGATGGCAAGTCTTGGCTTCCCTGAAGTAAAGGTGGGCATTTCTCTTTCCATGAACTGTCCATGCTTTTTGCTCACCTTTTATGGAGTTGTTGAGTTTTTGGTAAATTCTTTGGGAACATAGTATACGTAAGGTAAAGCACATAAATCTCACATACAGCTTGATATATTTTGGCTAATTGAAAGTGAAAAATGTGAAAGTGTTAGTTGCTCAGTCATGTCCGACTCTTTAGGACCCCATGGACTGTAGCCTGCCAGGCTCCTCTGTCCATGGAATTCTCCAGGCAAGAATAACTGGAGTGGGTAGCCATTCCCTCCTCCAGGGGATCTCCCAGGGGTTGAACCCAGGTTTCTCCGATTGCAGGCAGATTCTTTTCCATCTGAGGCACCAGAGCGTGTGGCAAAGTGAACACAGTCACAGAACCACCTCAAGGGCAGATACAAAACATTCCAGCATTCGAAGCTTCCCTGGGCCACCCTAGTTTTTCCTCCACAGAGGTTACTGCCTGTTTTCTTATGTTTTGGAATAATTTTGCCTGCCTTTCAAGTTAGTAAAAAACGGAGCCTCACAGGAAGTATTGGTGAGTGTCTGGCCTCCTTCCTCAGCTTCACACCTGAGATCCCAAGTTACTGCTGGGTGGCCAGGGGTGGTCTGCCCATCCTCCCTGCCATATGCTTATCCATGTAGGAGTCTCCGGTTACCCAGAGCTGAGTGTCTGGGACGGGCTGCTCTGCCTGTTTCTTCTGGTGCAGCCTGTGTGCACTTTGGTTGGCTATTCTCTTAGGTGTGGAATTGTTGGGTCCTGGGGTTATGTTTGTCCAGTCTTGGTAGATTTTTCCAGACTTTACCCAGCTTTCCAAAGTGGTCCTCAGGCACCATATTGGAATTTTAGTCACATTGACATCTATGGTCCCTTTTTCAGTCTCTAGCCCTTCCACTGGATGTATAGCGATACCTCATTTGGGTTTTAATTTGTAATTTTCAGGTCACTGATGACATTGAACACCTTTTCATACTCTTTGCTAGCTGTGTGGATTTCTTCTTTTGTGCCTTTCAAGTCTTGTCCATTTTTTAATCTATGAGTTGTCTTTTTCTTATTGATTTATGGAGGTTTGTTAAAGATTTAAGATACAAGACTTTTTTTAGACATGTATATTACAAATGTTTTCTCTCACTCTTGGCTGCCTTTTCACTTTCTTCTGATCAGCAGATGTTCTTAATTTTAGAGTAGTTCAGTTTTTTGAGTTTTTCTTTTGCTTGTGTACTTTAAAGGAAAAAAACTTTATTTGCACCAGGTCTTATTTGCAGGATATGGGATCTAGTTTCCTGACCAGGGATCGAACCTGGGCCTTCTGTAATGGGAGCACAGAGTCTCAGCCACTGGACCACCCGAGAGGTCCCTTGCTGTGTGCTTTTGATGTACTATTTAAGAAATGTTTGCTTATCCCCAGGTCCTGAAGACGGTGTACTCTGTCGTATCATAGAAGCCTTTTATTTTCTCTCTCACATTTAGATCCATGCCCGTCTGGAGTGCCTGGTGTGTGGCAGGGGTCAGGGGTCATGTTCTGGGTGGCTCTCCGTGGAGCAGCACCCTCTTGCTCCGGCGCCATTTTTGTCAGTCACCTGTGCACGTGTGAGAGTGGGAACTCCTGTCACAGGTCTGTCCGTCTGTCCCACACTAGCGCTGTGTTGATTGCTGAGGCTTTATAACGAGTCTTGATGCTGGCAGCTTTATTCTTCCTCAGGGTGGTTTTATCTATTATTAGTTCTTTGCATTTCCAACTCAATTTTTTTTTTAATTAAAAAAAAAAAATTTGGCTGCACCATGAAGCATGTGGGATCTTAGTTCCCCAACCAAGGATTGAACCCATCCTGCCTGCAGTGGAAGCCAGGAGTCTTTAACCACTGGGCTGCCAGGGAAGTCCCCGAACTCAGTTTTAGGAGTGGCTTCTCAGCTGTTGGTGTTTGACTGGGGTTCCATCAAACTGTCGATTGAAGACTTGACATCATCATTCACTTTGCGACTTTTCCTAATTTCCATCCTTATTTCTCCTTTCACCAGTGGCTTATTTATTTATTTTAACACTAAAATGTTAATTTTTCCTAGAACAGCATTAAGTAACAAAAAACACTGTAATAAGTTGGGAGAGAAACCACAGAAAAAAGGGAAAACATTGTAGTACTTTTGATTTTTGGATGAAAGACCCCATGCCTTTATTTTTCACTGGTCCTACATATTAGGTAGACAGCCCTGCTCTTGACTGCCCTGCTTCTCCTGAGGCAGGTCTCAGACCTTTCCTTATCAGAACCCCCTCCGTCTGCAGCCTTCTGGGGACTCCAACTGATTTTCACCAGTGGTTTCTCTAGATTTCCAAACTTTGGGGGATTTCCTAGTACACTTTTTGATTGATTTCAAGCACAGTTCCAGTGTGGTTTGAGAACATGAGCTGAAGAACTTCAGTCCTCGGACGTTTGCTGGGGTCCAGCAGGTGGTTGATTCCGATGGATGCTCAGCTGTCGGGCTGTCTGCAGTTGTTGGATGCAGAGCACATCCCACGTGTGGTTGGGTTGAGTTTGCTGTGATTTTTTTAGATTTTTATGTATTCTTACTGATTTTTTAAATCTCCTTGTGTATCACTTACGAGTAAGGTATGACAATTTCCATTCGAATTATTTAAAGGTTCTTGTG
Organism: Cervus canadensis; assembly: GCF_019320065.1. Taxonomy (NCBI): domain Eukaryota; kingdom Metazoa; phylum Chordata; class Mammalia; order Artiodactyla; family Cervidae; genus Cervus; species Cervus canadensis. The sequence continues at coordinate 11,510,909 of NC_057386.1, read as the reverse complement.
TCTTTTAGTTCTATGAAGTTTTGCTTTTTGTCCTGAAGCTATGTTACTAGGAGCTTACAGTTTTAAGATGGTTATATCTTGTTAAACTGACCCTTTTCTGGATGAAATGTCCCTTTTTGTCTTTGGAGATGCTTTTCTCCTTAAAGGCAGCCTTGTCTGATACAGTGTAGCTAATCCAGGTTTGTTCTGGGTTTATATTTGCACAATATAGTTTTTGTTATCCTTTCTCATTTGATATCTCTGTACCTTTATATTTAAGGTTATGTCTTGGGTAAGAGCAAATAGTTTGCTTTTGATTTGTTTTGTTTTGATCCAAGCTGTAAATAGGAGTATTTAAGACTATTTACAGTTAATACCGATTTGGGGGGTGGGGATTAAAGCTTCCGTCTTACTCTGTTTTTTATTTGTCCCATCTGTTCTTTTTTCTGTTTCTTTCTTTCTTGCTGCCTTTTGGATAAATCAAGCATTTTAAAGTCTTTGTTCTCTATTCTTCTCTTAGGTGGTGGTGTTCATTCCTGTTCCGCTAGTGGTTATACGAGGCAGTTTAATAGAATCCTTGGTTTATTAGAGTTGACCATAAATTAGTTGTTTTTCTTTTACTAATTCCCAGACAAAGTGACCATCCAACAATATTTTAACTCCATTTATCTTTGTCTTCGGCCGTCAGTGCTATTGTTTTTATGTGTTTTAATTTTATGTGCATTTTAAACATTACAAGACGTTATTTTTGTTGTTCAGATAGTTGATGTTTGTTTATTTTGATCCTTTGCACCCACTTGGTTTTCTGGGGCCTGGTCCCATCCCCTGGTGTGCTTGGTAGTTTATGGGGGTGGGTGTGAGAAATCGTTTGGTCCCTGGATGATGATGTCCTGTGTCCAGCAGACAGAGGATGGGCAGAAGGCCTGTGTCCACTTGCGAGCAATCTGTGTCAGGTTTGCCTTCACTCCTAGGGTGTAGCCCTTCCTGAGTCTCAGCTCAATCACCCGCAGGTTGCTAAATTCTCTGCTTAGCTTTCATCCTCTTGGCAGCTGCTCTCCGCACGACTCGGCGCAGCTGGTGGCTGGCACGTGCCTCAGGGAGAGCTGTGCACAGAACGTGGGTGCCTCCTGGAGGGTTCCTCTTCTACAGGATCCGGTTCTGGTTGTGGGGAGCCTGGGGCTCACCCTGTGTGTCTGCCGGCTCCAGGCTACTGCTGTGCTGTCCTGGTGCCCAGCACTGCTGACCAGGAAAAGCCTGGCCTGGGGGCTGGTGCCCGCCTCTGTTCTCTGGATTCTCACTCCTCAAGTCTCAGCCGCCGAAGCGGTTCACCAGTGCCTTCAATTGGGGATTTTAGTGACTTTTAGGAACTCCTTATAATATGAGGCAGTCAGTCCATTACCTGCCAAATGGCAAATGTTTTTCCCAGTTTGTGAAGTCCCAATGTTTTAGTCCATCAGACTCTTTTTAGGAGAAAAAAAAGTCATTATTAAAATGACCCTCCTACGCCAGTGTTATTTTAAGGAATTCTTCCATCAGTTCCTGTAGTAATTCCAGAACTTCATTTTTCCATTTAAATCTTTTACTTTTTTTTTTTCTGTGCCACATGGCATGTGGGATCCTAGTTCCCAGACGAGGGATTGAACCTGTGCCCCCTGTAGTGGAAGTGTAGAGTCGTGAACCCCTGGCCACCAGGGAAGTCCCCCATTTAATCTTTGACGCATCTGTATTCTATTTTGGTGTAAGAAACAGGTACCCTCAGTTTTTTGTAGATGACACCTAGTTGTCAGAACACTGTGAGTCCATCACTGGTATGAGATGTTACTGCTTCTGTGTATTGAATTCTTGTATGTATTTGGGCTTGTATGGGACTTGTGTTTTAATTTCCTGCCCGTTCTGTCCAGTGATGTGGCCATCCGTGCTGTTTTAATTACCCAGCCTTGCGATGGTACTCCCTTGCCTTGTCGTGTGGCTCTGAGAATATTTTAATTCTAATCTCTCTTCTTTCATTAATGATGTTTCTGGTTGTTCTTGATGACTTTATTTATTTATTTTTTGGCCGTGCCACACGACTTGTGGGATCTCAGTTCCCTACCCAGGAGTTAAACCCAGGTCATGGCAGTGAAAATCCAGAATCCTAACCACTAGGCCACCAGGGAACTCCCTGTTTACTTTCTTTTTTCTTTTTTTTTTCCTGTTTACTTTCTACGTGAATGTTCCAGTCAGCTGATCTGACTCTTAACAAAAATAAATCCACCTTTTTGGTTTTGGTCTACTTGGAATTCATTGAAGCTGTAGATAAATTTAGGAAGAATCATTCCCTTGATACCCTGGCTAATCTGCGGAGTGTATTTGTGAGCCTCCCGGTGCGATAATGGGGTGTGGCGTTCAGTAGTCACGGCTGCTCTCAGCCCACCTTCCCTGTCTCCATCTGCTGGACCAGCTTCTGTCTGCTACGTGTGTCGGGGGTAGTGGGACCTCTCTTTCCTCTGGCTTTTCTGACTGTTTGTACATAGGGAGGCTGTAGATTCTCATTTATCGACTTTTTACCCACTGCCCTTATGGCATCTCTTGGTAATTTCACCTCCCCCTTTCTGGGCGTTTCTCATCCATATTGTCTTGTGCCTCTCCCCGTGGCACTGGGGGGTGGGGGACCAGCTCGCTGTCTTCCCAGCTGAGCTGGGACAGCTTGTAGTGTTGAATCGTCACATGTAATGCTGGTTTTGGCTTCATGTACAGAAATGAACATGCGCATTCAAACACCCCCACATTTCTGTAGATGTGAGCACACTTAGAATCACGTTAAAGCAGCATCTATCTGGGCCTGTTTTAATATGGATTGTTAAAACTGGAAAGCACATTGAATCATATTAACTGCTTGCTGACCACGTGCAGAGAAGATGGTAGGTTTCCCCACTGAACTGAGTGTTCTGGTGAGATGCATTGTGGATCAGTCCTGGGGTGGACCATCTGACTGTGGCATACCATTTGTATGTGTTGCTGTTTTACTTCTGAATGTGAAATTTTTATGTTTTGAGAAAAATTAGCTTTGCAAGAAGGGGCACATTCAGAAATGTGACTGGAGTCTGGTGCGCAGACCTCAGGCCTGGAGGGCACCTGCTTGGGGTGTGTCCCTGCTGTCCCGGGAGCCTGGCTGCTGCTTTCCTGGATGGCACAGACCTGGTATCAGCCCAAGTCCACTTGCCCCACTGCCTGAGTGCTGTTGGCACTGAGGTGCTTGTTCCTGGCCCTGGACCTCCGGAAGAGCCAGGAAAGGTGGGGGGCACAGGTTATGGGCCCATCGTAGCTGTGCTGGAGAAAGGCACCAAAGAGTATTCTGAGAAACATCCTCAGAAGGATAAGCATTGACTGTGGAAACACTACTGGCCCTTAGCTAGTTGAAAAGAAACCTTATCTGTCATCACCAGTTCATCTTTTATGTTGAAAATTCAAGAACTTTGAGAAGCTCTCCAGTGGGGCTGAGTTAGAGGGGTGGGTTTGCCACCTGGAATTGACACTGTGGCTGGGAGCCAACAGGGGGAGCAGGGCCGCCTGGACCTGGGGGTTGGTGGGAGGCAGTGGAGCCCTGAGCCGTAGCCGTACCAGCCTCCTTGGGAGGGTCCGAAGGCACCACTGTGCTCCTGAAACAGGGATGTAAATGCCCATGGGATCCATGGGACCTCACCCAGAATGTGACACCTCCGCCTCAGGACTGGGGTGCCTGCCATGCGCTGATCACACTGCACTGAAGACCTGAATTGGGGTGCACGTGGCAGACTCCAGAGCCCCTGCCTCTAGGTATGAGCTGCATTTGAACATGTTCGTCTTCAGTCTCAGGTGTGAGCAGTGAAGGGGGACACCTTCACTCTGGGCCGGTACCTCTCTCTGGTTCTGAGTTGGGGATCCCAGCAGACTGGGGGCCCTGGGGTGTCACACGTGGTCCCCAGGCCAAGCCTATGGTTTTGTCATAAGTACTGGGCCTGAGACGTCAGGATGTATTTGCGTTTCTCCTCCTGGCGGGTCTGTAACTGGTTAAGAAGAACGGAAGTCAGGGCTGTGTGATCAGATGTCTGGTGCACCGGGTTCGCTCACCAACCTTGTCCCATTTTGAAGCAGCTCTTGGACTTGCAGGAAGTTGTACCTGGAAGATGGGTTTTGCAGGCCTGAGTCCCTCCTGTCCCTGTCCTGAGGCCTTGGCAGCCCAGTACCCCTGCTGGCTTCCTGTGTGTCATTCCATCACGGCTGGCTGGTGTGGTGCAGACCTCGGCTGTGGCCCCTTCTTCTGGGAGCAGCATCTCTTTCTTGCAGAACTTTTGGGGGATGGGTGGTCATCCCTGTTCACACACGTGTGGCCCTCGGCCTTCCACACTTCATGGCAGAGAGGCAACCCGAGAGTTCTGGCCTCTTGTGACCCTGGGGCCTACTGGATGCCTCAGGCGTTTGCGGGGGGTGGGGGTCTGTGGTCAGCGCATACTTGTCATGGCTGCCCTAGGGACTTGGCCAACACCTGTGCCCTTTGCAAAGTCGGGCCCAAAGGGCTTCCTTGGTGGCTCAGAGGTAAAGAATCTGCCTGCAGTGTAGGAGACCCAGGTTTGATCCCTGAATGGGGAAGATCCCCTGAAGGAGGAAATGGCAACCATGTCAGTATTCTTGCCTGGGAAATCCCATGGACAGAGGTTGCTGGCGGTCTACAGAATACAGGGTCACAAAAGAGGCAGATAAGACTTAGTGACTAAACAAAGTCCGGCCCACCTGAAGCATCTGCCGTGGGGGTCGTGTTCCTGCCCTGGTGCGGACTATCACCTCCCAACACGTGCATGCTGGCAGACTGTGATCTGGTCACTGCAACAGCACTGCCTGTGGACCTAGACTCCCTCGGTGTCAGGCATGGCCCTCCCACGTCCTCACTGATGTTGGCCTGGCATTAATCCTCCTGTCTCTTCAAGCTGGGGTGGCTTTGGCTTCCCTGCCTGGGGGTTTTCATGGACCTGTGGCGTTTCTTTAAAAGAAAGGGTTAGAGTGGAGATCTGGGATCTGTTACAACTGCTCTGGTGGGGCCAGGAGGCTGCTCACGCTTAAGACAGTGGTCGACTGGCGAGTACCGGTGTGTCAGGGGATGAGGGGGTTCCCAGCAGACGGTGGGGTGGAGACGGCTGCTGGGCAGGGGAGCACAGGTGGGTGTCTTGATGGACATGGTGGAGACAGGAAAGACACTTTGCTGGGGTCATGGGATGTCTGGGCTGTAGGCAGAGACAGGTGTGTGCTTGGCACCATGCAGCGCTTCCTGGCTCCATGCAGGCTCTTCTTTGTAAGTTGAACTTAAGTTGACACTTTCTTGGCCTTTTTAAGCTTGCTGTCTCCCAGCATTGATGGAGTTAATGTTTTTTATTTTGTGTGCAATTTGTTTCTTTAAGGCCAGAAAGCCTAGGGTTGAAATAAATCATTCAAAGCCATGGATGAAATGTTGCCTTTGGCTTGTTGGTCTCCCGTGGAATGTTCAGTGATGTCCCGTAAAAATAACCCAACACGGAAACGACCAACCAGCTGTCTTCATCTCTGTGTCAAAACCATTTTAGGGGCCGCCCAAATCGGAGCCTGGAGGGGATGGGCTTCTGTTGGTGAAGCCCAGATTCGTGGGACCCCCACCTGGCGCTGTCCTGGGGGCGGTGCTGGAGCTCCCTGCCCCCTCTGGCCAGCCTTGCTGGTAGAGCCACTGCGGCCCTTTGAGCACTTCAGTAGGGTGCTCACTCGGTCTTGCCCTCATCCTGTCGGTGCCGCGGGGTCCAAGGCGGGACATGAAGTTCTTTTTGTTGTTTTCTTAGCCATCAGCTAGAGAAATACAAGATGCAAGGGATTTAAAGTTTCTTTTTTATTTTTAAAAAACTACTGTGGTGGCGTCTACTGTTGCTTCTCGAACCTTCCCTTTCTGGTGAGCGGGTGTAATGTACTGCTCTGTGAACTCACAGCCGAAGCTGGCATCCACACGTTTTTAAGAAAATTATTTGAAGTGGGGGCAGGACTCAGGAGCCCGTGACCCCACACTGTGCGCAGTGTTTCAGCTCTCAGACGCCGGGGGCTCGAGCCCAACAACATCCCCATGCGCACCTGGCTGAGGCCGGCTGGTGGTCGGTACCAGAGGGGCCTCTCCGAAGCGTCGCGTACCCTGGAGCACAGCCAGCATTTTGCCTCTGTGAGCCCCAGACCAGCTCAGTGTTTCCAGAGTGACTGGGGAAAACGGACTTTCTCTCTGAGGTTCTCCACGTTGGTTGGCATCCGCCTTCAGGAGTGCAGGGCCTTTCTTCCAGTCAAAAGCCTTTTTCTTTTGCAGTTGTGTTGAGCCTGGGAAAGTCTCACCGGTTCTTTTGAACTGATGTTTTTTTAAAAGAGTCAACGTGACTTTCAGGGAAGGTTTGGGTTCTGGCTCAGAGTGTGTGGAGGTGGGTGGCGGGGTCCCCTGGCTCTTAGGGCAGGCTGCCTTATGGCTCTTCTCCGAGGAACCAGGAGTTACTGCTCCCAAGGGAGAGGAAGGTGGGCCAGGCTGGGCAGGGCAGAACGAGCTGCGCCCACTGCTGTGACAGCAGAAGTCACACGGAGAGCGCCGGTGGGCCTCGCGTGTGCCGGAGCTCCAGGGCAGACGGCGTCACAGCACGAGGGGCTCCTGTCCTGAGTCTCTGAGGGCAGCGCTTATGATCAGCCTTGGGGCCATCATGGGAGGGATGGGCTGGGGACAAGGCCCCTCGGCGAGTAGCAGCGCATCCAGCTCAGCTTGCCAGGTAGCACCAGTGGGCACCAGTGGGCCAGAGGTGGTGAGGAGCCACCTCCTCACAGCCGTCCCGTCTGTGCCCTGCAGCCGCAGGCGTGTCTAGCGTGCTGGGTGATCTTGGGACTAATCATTGGTAGCCGGGCACCCAGTGGCCTGGGCCCACTACTGGGTGAGGGGGTGGGACAAGCAAGAGCCCACTTTAAGTTGGGTCAGTGCCCTGAGATTTTTGCTGTCTGGTGAAAACCATCAAGGGGCCCAATCTCTGCAGCAGTAGGTGTGGGCAGATGTGGCCACCAGGCTCGCCAGGATGCTTGGCCAGTGGGCCTGAGTCTCTAGCCAGCAGGCCCCTCCGTCACACTCACGCCCCCCTCATGCCCCACCCCGCCCCCCAACCCCATCGCCAGTGTGGCCCCTGCGGATGTGGCCCACGATTCCGTCACTTTGATGAGTTAGTGACCATCATCTAGTGGTCAGTGTGGTTGGGGCCTCTGTGGGCTGTACCCCACCCATAGGAAGGATGGGGGCAGCGGGACTGCGTGACCCCTTTAGCTCTCAGGGTATTTGTCTCATCCAGGTGGTGCTCTGGGTCGGCCTGGGCATCCTGGTGATCAGCACACACACCACCCTGTCCGTGAGCCAGGAGACCCCTGTGGACTTGGCGAAGGAAGCCCCGGGCGGCAGGCTTGGAGAGGCCGAGGGCGCAGTGAAGGCAGAAGCAGCCCCGCTTCCAGGTATGTGGCCCCCAGGTACGCACACAGGCCTGCAGCCTTCTCAGCGTCGCCACGGGTCATGGGGATGCAGTCATCACTTTCCAGGCCGTCTCACCTGCCCAGCTGCCTCCGTCCTATCCGGGTGATGGGGGCGGCGAGGGGGCTCCTGGGGGCTGTGTGTGCAGCCCCCTGCATGTGCCGCCTGCATGCAGGGGACAGGCTGAAGACAGCAGGGCAGAGATCTCAACTCCTCCCTGCACCCCCGTTCAGAGCACCAACAGGTAAGTAAACTTGTGGGTGTCACTCATGTTTGCTTGTTGTAAGGATGTAAATTTTAAGCCAGATTTTCTTGGACCAAGTCAGTGATGCCCCTCAGCTTTGTTCCCTGCGGCCTGCCTGGCCTTCCCTGTGGCAGCAGCAGCGCTGGCTGCTGGTGGATTCCAGATCCCTGTGGCTGGTGATGACTAATAAGCCCAGGTGGGAGTACTGGTCTCCCTGCCTACTGTGAGTGGCAGAAGGAAAGGTCCTGAGGGCTGTCCAGGCAGGTAGGTGTGTCCGGGAAGGTGCTCGCGGGACTGGGCCGCCTATGGTTGGAGGCTCAGGCCTCTCGGACGTGTCGCCGTCTCTGTTCCAGCCTTACCTGTCTCTGCTGAGAGCCCCTGCAGTTACCGCACCCCACACCAACTTCCTCAGGAGAACAGTCTCTCCTGGGGCTCTTTTGGGGGAGCCCTGAGCCCAGAGTAATGGGGCATGCTCTCCTCTGCCTTCCTTGGATGGTGAGGGCCAGCAAGAAGACTCCCCCTTTGGGAGTCCCCTGCAGAGAGGACCCCTGGGGATAATGGCACTCAGCAGAGATATTAATTGGAGTGGTCAGAAGCTGCTTGGGTATCTCCACAGTGGTTGCACGGATTCAGTAACTTGGACCGGAAGAAGCCTCCTAGAGGAGGGAGGGAGATGGCGCCCCTCCACCCCTGTTAGCAGCCCCACTGCATCATTCACCCCCAGGGGTCCTGGCCCTGGGTGCTTTGGGGACGCCCCCAGCAAAACGCAACTCGGACACTGGTTTCGTGTCTCAGCTGGCTGCCGGCCCGCCCGGTAGTGGGCTTCTCGGCATCAGTTGACGCAGCCAGCACCAGGCTGCCTGTCCCCACGGTGCTGGGCGGCCTCCAGCCCACTGCCGGCGCGAGCAGCTGCATCCTGTCGTGGAGGCGGGCCCCGGGCTCACCTGGAGCCGCCGCGGCCACATCTGGTTTCCATTTCTTCCACGAGTCTGTAACAAACACAAGGCCCCTCTCGGCACCACATGCCGTTTGTTTAACTCAAGTCTCCGTGTTTCTCGCCCCCCCGGCCTCCCCGTCATTGATGGGTTGCCTCGTTGAAGCAGAGCTGGGCCTGTGGGGCCTGGGCCGCGTGCCCCGCAGCCGTCCGCCCATCAGCATGTGAGGCAGGTTTATTGGTCTCTTTGATGTTGAAGAGGCCGAAACAGTACCAACTTTCCCCAGAGCCCGAGCTGGCCGTTGGACTGGGGGAGTCCCGCCCTGCTAGGGACACACGGGCCTGGCCACCCCCAGCCTGGCGCTCCCAGCAAGCGCAGGGCTTGTGACACGCCTGGTGTGGACAGAAGAGGTGGGCAGGCCTTCAGGAAAGGCTACGAGGCCATGACCGTGAGGCTGACGGCCCCCTTGAGGGTCTGGCGAGTGGGTTTGGAGTTTGTCATGCTCTTCAGCTCCTCCTCTGAGCGTGGCCTCATCCCCTTTCTTCCTCTCCCTCCCAGCCCATGGCTTGTTTTGGTGTTGGGAGCTGCCTTGGCCACACACCTTGTACAGCTTGTCCGTTCCCCAGTGGGGACCCGGCCCTGCTTCTGCTGGGTGGGAAAGAATGGGAAGGGCCAGGCCGGGGCCTGTGGGCAGCACCATGTTGGTGCGGGGACACAGCTGGCAGAGGGTGTCACAGGCCTGAGTGGGAGCTCGCCCTCCCCCATCTCCTTCCTAAGTTTCTCTTCTGAGGACGCGTCCCTTGTGCTGCTGTGCCAGGCGCTGGTGTACGTGGGCAGGAAAGCGTCCGGCCACCTGCAACCGATGTCAGCGTGCCCATGGGGAGGCCTGAGTGCAGGCCTGCCTTCCTCCTTGGTGCCCCCGCAGCTCTCCCAGTGCCCCACCGAGAAGGAGCAGTTAACACCCCTGTGCCATGTGACTTCTCAGTTTTTCTGCCTGTGTGTCAGACGTGGCTATGAGCTCGTCTCACCGGTGCTAAGATAACCACGCCAGCCACAGCTGAATCCGGAAGGACTCCTCAGGGGAGGGAGGGGCGCTGCCTCCCATGTTCAGCCCCGAGAGACCGGCCCACACCCCCTCCACCTGCTGCCCATGGGAAGACATGCCCATCTGCAGGAGAGTGTGACGAGTGAGCCAGACGGGGCTACCCAGCCACCCAGCTGGGACTTTGGGTCCAGGGACCCGTTGGGATTCCTGCACATCCAATAGAATGTGCTAGACAGGGTTTCCCTTGCTGCCTAAGTCAAGAAGAGCAGGTGTTCCCAAGTAGACCTTCTCACGTCAGCAGTGAGGCAGGCACTTTGAAGGTTGTCAGGAAAGGTACTCAGAAGCAGCACTTGGCCTTTTTAAAGGACTGTTAGTGGCTGCTCCTGCTCTCTGCATGGTCCTGGGGTCCCTTGCATCTCCTGAACTTGGGATTTACCTCCAATCAACAGTGATTCCATCTGTGGAACGCAAATGTGATTTTAAGAGACACTTTACTTTTGTGCTTGGCAGTCAGAGGACTGCTTCCATCTTCACTGATCACAAGATACAGAGAGATGCCCCAGACTCAGAACGGGGTCCTGCTGGGGATAGTCGAGGAAGAGGAGCCCCTGGCCCTGACCCTGTCTTCCGAGGCGGAAGCAGCCTCGAAGGCAGATGCTTGTTGCTGTGGACGGGCCTGTCTGGATGTCACACCCAAAAACGGCTGTACGTCCCCAGATTTCAGAACTGTGGTTGTCTGAGCACCGAAGAATTGATGCTTTTGAACTCTGGTGTTGAAGAAGACTCTTGAGAGTCCCTTGGACTGCACAGAGATCCAACCAGTCCATCCTAAAGGAAATCAGTCCTGAATATTCATTGGAAGGACTGATGCTGAAGCTGAAATACCAATGCTTTGGCCACCTGATGCGAAGAACTGACTCATTGGAAAAGACCCTGATGCTGGGAAAGATCAAAGGCGGGAGGAGAAGGGGACGACAGAGGATGAGGTGGTTGGATGGCGTCACTGACGTGATGGACGAGTTTGAATAAACGGGAGTTGGTGATGGACACAGAGGCCTAGCGTGCAGCAGTCCATGGGGTTGCAAAAAGTCGGACATGACTGAGCAGCTGAACTGAACTTGGGTCCTCTGTCTCCCTGAGCCAGTCACAGAACCGCCTGGTGTCCACACTAGACCAGTGACTGTCGGCCTGTCTTCTCAGGAGCTCCTGGTAGAAGCACCATCAGGAGGGTCTGAGTGTGGAGGGGGCCAGGCAGGTTAGAAAGCTTCCCTGCCCAGCAGAACTGAGGCAGACATGGAGTTTCCCTGTGTGGTGCCCACTCTGGGGAGCGGAGGCCACAAACTTGAGGCTGAGAGGAGGCCCCTCCAGGCCGGGGTGCCCTCTGCTGGCTACTCCCTCCGATTCACTGCTGCCTCTGGAGGGAGAAACAGGCCGGGCCCCTGCCCGGCCTTCATCCTTCCCTGGGGTGACCACTGTGGGTGAGTGCGGGCTGTTCTTCAGTTGCTAATTAGGAAGTTTGGTGTTAGTTTTACTGTGGCCCACAGGCATTGCTGGCAAACTGTTCCCACGAGGAGCTGTGGTTCATTTTAGAAAGCACTGCGTCTATTGCCGAGGACAGCTGCGAAGCCCGAGGCCCGGCTGCTGTGGGCGGGGTGGCCACGCTGTGTACCCATGCCCCTTGCTCAACCGAGGCCCCTGGTCATTCCTTTGCCTGATGATGGATGGAGTTTGACTTGTCCTACAACATGATGGAGATATTCTTTGTTTTGTTGTGGTTTTCCTTCCCTTCCTGGTCCTGTCTTAACTTGGTCATCCACTGGACACCACCTCTTGATTTTGACCCCCAGGGGCCTCTGGGGGCTGGGGACGGGGGGTGTTACCTGTGCTGTGGAGCGGATACCACACACTTACTCAAATCAGCCGCTGGATTGAACTGTGGAGTCCCGCGTCTGGCTCCTCCCAGTGCCGTCCCCCCTCCACTTTGTTTTGGACATTAAACCTCAGCTGCTGCAGGTACCCCCTAGCGAGCATGGCAGGTCAGCCCAGGTCCCTTTCCCTCCTTTGGAGGAGGGAGCAAGCCCACCTGAACAGGACTGTCGTGAGTCCCCCCAGAACCCCTTTGGGGTCCCACCACTGCTGGGGGTTCTGCCTCCCCTCTTGCAGGCAGCTTGTGCTCTGAAGGTGGAAAGCGGTTGCTTCGGGCCTGGGATGAAATGACTCTTTTCTCCCAGATAGTGTTTTAGTTTCTGCCACTTTTGCCTGATAGGTAGAAAGTGGTTTTGTTAATTTCCTAAGAGGCTCCACTTTGGCCATCCTCGTGGCCCTCTCCTCGAGGGCCTGCCGTGACTGAGCTGTTGGGCTTCCCGGAGGATGAGGAGGCCTGTGGGATACAGGCGTGTGTAGGGAGCCAGCTTTGTGGGCTGTGCCTCTTTCTCACCTTCCTTTTGATGGGAATTGCAAATCAACCTCCCATAGGCATTTTCCTCAAGCATTTCTCTCCTCCCCTTCCCCCTGGGCCTGCAGCAAGGGGTTGGTTGGGCTTGGGGAGGGTGATTGTCCCCAGGAGGGACAATGTGGGCCCTTACTGTCCCCAGGCCTCAAGTGGTGGGTTCGTGCTGCCACCTGGTGGTGATGGCCAGCTTTAGGCTGGGTGTCGCTCTTCTGCACCCAGTTAGGTGTAAATTGCATTTTGACATATTTTTGTTATGAATACACATGAAAAATGACAGTTTTCTGTGCTAGTTAGCTGCTAATGATTGAACAGGAAAAAAAAATAACTGCTTAGCCTCTGCCATTCGACTGGGGAATGTGATTACAATCCAGGGAAAACCGCCCAGTTGCCGTGCTGATTGGCGGTGTAGCCATGTGGAAACACCGTTCAATTATCTGTGCCGTGCTTACAGGCCAGAATCCAATTGTGGACGTGGCTGAGGACGGCCGAGATAAGCCGAAGCTGCCAAATGAGAAGGATGAGATGGAGCAGGCCCAGATTAAGGGCCCCGTGAATGTGCCCCCAAGGGAAGACACCAAGGAGAAGCAGGAGGAGGCACAGCTGGATCGCCCTGGTCAAGGTGCTACAACTGCCTGGGTGGGGGTGTGGGGGGCGGTGTCCATGGGGGCGGGACCTCAGCTGGACATCAGTCACGTGGTTGGTTGGGATGAGATCTCAGTTCACAGACCTGGAGAGGGAAAGCCACCCTGGGAGGGAAGGCTGGGCCCCCCCCCCCCAACTCCCCAACATCATCTGTCTCCTTCCAGGAGTTGCAGTACCTCTGGGTGAGGCCCACCGCCACGAACCCCCTGTGCCTCACGACAAGGTGGTAGTGGATGAAGGTCAAGACCAAGAAGGACTGGAGAAGGAGCGTCCATCCAAACACGTGGATGAAAGGGCCCTGGGGGGCAAGGGTCAAATGGTACCACCCCTGCTGGATTCAGGACGAGAGAGACCCAGACAGGACCAGGCTTTGGAGGCAGCGGGCGGTCTTCCCAAAGATCCCCAGAAGGTTCCAGAAGAAAATGGTCAGCCAGCCATTGAGCCTGTGAAGGAGGACCTGGGGCTGGGCGACAGGGGCGTGCATCCAGGGCCCCAGGCAGTGCTCCCTGAGGGGCAGGACGTCCCAGTGGCAGGCGCAGGGGCCAGAGCAGACGGTGCCCTGCTGCCTGGCCATGCCGTGGGGGCTGTGGGCAAGCCGGAGGAGAACAAAGAGCCTGGTGGGTGTAGGCTCCCTCCTCGCGGGGCCGGGGAGAGGCTGGGGACGGGGCAGGAGACACTGACCATCCTCCCTTCTGTCGCACTGCCGTTCTTTTCTCGCGAGATGAGCTTGTGTATGTCGCAGCCCTGATGCAGCTGCTGGGGCTTGGCAGCTTCTCTGACATTTGTCACACACTTGTTCGCCAGACCCGTAAGCGGCAGGTGCTGAGCTGCTCCTGTACGTCTGGGCGCACACAGGGCGCGGCGCGGGCCTGACGGGTAGCTCCTTGTTAAGTGCCATCTCAGAGCTACTGAGGACGGTCCCTGCATGCTAATTGATGAAGGTAGTTGACACTGGCTCCCTCCCACCAGCCTGTGAGATGTTAAATATTTTTTTTTATTACCTCCCTGGTACTCATAGGTTGAATATACAGTACCGGGGAGAGAGGGCCAACGTGGAGGGTGATTTTAGGAAATATTGGCCTCCTCCTCTTGTCCCCCCTCTACCTTCTTCTGAGTTTGCCTGCAAGCCTCCTGAGTCTTCGCTGTGTGTGCAGGTGGGAAGGCTCCCCTCCCGGAGGAGAAGCCAGGCCCGGGGGCAGCGCCACAGGCAGAGCCTCGAGAGCAGAGGACCGAGGAGGGACAGGGCGGGGAGCACGCTGGCAGCAAGCTGGAGGGTAAGGCCTTTGCTTTCTCCCTGCATCCTCCCAAGGCCTGGAGATACTGCCACTTCCTTCTGGAAGTGGAGTGTGGCCCAGAAGGAGACACAGGAGCCCATTGTCTTGCCAGTTTCCTGCTGAGGAAGGATCTTAAATAGCTCCCTTGCCAACTAACAGCCTTCTCTCCTCCATTTCACTTCCCCAGGAATGTTTTTATTTTCTTTTCTCCCCCTTTAAAAAAAAAACCAACCTGTCACTGTCATGTGACTTTCTATTCCCGTTTGTATCTCATTTCAAAATAGACATGTTAATATTTCCAACAAGCTGGCCAGGTGTGGGGGTCGTTAGCAAGGGTGGGAGGGCCGGTGACTCACTGCTGTCTTAGCACTCCCCTGCCACCGTGGCAGCAGCTCCCACCCTGTCTCAGCTGGGGCCCGGTGGGGATCTTTGCTCCCACCTGCAGTGAAGACCCAGCACCTGTCCCAAAGCGAAAGCTCGTTTTATCTTTTCCCTCCAGCGAACAAAACTTGCTCTGCATTCTCCTCCAGACCTTCATGCCCATTCTGGGGTGCTTCCCACTCTCTGCTTTTGATGCCCCCCTCCTCACAGCCCCACCTGGTCGGGCACTGCCCTGCACTAAAGGAAGTGGTGGCAGCTCTCCCAGCAAATGATCACTCATCCTGGTTTCTTTGGTCCCCACCCTGAGCCCCCGTGGGGTTACCCTATTTGCTGGCAGTGTCCACGGAGTGGCCCCTGGGTGTTTCACTGTGTGCTCTGAGAGTCTGTGTCTATACGTGGGGATCATGGTATAGCACTTAGGTGGGTTCATGGGATGCTCATGCCTTGCTGCCCCACGAGCTGCTTCCCAGAAGATCCTGCAGCCTCGGGATAGCTGGCTCAGAGTACCAGGTCCAGGAAGCCAGCCGAGCCTCTGCACGCAGAGGCCAGAAAGGCAGAGCTGAGAGTCCTAGGGTTTCCTGTAGCTCAGATGCCATGGAGTTCCGCATGTTACTGACTTTGGTTTCAGTCTGTTTGCTGGTCCTGGTCCTTAAAATCTGTTACCTAACCCTATTTGATTCTTTGACTTTTTCTTTTCTGGAAAGAACTTTCATGGTTTCCTATTCTGCCTTTCTCCAAATGCTTCTCAATGGGATGCACAGCTGAAATCAGAAAGATGGTGGCAGGTAGGAGTCGGGAGGAGCATCACAGTGAAGGTTTCTGTTGGGGTTTAAAGACGAGACAGCAGACAGTGTGGTCACTGAGTCTGGTAGCGCCTTGCATGGGGTGTGTGAGTCAGAACCCGGGATCCACACATGGTCTGTCCCCCAACTGGGCTCATCTGCAGCCCCTCAGGTGGGGTCCCCCCTGATGCCCCAGCCCACTCTCTTCTAGTCCACATGCCCTGGTGCCCCTTAGCCCCACTGGGGCTCTGCCGTGGGGCGCCACCACAGGACAGCCAGGTGCAGCCTGTAAGCACCTGGGCACCCCCAGAGATGGGGCGGGGCCTGCGTGTGACTTCCACGGTGTGCATGGCCTGGTATGAATGTGTTCTGCACGTGTGTTAATATCTGTGCAGCTCTCATCCCATCCGTGAGCCTGATCCCTGTGGTCCTGGGGGGCCGAGCAGCTGCATGTGGAACTCTGGCTGGGGGCTCAGCTTATCACCTCCACTCTGCTTCCCATCTGTCCCATGTTGCTTCTGGCTGGACATGGTGCACTTCACCCACCCCAGCCTTGGGCTAGGGCTAGTCCTCTGATGAGCCAGTGGTCAGGGGGCCTGCTCTTTAGAAACCCTCCCTTGGGGACAGGTGATGTTGGCACCATGGTCGTGGTCGAGGGAGCTGGTCTGGAGCTCTGTGGGATGGCGCTGTGCACTTCCCGTGTCTAAAGGGGGTGTGGGAGCCCTGAGATGATCCATGGAACATAGGCTTTCTCAGGCAGGCATCTTGGTCACCTTAGGATGTCTGGATGTGTGCCTGGTGGGGAGCAGGGGGCTGGATCACTCGGGCTGGCCTAGGGACCCATCCTCTGCATGCTTAGCCTCAGCATGTTCCTCATGGGCACCAGCCTCTGGAGGGAAGCCATGGCAGTCCTTGGGAGAAGGCCAACCCTGGCCTGTTTTGGAGGGTCACAGGTCACTGTTGGGGAGGACAGGCCAGCACACCTGCATGTGCCCAGCATGTGGGGCCCTCACTGGGGTCTTAGCTCTCGCCACTCCCAAAATGTTCTCCTTTCTTCAGATTCGAGCTTTTCCATCTGACAGTCTGTACAGTTACATCATCTTTCAAAGCTTCATGTTTAACGACACGTGTTATAAAAGTTCTTTAAGCCCGGACTGCTGGCTCTCCAGAGCTGACCCAGTGCTGACGTGTTTGTAGTGTGTTATGAGCTCTTTGCACCCGAGGTGTCCAGCCTTGGGGCCTCTTCTTGGTCCACAGTCTGTGGGGGCCCTTCCTACATGCACCTGCTGCAGCTGGCCTGCTCCCAGCTCACCTGGCGCTCCTCCACTGCCAGCTGCAGCCAGCTTCCCGGGGGAGGCAGGGCCGGCGGGAGCACTGGCGCAGCCTCCTCATTGAGGTCCCAGCTCTTGTTGCTGCTGAAGGGGAAGATGGTTCTGTTTGTCTTTAAAATTCTCACCTTGGAGGAAACTCTTAAAAAAACCAGTGTTCTTTTTTAGAATAGTTGATAGTTTGGGTCACCAGCCCAGATCACTTGTCATTTGTGGTTGTGGCACGTGGGTGCTGGCTCAGCCGGGTAGAGGGGAATGCCCAAGAGGCGTCCAAGGGAGGGGCCCACAGCCCCCCTTGGCCTCCCTGCATGCATCACACTGCCCTCAGCCCAGCCAAGCGCCTCTGTAGCTCCCAGGCTCTGACCGCGTGTTTTCTGCACCAGAAGCCGGCCGGGCGGAGATGCTGGACCACGCCGTATTATTGCAAGTGATCAAGGAACAGCAGGTGCAGCAGAAGCGCCTCCTGGACCAGCAGGAGAAGCTGCTCGCGGTGATCGAAGAGCAGCATAAGGAGATCCATCAGCAGAGGCAGGATGGCCAGGAAGGCGAGGACGGCAAGTCCAGGGGAGGGAGGGGGAGGGGCCGGGCAGGGTGGGGATGGTGGCTGCACCTGCTCAGGGAGGAGGGGTTGTCACTTTTAAGAAGAATTGTGCTTTTGTATGTATGTGTTTTGGCTGTGCTGGGCCTTCATTGCTGCACAGGCTTTCTCTCGCTGCGGAGCGCTGGGGCTGCACCCCGTTGTGGCGTGCTGGCTTCTGGTTTCAGAGCACAGGCTCTCGGCAGTCGTTGCGGCATGTGGGCTCAGTCCTTGTGGTGGGTGGGCTTAGTTGTTCCAAGTCACGTGGGATCTTCCTAGATCAGGGATCGAACCCATGTCTCCTGCATTGGCAGGCGGATTCTTTACCACTGAGCCACCAGGGAAGCCCAGGGATTATCCCTTAATGCATGAAAGCCAGAGTCTCCTGCCCCTTCCTGCCCGCCCCCCCATCCCCGTTGGATCTGTGGCTCTGTGGTCTAGAGTCCTGCTGGGCGAATTTAAGCAGGTGTTTGTATTCCTTGATTGCTGGCAAGCTGGCTTCATTTAGTCACTGCGTCGGTAGCTTCTGCTCGTCTCTGTGGCTAAACGGGTGCCTGACTTCATTTGCAGCGGACGTACAGCCTGAGCTGGGGGTGGCCGCACCCAGAGGTAAGGAGCAGGAGGTCCACGACGCGGGGATGGTGGAGCGTCCCCCGCCGCAGCCTGTGGAAGTCCTGCCCGGCGCTCCTGGGCGTCCCCTCGCTCCTCCCCAGGGGCATAGCCAGCACTCCGTGGAGGAGCCTGAGGGGGCAGCGGGCAGAGCCCCAGCTGCACCTCCTGGCGGTGCTGACCCGGAGCCCTGGGCAGCTCCAGCTGAGCCACGGGAAGGCCGGCAGGGCGCTGTGCCTGAGGCTGAGGGTGCTGGTGTGCAAGAGCGGGTCCCTGTGCTAGAGCCTGCCAGGGTGCCCGGGAGCCCAGAGCAACGTGGGGTTGGGGACGTCCCAGGGCATAGCTGGGATGTTTTTGGTGGAGGCGCCCACGAGGAGAAGAAACCCAGGAAGGAGGTAGCAGCTGCTGGTGCGGACGCTCAGGAGGCAGATGTGCCGGGGGTGGGGGCAGCAGTTGGGGCCCCTCAGGTAAAGTCCCAGCAAGCGAGCCGAGACCGGGCACCTGGAGGCAGGTCGGGGGTAGCAGCCCCCCAGGCCCAGGTTGTGTTACATCAGCCGGAACACCGGGCTGACCCTGCTGGAGGACAGGGTGGGCAGCAGGGTGGGCATGCGGAGATGAGGAAGGAGGCCCCCGGGAGGGAGCACATGCCTGCTCCCCGGGAGGACACCGCCGGACAGGAGCCCAAGCAGAGGCCAGACCCTGAGCTCGGGCCCAAACCCGCCATCCCTGGAGATCAGAAGCCGGACAACGCCAAACCCAACCGGGACTTGAAAGTCCAGGCGGGCTCCGACCTTCGGAGGAGACGGCGGGACGTAGCTCCTCTGGCAGAGGCGGGGCTGGCCCCGAAGGACGGCGTCATCATCAGCTTCAACTCACTGCCCGACGTGCAGGTCAATGACCTCCGCAGCGCCCTGGAGACTCAGCTGCACCAGGCTGCTGGGGGCGCCCTGCGGGTGGTCCCAGGCCGCCAGATCAAACAGCTGCCTGGGACCCTGGAGGAGCCCTGAGCCCCACTGAGGCCAGGGTGCTCTGGTCAGCTGGTGAACCTGGACCACGGTGGGTGCCAAGCCCAAGTCAGGCCCAGGGTGGAGTGACGGCTCTGCAGCTGCAGCCACTTCCAGGCTGACTCTCCCATGACTCAACTCCCTCCAGCCTTGAGGAGGAAAAACAGCCGCTCCCTGAGACCAGGAAACATGACCTGCCACCTCCTGTGTGGCCGTGGGAGCCAGCAGGGTTCAGGTGGAGATGTTGGGTCTCTGAGTGCTGACTGCAGCCCTGGCCCCCCGGCTGCCATGAGAGGCAGGTGTTACCCCGAACTTGAATTCCTTCTTGATGTTCTCTGTGACTGTCAGTACAGAGCCTGAGTAAATGTTTCTGCCTTCACCCCCTCTCACCGCAAATGCTGCGTTAAGTCTGAGAGGCTGGACAGGCCTGTGGATCCAGCCGCCTCCGCCCTGGTGCTCTGCTCTGCATACTTCAGTGTCCCAAGCGAGTGGTTGTGAGATTTAAAAAGTAAAACAGACCACTGCTGTCTGGTTGGTGCCGAGGTGAATCACCCAAAGGCTCCCACACCACAGACCGAAGCCGTGACCACGAAACCTGGGTTCGAGGCCCGGTGGGGAGGGGTGCATGGCCTCACTTCTCGCCGCTTCTCACTTCTTCCAGGGCAGCATCTCCCCTGGGTTTTCACCCTTGGGACTCATCTGTTGGGAGGGGTTTTGTCGTGTTTTTTGTTGTACTTTGTTTCAAGGGGCAGAGAGGCCAGTGGTCACCCCTTGACCGGGGGCTGGTTGGCAGGTGACCTGACAGACATGCTGGACTGTGCCCTCAGGAGTCTGGGGCCTTCACCTGCTTTGTGCTTTGGGCTGTGTGTGCCTCCTTCCCCTCTGGGGGCGGGGGCCACTCCAGACCCTGCCCCAAGGGGTCCATGGCGGGGCCACTCACTGACCACTAGCCAGGCATGCACAGGCCATATGACAGCTCCAGCCTTGGTCTCGGCTCACCTCTCCCCTGTGCCTTTTGAAATGGTTTTATTGTTTACTGTGATTTCTATGTCATCTTGAAGCCTCAAAATGAATAATAAAAGGAGTGGAGTCCTCTGGAAGTCAAGCTGATTCCCCACGAGCCCCGGGCACTGCTCACACAGAGGGGAGCTCAGTGAAAGGCAGCCGGGTCCCAGTGCTTCTCGCCCTCCATTCTTAACTAAAAATAATTCCAAGCAAACTATACCTGGCCAGAGTTTCCCTCAGGTTGGAACACCGTTTGTTGTTTCAAGGTGGGATTGCGTGTCCAGCCCTCTTTACCTGAATCTCTCACCTTGACCCAGTGTTCTCTCGATTTCTGCAAAGATAACTTCTTCCTCAGAGCAGGGGCCACAGCCATCTGAGAGCAGCAGTGCAGCCTCTGCCATTGCCTGCCATCCCTGCACCTCTGGACGCTCAGGGTCTTCTGTCCCAGTTAATGCTTGTATTCTCCTCCAGGTTTTCAGCTCCACTCCCCTCCCCAGTCGTTTCCTTCGGGAGCGATCTGGGCAGACCTCTGGGTGGGGTCACCGCGACCAGTACTGCAGGGAGCCATGGGGCCGGGGGACAGTGCCTTGCTTTCTGACCACAGGCCACCCCTCCCGCTGGGTCCCATGGCTGGTAGATGTGGCCGCTGCAGCACACCGGGCCACCAGGAGTGACCCTCTGTGCTGGCAGATACACGCGGCAGACACGAGGCCTGGCTGGCCTAGGTGACTGGACAGGACCCTGTCTGTACTCCCAGTTCTAGAATGGGGCCCCCCGAGCCCAGCCCGGGGTGGGAAGAAGCCAGGGCCGAGGCTGGGTATGGCCTCCCGTGGTGCAGCTGAGCCCTGAGTCCGAGGCCAAGACAGGTGGAGCATACAGAGCCACACAGGGTGACTGCCTCTTGGTGACACAGCTGAAGAAGCAGCAGGAACCATCTTTTCTGCATCCTGACACAACTCGGTTGAATTCCCTCCCATAAACACAGTTTTGAAGACAGGTTGAGTTTGGGGAGGGGAGCCAGGGAGGCCCGTGAGCTGACTTCAGCATGTGGTGAGCAGCCTGGCCCAGCCAGTGGGTCACGTCCACAGCCTTGGACCTGATACATGGCTGGTGGCCTCACCTGCCCCCGTGAACTGGGATCTGAAAGGATGGTAGGAGAGCACCAGGAGGGATGGTTCTGGAAGGGACCAGAGCGCCTGTGCACAGCAGAGATGCCAAAGTGCAGAGAGCACAAAGGGTCAGAAAGAGGCCGTCCTCAGGCAGGAGGCACCTGCACAGGGAAGAGGGGAGGCATTCTCAGCAAGTCTGTTTCCCTGGCCCGCTCCTCACTCCTGCCCTCAGCCAATCTGAGGGTCCATCACCCCTGGCTGGGATGGGGGTCATGTCAATGATGTCTGGTCCTGAATTCCAGTGGTGACTGGTAAACATGACTGCCCAGTCAGCCAGTCTTTAACAGCCCTGAAATCCTTGAACAGCGTATGGCTCCCCTCCAAGGCTGCCCTGGGAACTGCGTTTCACTGGGATGATAGCTCAGATATAAGGGGTTTCAGCACTTTGTGGGGGAAGTGCAGGAGCTTTTGTAAGAGGGAACAGCTCCGGGCCTCAGGGTGTGGGTGCCCTGGCACAAAGCTCTGGGACAGCAGGCCTGGGTGGAGCCAGAGGACAATGTGACCTCCACACCCTGGGGAAGGAGGCTCTGGGATGACACGCCCAGCAGGCAGCGCTCAGGATGCTGGAATCTTCCTGGGTCCCACTGGGTCTCCCTGGAGCTCCAGCACGTGTGCTGCTGCGGCCTTACCGAATCTCAGGATGAGGGGCGGGACCAGAGTGGGCAGGAGCCTGGCCAGGATGGACTTAGGCTCAGACTCCAGAGCCTGTAAGGGAGGGTGGGGCAACCCCATGGAGCAAGTCTCATGGGCACCAGGTTCCTAAAACAGGACCCTCCCTGGGTTCACCCCTTTGTCTGGAAGAGCAACCCCCACTTTTTTTTCTAAGTCAGAAAAAAAACCCATCAGTATCAGATTCCTACAGCTCGGACCTTTCCCTCACAGTGTCACTGTTCTCTCTTTGGTCTGTGTTATAACCTGGCAGTTACTTCTAAATGCTTCGCCAGACTGAGATGACATACCTTTGGTGAGAATGCTTTAAAGAACGAGACTCGCAAGGCAGCTTGTTCACAGCCCATGCACTCATTCTGCAGATGACGAAACAAATCTTACAGTATCTGATCTGATCTTTATTGTGGGTTCACTGTATCTTATTCTCCCCAAATCCTTAGGCGTGCAAGGCTGGAAAACCCATTCCCCTCTGCTCATGCGCGCCTAATGTGTTTTCAGTCCTTTTAGCCCCAAGAGCTTTTGAGGTTTTAGACGCTTGCCCCTTGAGATCATCAGTTTCAGGCACCCAGGGACGTGTACTGGAGCTCGTAGTCCTTCCTAACGGCCTCCTGTCAGGGTCTTCTTGGCCTGGAAGACAAAAGGCTGTGTCTGAATGGGTTGCTTTCAAGCTAGACATGGTTTCAAAGTTAAGAAAACTACCACACCAGAAGCCACCTCCTGGCAAAAACTTACAAAGAGCTTGGCCACGGGTGTGCAGCATGGGGCCAGGCTGGTTGGGGCACTGGGTAGCCAGGGCTGGGCTCAACCTGCTCTGTGGCCTCTCCCACCCCTGCCAGGTATTGTGCCAGCAACGAGTCCCATTTAGTCCTCCCCCTTCTATAAAGGAATCTCTAAGTCAGAGATGCTGAAACACTTGCCCAGAGACAGGCTCCCCTCCTGCCTCCTCATGCACCCCCACAGAGCCTCAGAGTGCAGGCAGAGTAGACAAAATGGCTTGTGTCTTTAAATGAGAAACCCCCACGTTCCCTGTCCTGAACTTCCAGTACGCAGGGCCTGTGGTTAGGTTGCCTTCGATGGAAAACAGCAGGAGAGGCGGTGACGCGCTCCCAGGGGCAGGACAACATGACAGAGGCAAAGGAGCATAAGGAATCATAGATGATCAGATACCTGTGATCCTGACTAATAACCACAGGCGGTAGGGAAAAGCCTGGTTTGGCCAGGAGTGTGTGATCTTTATTTTACATGTGAATCCTTCCAACCATTGACCACAGGATGAAGGTTTGTACCTCCCCGAGGGAGTGCTGTTAGTAAAGCAGGGAAGCTGCCAAGAGGCAGGAAGCAAGTCCAAGCGACACTTGCATCTTGGATGAAACATGTCAGATCAGAGATTGGTGACAAGGGCGGAGGCCGCATATCCCAGCCACAATGATTGCTAGGAAGATGCAAGGGGTTCTTTGAGCCCTCCCGGAAATGAAGTATGGCCCACGCATCAGCCATCCTGGAACATCGGGAAACTGCCTTGGATTCCCTCAATTCTGCTGAGCTGACCCAACTGTCCCCTCTCTGGTCCAGTACTCAGCACCAGCACCTCTGGAGAACAGAACTGACTGTGGGCATCGTGGCCCACCCCAGACCCACAGAGTCGAGGGAACCCAGGACCTTGACACCTTGGGCACCACCTCAAAAGCTTGTGCTAGCCTCATTACAGGCAGCCTCCGTGGCGGCGGGGGTCGCGCCGGCTGGTGTGGGGCTGTGCCCCGTTGAAGCACCTGTTGGAGCCCAACACCGAACCCAGAAGAAAAGGAATTCAGCTTCCCGAGTGGGTAACGTGGGTCCCCGCCCCCTAGGGTCCCACCCCCGGTCGAAGCTGGCATCCACTTACCGCAGCAGCGAAGCAGCTCCGCAAAGCCTCGAACTCCTGCGCACACAGATCCTTCTTCAAGCAGCCGCCCGGGGCCGTGGACGCCTGCACGCACCTGCCGTAGGCGGCGGCCTGGGGGCGGATGGAGACGGGAGAGGGTCGCCACGGCCCACGCGCCCGCTGATTAGCCGGGGCGGACCCCGCCGCCGCCGCTCCCGGGTCACCACTACCCGCCCCCCGCCAGCGCGCACCCCGCCCCGCGCGGCCCTTCCTGCCCCGCCTGACGACTCCGCACCTCGGCCCCACAGGCCGCTAGACACTCGGGGAAGGCGCGGAGGCGGCTTCGCACGCGACCCCACACAGCTCCGTTCCCCGACATGAGAGGCTCTTCCCGGCACCTGTGGGCGCCGCCATCTTAGGTCAGGCCTCTTCCGGCGCCCAACTGCTTGACAGGCAGGCACTTCCGCCCACAACCTTTCTTGCGCTTTGTCATTTCGTCAGGCTTAGCCCTCGCCTCTACCTCTCCGGAACCGCTCTTAAGTCTCCCAGAGCCCTGCAGTTGGCTCGTTGCCTGTCGCCGTCCTTGGACTTTGTATTGGTTTACGCGCAAATTGTTTTTCCCTGAAGTCGGCCTCAAGGCCCTCCTCACGCGAGTAATTGGCCCGCGGGGTCAGACTCACGCAGTGATTGGCGGGGGCCCGGGCCTGGCGGAATAGGGGCGGGGCCGGAAGGTGACCGGCACCATGGCGGCCACGCCGCCACTGCGGGACCGCCTGAGCTTTCTGCACCGGGTGAGTGAGTGCTGGCGGCCCCGGTCCCACCACGCGCCGCCTCCTGGTCTCGCCCCCGGCCCAGGCCGACAGCCTCCCTGACTGCGCACAGCCCCCGCGGGATCCCCGCGCCCCGTGTCCTCCGGCTGCTGCCAGGCTCGGCGTCTCCTTCGTCCCCCTCCGTGCCCTCCCACCTCTTCTCTCGCTTCTTTCCCTGTCTTCCGGCCGCTTCAACATCCCAGAACTCTTCTCATCTCAAATCCTACCCTTCGGCCCCTCCCGAGGCTGGGGGGGCACCACAGCCTTGGGGGGGGGCGGTAGGTCAGGCCACCCCTGTGTCAGGTCTGCTGTGGATAGTGACATCCCTTTGAACAAAATCCAATTTTTTCTGTTTTCTTACCCAGCTTAAAGTAGCTTTACAGAAAAAGAAACAGTGATCCCCCGAGCTCTCCGAGATAAACAGACGCTGATTCGAGGAGCGGCAGAAAACCTTTTATTAAGTGGTCCAGGCAGTGGGGGAAGCCCTGAATTCCAGTTCAAATTGTGCGGAGAGGACTGGGCGTTTTCAGGACGGCACAGAAGGGTGGAGTTCAACTGAAAAATGACAGGCGTTTGGGCGGTTTTGGTGGGATACGGCTGCTGTGCTGATAACTGGGGGTTACAGAAGCTAAGATCCCATCGTCCAGTAAGAACTGGGGGACGGACCCTGTCCCTCCTGGTGGTTACATTTTCAAGGAGTGGCCTTCAGGTCCTTGAGAAAGACTCTACCAAGTTGTAGGAGGTCTGGGTTCCCAATTGTAGAAAATGCTCCTAAAATGAGCCTGAACTGGTCCAAAGTCCAGGGTCAAGAAAGGGAGGTTGGGGTCTGTCACCAGAAATAGGCCAAAATGAACAGTGAATTCTGGCACTGTGAGCTTCCACAGGCAGGCGGCGAGGGTGAGGGGGGTGCTGGGTTCACCCTCATGCTGCTGAAAGACCGGTCAGTTCTCTTTGAGCAGAGGTTTCGCTATGTGCTGAACATCCTATGGTCCTGCAGACCTTTCCAGCTTCCCTCTGGGTCTTGGTGGACAAATAGCGTAAGCAGTCTCTTGCAACATTCAGGCCAACTGTGTCTGTGGCCAGCACCTCAGAGACTGCACCTGAGGTCTCCTGTCCTGTCTACACTGAGGGTCATACCCCCCAGATGTGCCATGAGGTGGAATGGGTGTTTCTGGTGTTTATCCCTAGAAATTGTACATCTTTGTGCTGAGTCAACTCAGCATAAACACCTTTGTGCTGACAGATAAGCGTGAGACACACAGCTGAGTCGGTTGTTCTTGTTTTGAGTTGTTTCTGTGGGATCCTTTCCTGGAAGTGGCGCTGTAGGTCTGTCAGGGTGAATGATTGTGTCACAGGGGCTCACCCGAGGAGTCTTTTTTTTTTTTTTTTTTGCCAGTCCGTAAGTTGGTATACTAAAGGTGCTTTTAAGTTGTGTGGCTGTAGGCGTAGGGGCCTGGGGGGCGCCATGCTGAATCGTGACCTTTAGGGCCTGTCACCCATTTCCTCTTCCCAGGCGTTCATCCTGGCCTCCAGAAGGGAGGCTTCTGCAGGCTCTCTGTGGCCGGTGGGACCATTGCTGTCCTCTTTGGGTCCCCTGACCCTGTGGCATGCCAACTATAAGCTGTGTGGAAACGGATCCCCAAGAATGAGGGCTCCTGTGGCCACTCACTGTGGGCTGGGCTCTCGCTCCCTTTCAGCTCCCGATTCTCCTGAAGGGAACGTCAGATGATGATGTCCCGTGTCCAGGTTACCTGTTTGAGGAGATTGCCAGTATCCTTCCTTGTGGATACATCTGGGGGCCCTGTAGGCTCTCCTACCCCATCTCCCAGGGTCCCGGACTTCTCCTACCCTGAGGAGGCCCTGGCTCCTTTCCTATAGCAGCTAGGTGTGTGGGCTCTGAAAGCCACCCTACTGATGACATGAGGCTCAGGAGACCCTAGAAGCTGGGTGTTCCTGAAACCAGGGCCTGGGGTGGGTGCTTGTGGTGGAGGGGGCCACACTGAGGAGTTTGATGGCAGGAAGGCCCCGCTTCTCTCCCTGGCCAGGGCATTGTGTGGCCCGGGGTTAGTTCGCCCCTTCCCTAACTGAGCGGCTCCCAGAGATCTCCCACGAATCCCTGGGCAGCAGCCAGTGTCTCCTGGAGTACCTGCTGAACCGTCTGCACAGCGGCTCTGGCCGCGTGAAGCTCAAGGTGAGTCCGAGCGGCTCCAGAGGTCTGCGCGGGGGTTAGGTCAGGGCCCCGTCCCGCCCCTGGTGGTGCGGCTGGAGGGGAGGGATGAGCTGGGGGCGTCGGGGGGCTGTGTCGGGTGGGGCACCCTTCTGTGGATCCAGCTCTGCCCCACCCCCCGTCCCTGCTCCCCCAGGTGCTGAAGATCCTGCTGCACCTGTGTGGTCACGGCTCCTCATCCTTCCTGCTCATCCTGAAGCGCAACCCTGCCTTCATCCAGGAGGCCGCAGGTACGGGCCAGCACTGCCCATGGGAGGCGCAGGGAGGAAGGTGGCCAGGGCAGGTCTCGGCCAGATCCCTTAACCCGAGCCCCTGCCTCCCTGCCCCGTACCTGTGCGCCCCTCTGTGCCCTGTCCACACTGTCCTTCACTGCCAGTTCCTCCCCCCGTCCCGGCCAGGCCAGGCCAGCACACGGCGCAGAATGACTGGTGTCTGTCCGTGCTCTGTCTTAGTGGCCTGGACCTTTCCTGTCTGTCCCTGCCTTGGGTTCCCTGTTCTCCCCAGGGCTGCTCCTTCGGACCCTAGGAAGCCCTCCATTCTTGGAAGGGCTGGGAGGGTGGGGGATCAGACTAGTGAGGCTGTTGGGAGACGTGGGACCCTGGCCTGTGGTGATCCAGGTGACAGGTGAGTCTGGGGTAGAGCCCTGTCTGTTACCTGCCCCTGGGTCAGAGGTGTTCCTGAGTCTCTTGTTAATAAGAACTGGTGGGGGGATGTGGCCTGAGGTCTTCTTGAGTGGGGCAAATGGAACAGGAAGGCCTTGGCCTTCAGGCCAGAACCCACACCTCCAAGCTGTCCCTGAGAGGGCAGCCACGGAGGAGACTGAGTCCTCTGTCTACCGCTTGCTTGTCGGAGACCCTCAGCAGTTCAGTGAGCCCCACCCACCAGGTGCTTGGACTCATTCCACCCTGCCGCACCCCGAATCCACTGTCTTCCCTTTACTGCAGGCGCGCTGAGGCCAGGCCGGGGCTGGGCTGCCCGTGGGCCCTGGGGTCCATGCGGGTGCCTTGGAGACAGGGAGTGGCCTCGGAGGGGGCACAGACCATTACTTGGCAGATGCCCAGAGGCGTCCAGGGGGCTGGGGACACTCTCGTCACAGCCCAGCTCCCTGGAGTTTGTGCACTGAAGCAGCATGGTTGGTTCATCCTCACCAGCCGGAGGGTCAGAATGGGCCTGTCCCGCTGCGCGGCTCACACGGTTGTGGCCAGTGCTGGGCCTCACCTCTGTCCTGGCCTCTGAAGAGGGCAGAGGAAGCAGAGGGGGACCGTGGTTCTCTATTAGCACCAACGTCTCTCTAGCTCTGAGCACTGTGCTCAGAGGACGAGTGCCCAGATAGACGGGGCTGTGAGAGGAGCTGATCCTGGAGGTGGGGGGAGGGGTGGCCCAACTTTGGGGGCCTGGCGGGGGGTCCCTGTGACTCCCACAAGGAGGGTGGGAGCTGTGGCAGGACGTTGGGGAGGTACCCTGCCCTGGCTGGTCTCAGCGCCCTAAGGCAAGAGGAGCCAGCGAGATTTAATGAGACATAAGCTTCCCAGGTTGGAAAAGTAAATGGCAACCCACCCAGCATTCTTGCCTGTAGAATCCCATGAACAGAGGAGCCTGGCAGGCCATGGTCCGTAGGGTTGCAGAGAGTCGGACATGACTGAAGTGACTAAGCATGCATGCAAGCACACAAGCTTCCCAGGTGGTGCTAGTGGTAAAGAACCCGCCTGCCAGTGCAGGAGATGCTGGAGACATGGGTTTGATCCCTGGGTTGGGAAGATATCCTGGAGGAGGGCATGGCAACCCACTCCAGTATTCTTGCCTGAAAACTTTCATGGACAGAGGAGCCTGCTGGGCTATAGTCCCTGGGGTTGCAGTCAGACACGACTGAAGGGACTTAGCGGACACAAGTTATCTGATGGGCCACAGCTGAAGCTTTACGAGCAGGAGACCTTTCAGGCCGTAATAAGGAGTGGTACATTGACGTGGCCCTGGTGTTCTGGAGGTTGAGTTGCAGCCTCACAGCTGTGGGTGTGGGAGGTGTGGGCCAGGGGGCACCGAGGGGCTGTGAGGGCACAGCTACCACACGCCTGGGAAGGCAATGCCTCTGCTTTAGGAAGCCCCCAGGGACTTGGTTGAGGGGGCTGAGCTGAGGGCTTCAAGGGGGGCTGGGCAAGGCCAAGGCTCACCACCTGTGTCGGGTGTGGGCTTTGAGGCTGGGTGGTTGGCATTGCCCAGCTCAGCTCTTCTCCCATTTGTCCCACAGTTTTCGCGGGGCCCCCGGATCCTCTCCACGGGAACAGCTTATACCAGAAGGTGCGGGCGGCCGCCCAGGTGAGCCCAGGACCCAGGTCACTCCCTGCTCTCCCCGCGCAGGGCCCTGGCTCCACTCTTTCTGCAAGACGGAGCCCCTGAGTGGCCCTCAGGGGAGAAGGAGGGGTGGGGGGACCACGGGTGTCTGGTGCTGAGTGCCCTCTGCCTCGTCTAGGACTTGGGGGCTGCCTTGTACTCGGACACCTTGTCACCTCTGCCTCCCTCCCAGCCTCCCAGGACCCTGCCTCCGGCAGGTACGCAAGTACACCCAGCCCTGTCACTGGGTTACTCTGGGCGGGCCTCTCCTCCCCCAAATGTCCGGGGTTGAGGGCCGGGTCCCCGCTGCTGTTGATGTGGGCCTCCCCACAGGCATGGGCTCCCAGTCCAGGCCCCAGAGCACCCTGCAGGGCTTCGGCTACAGCAAGGAGCGGGGTCACACAGGTGAGTGCTGCAGGGCCTGGGGCCCGGCTGAGGGCGAGGGGCGGGTGGGCCTGTGTGCCCCCCACTGACTTCTCTGCCACCCTGGGGCGGCTGGGGAGGTGCAGTCGGCTCTCCTCACCTGACTGGTGAGAAGCCAGGCTGAGGGTCAGCCCCGCACTTGGGATGTCAGCCCTGGGCTCCTTCAGGGAGCCGAGCGCAGAGGGCGGTGGTCCCAGCTGTGACAGAGCTGACTTGGAGCTGGCGTGGTGCCGGCCCTGCTTGCGGGGAGAGCCCGAAGCCCCTCAGGGCCGTGTGAGCCTCTCATGGGCTCTGGGCCAGGTCCAGCTGATATGCTGGCCACTCCATCCATGGCTCCTAGTTCCTCGGCACTTATGATTCCTAAAGTGGGTTGGCCTTAGAGCCCACCTGTTCCTAAATTGGGGGTGACCGCCAGATTACCCTCCACGGGGCACTCCTTGGGAAAGCCCCCAGCACTGGATGTGAGTGCTCCCTAAGTGGCCAGGGAGATTGTGGTTCTCAGGACAGCCACCTTAGGTGGCCCCGTGCTCTGAGGTGGGGACACAGGAGGGCCAGGGCACAGCTTTGCCATGAGCTGCTGCTCATCCACGCTCCTTGGGGCCAGGATGCATTGAAGTAAGT
Source organism: Cervus canadensis (assembly GCF_019320065.1). NCBI lineage: Eukaryota > Metazoa > Chordata > Mammalia > Artiodactyla > Cervidae > Cervus > Cervus canadensis. Next base: position 11,481,038 of record NC_057386.1, on the reverse strand, counting down.
TCACTGCAGAAGCTTCTGGGAGGGCCCTGTCCCTCCATACGGCCTCTGCTCTGTGACTGCAGCTTGTGTCCCAACCTCTTGGGTCCTGGGCAAGGAGCAGCCATGGGCACTTCATCCCGGGAACACAGGGTGGGACTGAGGGGTCTGTGCCGTCTCCTCTCTATCTGCTGCAGGCTCCGCGGGTGAAGCCTTCCTGTCCACCATACAGAAAGCTGCAGAGGTGGTGGCCAGTGCCGTGCGCCCTGGGCCTGAGAGCCCCAGCTGCCAGAGGTCCCTTCAGCGGGGTGACGCCTACCAGCCGGCTGTGACACCTTCAGCCAGCCTCGGCACCCCCGCCTCCGGGAGCCCTCTCCCCGTGGCCAGCCCAGGAGCGAGAGGTATCGAGCTGGACTCCTCCCTTGGGGCGCTGGCTTCCCCCTCCCCGGGCCCTGGGCTTCCGGTCACCTGCTGGGGCTGGGCGGGAGCAGACGAGGGAGGAAGAAGAAAGCAGTGCACCCATGGTGGGGGCAGGGGGCAGGAGCCCCACCCTGCAGGTCCCGAGACACCTCTCAGAACCAGCACGTGACAAGCTTGCAGAGCCAGCTGCCCACAAGACTCGGCTCCCTGCAGCCTCTGCGGCGGTGTGCGTAGGGCAGCCCTGCCTTGACCCCCATGTCCAGTGTTCTCTGTCAGCCTGCTCTTGGTGGGAGCTCAGGTATTACGGCCCCACGAGAGGTGGGGTCTGCCCAGGATCCCGGCTGCTCAGACACAGAAGCTTAGAGCTGGGACAGGAGCCATCCCCAGCTCTCGTGTGTTCACCCAGCGCCTTCGAGCAGCTCTGCAGCCCGTCAGGGCCCAGAGGCAACAGGGGAGCCCTCCGCAGGGGCCAGGCTCCATGCCATGTGTGTTCTAGTGGTGCGCCGTGATATGGGAGGGAGCGACGACTGCCCGTGCCCTCCGCCTCCACTTCTGCCTCTCCCAGAAGCAACGTCCCGTTTGCCTGGCTTGGAAGAAGAATGTCAGCACTTGCTGGGACTTGAGCGCTGCTGTGCTGGGCACTGTCCCCACTGCCCTGGCACTGCATGGCCTCCCGCCCGCCTGGCATCTGGCATCTGTGTTTTCTGGGCAGGCATGTCCTGTGCGGACCCCCCACCCTGGCCCTGAGTGAGGGTGTGCTCTGTTCTGCCCCGTTTCCTCTCGGGTGGTGTTTCCTGGAGCTGGCGCCCAGGCAGCTACCGTGTCCACATCCCAGGACCCAGCCCACCGGCTCTTCCCTGGGTCTCCCTATCCAGGGCTCCTGGGGAGACGGACCTGGGGCCAGTCTGAGGCCCCCAAGGGTCCAACCCTCAGTCGGTGTTTCTTCCAGCAGTGAGACACCAGCCCGGGCAAGCCGGAGGCGGCTGGGATGAGCTGGACAGCAGTCCCAGCTCTCAGGATTCTTCCCAGGAGAACGATGACCTGGGCAAGGCCTCGGACTCGGGCAGTCGGTCGGGCAGTGACAGCCCCTCGGGGGCCAGCCGGGCACCTAGTGACCTAGCAGAAAGGTGATCCAGCACCCCAGGGCGCCCCTCCATTCCCTACCCTGATGGGGGAGAGGTGACCTGGAGGGGGCGTGAGGGAGACCAGCCTTTGTCCTGACCCGCGTGCACCCGGCAGGGTTGAGGCTGTGACCCTGAGTGACTGCCAGCAGGAGCTGAGCCTGGTCCGGACTGTGACCCAGGGGCAGCACACCTTCCTGAGCCGAGAGGAGGTGCAGCACTTCATCAAAGAGTGAGCCCCGACCCATTCCAGGGCCCCCTCTTCCCCGCACCTCACCCCACCCCTCGCCCTGGCTCTGCACACACGCCCCTTGCCCCACAGCCCCAGCCCTGTTGCGTGGTGCCCCCTTCCTGCAGGTGTGGCCTCCTTAACTGTGAGGCTGTGCTGGAGCTGCTCATCCGCCACCTGGCTGCCACCAGTGAGCGTGTTCAGATGGTAAGGAGGGCAGCAGGTGGGGCTGGGGGTGTGCCTGGGCACGGGGAGTGGGGAGAGTGAGCACAGGATGCCCAGTCGATTGTCTGGTCGATTGCTGAGGGCCAAGAGGAGGGAGGGAGGGAGCCGGTCACACAGACCTCCCTTGGGGAGGACCCAGCTGACATCAAGCCCACCCACCCCACAGAGAGCCCTGGGTGCCATCGCCTCCCTCGGGTGCACTGACCTGCTCTCTCAGGAGCGAGTCCTGCTCCTCGCCCGGCCTCGGCTGCAGGAGCTCAGTGCGGGCAGCCCCGGACCCGTGACCAACAAGGCCACCAAGGTGGGCAGCTTCAAAGGCCCAGAGGAGGGGGTGCAGGACACCCCAGCAGTCCCACACCCTCCCCCCGCCCCCACTGCCTTCCCTAGACGTGTCCCTCCTCCCGCTCCTGCGGCTGGCACAGGCCATGTCCTTAGAACGGCAGTTGGCGGCCTGGCCTCTTCCCATACATGGGACCCCCAGGTTTCCCCGACCTTCTGCCCAGCAGATCTGCTTTTTGGGCAGTGCCTTCTCCCTTGTGGCTGTCTCCTCCAGGAAGCCCTCCTCCTGCAGGAAGCCCTCCTTGACTGCTTGGATGGCTCTCTTCCTCTGCTCTGTACTCTGTGTCATGGGTCTAAGCTCTGCTCCCATATCCCCAACTCTGGGAGGGCAGAAATGGTTGTCTGTCTGAGTCCTCTTCCCACTGATGAATGTGGGGAGGCCACCTGCAGTCTTCTCTGGGGCCTGCTGTTTGCCTCTCTTGGCTTCCAGTTTTCTGTATGGCAGTGGACAGTTCAGATCCTTAGTCACCTGTCTCTAAACCGCTCTTCATCAAAGCACTAGTGAACCTGCCACACACGAAACACGTCGAGGGCACATCACGGTGTTGCTAAAGCCTGAGAAGGACCCAGGAGTCCAGCTATCAGGAATGACACTTGGGTGGGGGTTGGGGATGCTTCAGACACATCTCTTCCCTCTGCGTGTCAGGTGCTTGTGTGGCACTTGACCAGGAGGGGGCGCTCTTCCACTCTGGCAGGCCACACAGCAGCTTGATGTGGGGGAAAGCATCTGTTTGTATGACAGCTGGTGGAGAGCAGCAGCGGTACTGCTGGGGGATGACAGAGTTGTTGTGAGTGGCCAGCGGTCCTGCCCTGTGCTCTGGCCAGCAACATTGAGGAGGGGACCCAGGAGGACCTTGTCCTCTATGATTCCTGAAGGAGCACAAGAGCCCTCACCAGTTCCCCTCTTCCCTCGTTCAGATCCTGAGACACTTTGAAGCCTCCTGCCGACAGTGGCCCCCTGCCCGGAGGCCCCCCGCCGAGCCTAGCCCTGCAGCCGCCCGTGTGGGCCCATCAGACCTGCTGACCGACACCCTGCCTTTCACCGGGGGCCAGGCCTTCCTACAGCCTCTGAGTTCAGCTTTGTTTTCGCCCAAGGGCAGCATGCCCCCATCAGGGCTGCAGCCCAGCCCTGTGCCCCCAACGTCCCCAGAGAGCTGCCCCCTTCCAGTCCCTGGGGCTGCCAGGGAGGCTGAGACCAGGCTGGCAGGTTCCAGAGACCAGGGGGCTGCATCTGAGCAGGGCCTGCTCTGCATGGACACCCCAAAGGGAGGGCCAGAGATCAGCCTGGGCCCCGGCCACAGCTGCAGCTCCTTATTTGCTGGCATGGAACTGGTGGCCTGTCCCCGCCTGGTGGGGGCTGGGACTGCTGCAGAGGATCCCCTCTCAGCCCACCAGGCTCCCTGGACGTTGTCACAGAGGCTGGCAGCAAAAGAGCCTTCCAGCTCTGAGCCGTCAGCTTTTGCATTCTTAAACTCATGATCTTGTCCGCCTGGGCCACGTGCAGTCTGTGTGCTCCCTGGCCTGTGACTCCCAGGACCCTGTGACTTTGTGCTGTCCCCTATGCCCACAGCCCCCGATTCCCCTCTCTGTGGTCAGCCTTGCCCTCCCCTGGCCTCTTCCCCTCACCCACTGAGGCCTTGGTGTGAGCAGCTACCCAGCCAGGCGAGCTTAGAGTGGATGGCTCACCCAGGGATGAGAATGGCCGCCAGTAAAGCCCAGGTGATATTTTAGTCCATGCACCAGCCAGAGCCAGACCACCACTGCGGTAACGAGGTGCCCATGGGAGCTGCTCCTCAACTTTGCCCCTAAGGTGGGTTTCCTGTTTTTCTGCTGGGAGGCAGGACCTTCCTCTTACAGCCTGCCCTCTGGGTTTGATGGCCTAGGAGCAGCGTCCCCGAGCACTCTGCAGGACTTGCAGGGAGGGCAGGACAGGCCCAGAAAGAGGAGCCGAGCACAAGCTAAGCCTGGCAGCCGGTGGGCCCTGGGGTGCCGGATCTCCTGCCTCATGGCCATCTGCTCTGGCGGGTTGAGCACACCGTCCTCTTTTCCCATCTGCCAGAGGGATGAAGGGAGGGCAGTGGGGCAGACAGCATGACGTGGCCTGCTCAGAGGGCACTGGGGGGAGCTTACAGGAGAGGCCTGGTGACGGAGCTTGGAGACCCCACACCCATTGAAATTGGCCCAAGTCCCCGGGATCCTTGTGGGCACACAGAGAAGGGTACCAGGGGAAGACGGAGAGGACCCATCTGCAGGCTGAGCCCAGGCCCGGTCTCCAGCCAAGCTTCTGCTGTTTCCCGGCGACAATCCTGAGAGGAGGATCCCAGGGCCACCTCACTCATTCCTCCACCCCCACCCTGCTGTCTCCTTGGCCAGAGACTGGCCATTTGGACTTGAATTCCCGTAGCAGCAGGCAGGCAGGCACGGAGCCTTGCGAGCACTGACCTTGGGGTCCCCTGGGGAAACCCCTGCCTTCCTGGCCCTCAGAAACAAGGATTTTTTGGGTCAGTTTGGAACCACTGCTTGGGTCTTTGTTTTTGAGCTCAGATCCCTCCCTTTGAGGGAGGGGGGTGTTGTAAGCAGCCTCCCACCTTCTCGTCCATCAGGATTAGGGTCTGGGTAGGGTTAGGGCAGCATCAGGTCCCTGTGTGACCCGTGTCATCTCCCCACTCCCGTGACCTCTGCCTGCAGACTGTACAGCCACCTCAGAGCTAGGGCTGTGGTCGCTCTGGGGAGAACTGGGGATGGCCTGGGGTCATACCTCCCACATAAACACTGCTGTTCACAGGAAGCTGCACTGATCGCTTTTTCATTTTCTATCTGCATGTGTGTGTGAGAGAGGAGAGAAAACGGCACTAAGAGGCACAGGTAGAGACTTCTAAAAGCTGGGACAGGTATCAGTACTTCCCTCCAGCGGAACTATCTTGTCCAGTAATTTTCTTAATTGCAAAGTTTCTAACTACAAAATTCAATTTCTTAAGTAGATTTAGGACTATTTGGGTTATCTATTTCCTCATGAGTTTCAATAATTTGTGTCTTTCAAGGAATTGGTCCATTGTGAATATGGCTATAGTTTTTTCAGCCTTTCTTTGTTCCTCCAATTTTTTTTTTTTTTGTTCTTCCAATTTTTATAGTGTCCCACCTTTCATTTCTGATATTAATTCCCCCCCCCTTGGTTAGTCTGATTAGAAGTTTATTGATATTATTGACCTTTTCAAAGAACTAACTTTTGGTTTTGTTTTTCTTACTGATTTTATGTTTCGTATTTTATTGACTTCTGCTCTTTACTGTTTCATTCTTCCTGCTGTGGATTTTTTTCTTTTTCTAGCTTTTTAAAAGTGAAAGCTTAGATTATTGATTTAAGACCTTTTTTCTTTTTTAATATAAACATTTAAAAATTTTTATTTTTGGTTGCAGTAGGTCTTCCTTGCTGCGTGCAGGCTTTCTCTAGTGGCAGAGCGTGGGAGCTACTCTTCTTCGCAGTTCATGGGCTTCTCATTGGGGTGGTCTCTTTCAGCGTGGAGCACAGGCTCTAGGCACACTGGCTTCAGTAGATGCAGCTTGTGGGCTCAGCAGTAGCGGCTTGCGGGCACTAGAGTGCGGGCTCAGTAGTTGTGACTCAGTAGTTTCAACTAAGCTCATGGGCTTAGTTGCTCAGTGGCATGTGGAATCTTCCAGACCAGGGATCACACCCATGTTGCCTGCATTGGCAGGCAGATTCTTATCCACTGTACCACCAGGGAAGTCCTAATGGAAACATTTTTAATGCTATACATTTTCCTCTAGACACTGTTTTAGCTACATCCCATGAACTTTGATAACATTTTAGTATTTATTCAGCTCAAAATATTTTCTAATTTCCCATAAGACTTCCTTTTTGTCTGACTTTTTTTGGGGGGCACAGCACCAGGCAGCATGTGAAACCTCCTGGACTAGGGCTCAAACCCGTGCCCCCTGCAGTGGAAATGCAGTCTTAACCCCTGGACCACCAGGGAAGTCCTGATAGATTATTTTAAAATGTGTTTTCTATTAGTACTTTAATTTTTATATTGTAAGAGAACATATAAGACTTTCATTATAAAGATTTCAAGCTTTTTCTAAAGTTTGTTTAGTGGCCCAGGATATAGTCTATCTTGGTGAATGTTCCATGTGCACTTGATTTGGAGAACCACAGACCAATCTCCTTCATGGACATAGATTTTTTTAAAAAAAGCCCTCAACAGAATATTAGCAAAACAAATCCAGATGTATACAAAAAGTAATGATACATCACAGTAAGTGGAGTTTTTTCTGGGGATGGAAGGCTGGTCCACCATCTGAAAATAGTGCAATTCACTATATTAACACACTAAAGAAGAACAAATCACATTATTATTTTACACAGAAAAAAGCAAGAGATAGATTTCAACATTCATGATTAAAAAAAAACCTCAGCAAACTAGAAATATAACAATTTCTTTCACCCAGTAAAGGGGATGGACTGGGTGCTTGTGTGCATACACAGTTGCTTCAGTCTGTCCAATCTTTGCAACACCATACTTAGTGTCGAAAGGCTGAGTGATTTCCCTCCAAGACTGGGAACAAGGCGGGAATGTCCACGCTCACCACTTCTGTTTAGCGTTGTCCTGGAAGCACCAGCCACTTCAATGAAACAGTGGGGGAAAAGGCAAATACAAGGGAAGAAATAAAACTGTTACTAACCACAGAAAGCATGATTATTTATGTCGAAAATCACATAGATTCCACAAAAATCCTATGACTAAAGAGTTTAGCAAGAACACAGGCTGTTGAGTAAAACTGAATTGTATTTTCATACACGAGTGATAAATGATTGGAAATTTACATTTTAAAATCTGTTATTGGGACGTCCGTGATACGGGAGGATTCCACATGCCATGGAGCAACTGAGCCCGTGCTCCATGGCCCGCGGGCCACAGCAGCTAAGGCCCATGTGTCTAGAGCCTGTGCTCCACAACCTGAGACGGCACCACCATGAGAACGCAAGGAAGAGTACCCCCTGCCCCCCTGCAACTAGAGAGAGCCCGCACGTAGCAGTGAAGACCCAGTGTGGCCAAAAATAGGTGCTTTATGATAGCATCCAAAACCTGAAATAATTAGATGTAAATTAAGTAGATACAGGATCTGTATGCTGAAACATGTAAAAGACTGATGAAAGAAATCAATGAAGACCTACATAAATGGAGAGATATACTATGTTTATAGATTGGAAGATTTTACTGTTAAAATGTCAATTTTTCCCAAACTGATCTACAGATTTAACATAATTCCCATCTAGATTTTTTTTTGGGGGGGGGGGAGCGGTAAATGGAAATAAACTGATCCTAAAAGCTACAACCAAAGTCAAAGCAATTAGAATAGCTAAGGTGATTTTGAAAAAGCACAAAGAGGGCTCACAGCACCTGCTTTGAAAACATACTGTCAAGAAGCATTAGTCAACACTGTGGGACGCATGAAAGTTTAGACATGGATCAGTGGGCCAGTTTAGACAGTTCAGAAACAGCCACACAGGTATGGTCAGTTGGTTTTCCACAGGTGTCAAGGTAATTCAATGGAGAAAGGATAGACTTTCAACACATATTGAAAACACATATTGAAACAACTGGAAGAAAAGAATGAACCTTGGCCCCTTCTCATATCTTACACAGTATTTAAAGTGAGCCATAAACCTACCTAGAAATGAAACTTCTAGAAGAAAACTGAGCAGAAAATGTTCTGTCCTAGGATTAGGCAAAGGCTTCTGTGACATATAAAAAGCGCAAACTGTAATAGAAAAAAACTAGGTATCATCAAACTTGAAGAACTTTATTTTGAATGACACGAGGACAAAAAGACAAGCCACAGACTGGAGAAGGTGTTTGCAAATCCCAACTCTCAGGAAGGATTTGCATCAAGAACATATAAGGAACACCCCAAACTCAATCATAAACTAACCCCCAGTTTACAAAGTGGGTGAAAGATGTGAATGGGCACTTTGCCAAAGAAAGTATATGGATATCGAACAGAGAAGCATACAGATAGTTTCTCAACATTGTTAGGGAAATGCCGTTGAAGACCATGTGGAATACCACTGCACACCTATTAGGATTTTCTAAGAATATTTATTTCAGTTGGCAGCATTCGGTCTCTTCATTGTGTTAAGATCTTTTGATGCAGTGTGTGGGTTTAGTTGGCTCCAAGGCCTGTGAGATCTTCCTTGACCAGGAATCAAACCTGTGTCCCCTGCATTGCAAAGACCATTGGACACACCAGTGAAGTCCTGACACCTGTTAGTATTACTTAAAAATAATAATTTAAAAATCCAGTAATAACAAGTGTGAGGCCAAGGAGGATCAAATGGAATTCACAGGCTGCTGGTGAGAATGCATTAATAGAAAGATACATCACCTTTGGGAAAAGTTTGGCAGTATCTTAGACAGTTACCATACAATTCAGCAGTCCCCTCCTAAGTATCTGCCCAAGTGACATGAAAACTTAAGTTCACACAAATGTTTAAAAGTGATTGTTTACAGCAGTTCCATTCATAATTGCCCCAAACCAGAAACAACCAATAAGTCCTTGAGTTGCTGAGTAATAAAGGATGGTTCACCCACACCATGGGATACTAGTCAGCAATGAAGAGGAAGAGGGAAGACTCACATGACTAAGTGAAGGAAACCAGACTCAAAATGGTACACACCACAGGATTGCATTTCTAAGACGCTGGAAAAGGCAAAACCATAGTGATTGACAGATGACAGGTTGGTGGTGACTGGGACAAGGGGTGGGGAGGATTTGGCTACAAAAAGGCAGCCCATGGTTTGGGGAGAGGAGAGAAAGTTCTGTGCCTTGTTTGTGGTGGTGGTAAAACAGCTCTCTGTGTGTGTGCCTAGTTGCTCAGTCAATTCCGACTCTGTGACCCATGGACTGTAGACGGCCAGGCTTCTCTGTACATGAGGATTCTCCAAGCAAGAATACTTGAGTGGGTTGCTATGCCCTCCTCCAGGGGATCTTCCCAACCCAGGGATTGAACCCAGGTCTCCTGCATTGTAGGGGGATCCTTTATCGTCTGAGCCACCAGGGAAGCCTAAACAGCTCTCTGCATCGTCAAAACTCAGCTGTACACCTAAAAATATGATTTTTATTGATATAAATTAGATTTTTTTGGAAGTAAAAATAGTATTTGATTTATAAAAATGGGACAAAAATGAGCAATGTGCTATTTTGAAAGGAAAAATGTTGGAGAGGCCAGAAGCTTCCTGGAGGAGAGGGGGCTTTCCTGTTGAAGGGATCACAGACTAGGGGTGTAGCGTAGCTACAGTGTAGCGCTGAGCTGGGTGTGGTCCACCTGTGCGCTGGGAAGGACGCACAGTGCAGGTAGGGAAACACGCGGGACGCCAAAGAGGAGAGGTCCTGCCAGCGGGGACAGTGGTCTGGACATGAGAAAAGATAGGAAACAACCGCCAGGCGGTTGGCGGGGGGTGGGGGGGGAGTGGAGGTGGGGGATTAAAACTTCGGAGAAGGAGGCAGAAAAAAGAAAAAGGGATGGCATTGTCAAGACGGGAAAAGGACAGAAAAAAAGGGACAACGCCGCCACCGCGCGGTCTTGGGTTGTAAGGAGGGGAGCGGGCATTAAGGGTGAGGGTAGGTGTCAGGGTCGCCCGAGGATGGGCCCCTTATTGACAGCTTCACAGGCGGGCCTCCCTGGGACTCGCGGGTCCAGACCCAAAAACGGAGCTTTCAGAGAGTAACTGGACCCAGGTGTCCAGACAGGTCTGGGCAAGGAGGGAGCTCGGGTACCGCGCGAGAGCCCAGGGACCGCGTGGGATCCGCGGGACGGCATGGGAGCCAGGGGGACGGCCCGGCCTGAGACTGAGTTGGAGCCTGGAAGGCTGGCTGGGCCCACGATAAGAAGCGCGGAGCTACCCCGCGCGCTCCACTGCCCTCCTCACTCACCGCCCCCCTTTCTCCTCCTCGCCCACCCCTCCTCAGAGGCTCCGCCTAGGGCCCGCCCCCACCGCAGCTGAGACCCCGCCTCCCGCGGCCATATCCAATCGGCAGCCCGCCGCCACCACAGGCCCCACCCCAGCTCCCTGCGGCTCCTCCCACGCTTGAACTTCTCGAAGGACAGCCGAGTCACCCAATGAACTCCCGGGACGTCCGGAGTGGGCGGCCGGAGGACCAATCCAGAAGAGGCGCGAGCAGGAAAGGCGGGCCTCCGTGACGGACGGGGAGGAGGTGCCAGGCTGTTTGGTTGCTAGCTGCCGCCGCTCGCCCGACAGCTTCATTGTCACCGGGCCTCGTAGTCGGCGCCGGGGCCGGGGGCGCGAGGGCGCGAGATCCCGAGGTCGTCGGCCCGAAGCCTGGGCTCCCTGTGTCTCCACTTGGAGGGCCCCGCGCATCCCTCGCAGTTCGGTCCTACAGGCCCCGAGTCCAGGCCCGACTCACGCAGGTGAGAGGGTCCCTGTGCAGTTGGGGGTGGCCCCTGCAGGTGAAAAGGGTCCAGGACTCGCGCACAAGGGCTGGCCCACGCAGATGAAGGGATCCCTGGCCCGCGCAGGGAGGGGCATCGCGGGCTGTGCAGGTGAGGTGGAACGTGCGGGTGAGTGGGCCTCGTGCCGGTGAGGTGGTCCTGGGCCCGCCTAGGTGGGGAGGCCAGCGCAGGTGAGGGGGCCTGGCACTCACACAGGTGAAGGGGTTCATGCAGGTGAAGGGGATTCTTGTGCAGTTGAAGGTGCCCAGGTGAGGGGGAAGGTGCAGGTAAGGGCCCCTCAGTGCCCCCACACCGGTGAGGAGGGGCTCATGCCCCAGGGCCTGTGAGCTCCTATCGCCTTCCTGGGAGGATGATCTCCCTACCTTGAGCCAAATTCCAGGGACATGGGGAGCTACCCGCAGGGAAGCTTCCTGGGGTTCTGGGACAGTTTATTCTGAGGGGTCCAGGTGGAGGCTCTGGACACCACCTTCAGATCCTGGGAGGGACACCTCTATATGCAAGATGAGGTCTAGTTTGGAGGGTTCCACGGAGAGTTTTTGTTTACCATCCCAGAGCCCCCCACACTCCTTGCTGCTCAAGGGTGCCAGCCCCTCGAGTGGACCCAGTTAGGCTGGGTGTGGCTGGTGCCTTGAGGAGAGAGGAGGGTGTTAGATTTCACTCACACTACCGGAAACACATACACGAGGACACTGGCCTAATGAGTGGCAGGGACAGCCTCTGCCTTCACTCTGGAGAGTAGGGGCCAAAGCCTCTGCTGTGGGTGTTGGGGCTGAAGGAGGCTGCAGCACTGACCCTGGGTGACGATGGTGTGTGCCCACTGGCCCACCAGAGTCCTCCATGGCATGGAGGGCTATGCTCATTCCTTTCTGGTCACTCCTGGTGCCAGCTTATCTCCTCTGGTTACCTGAGCACATGCCACATGCCAGATTCTGGGGTTGCAGAGTCCCCACCCTCATGGGCCTTACATTCTTACGAGGGCATCAGGCAGTGCACAGACCAACCTGTGTGGGCAGGTGGCCAAGGGAGGCAAGTGAAGCAGGATGAGGGAGTGAGGAGTGACAGGGACAGGCAGTCCTCTGCATGAAGGTGGCAGGGGGACGGTGCTCATCACATCCCAGGGAAGGGTCTCAAGCAGATCAAAGGTGGGAAAGGGAGGCAGTGAGGAGGTCACAGAGAGCAGGGTCAGGTCTGAGGGGTGTTATTCTCAGTCCAGGTCTGGTGACTTTATTCCCCCTGCCTGAGTGTCCTCCCACTCTGATCTGAGACCCGGTTCAGAAAGATCAGCTGAGGCTGCTGTGTGGGGAGATGCTAGGCTGGTCAGGCAGGGCCAGAGGAGAGGTGCTGTGGTTGTTCAGTTTGAGGAGATGGGGGCTCAGACAGGGGTTGTGGAGGGAAGGGACTGATGGGAAAGGGGCACCAGCTGGGTGCCTGAGGGGGCAGGTGCGGAGGTGAGAGGAGGAACAGATCAGGATGAGACCTGAATCTTTGGTCTGAGCCAGTTTCAGAAGATGCCCGCTGGGGAGGGGCAGCTGGAGGTGGCAGTCAGAAGTCTGTTTGGGTCTGAGGTGCCATGTACTGCATGGTCAGCTAAGCTGGGAACTAGAGGATAATGGGGTGAGAGCTATGCCTATGGGAACCGGCCGTGCAGAGATGGTGTTTGATGCCAGGAGGCCAGAGGCTGTCCCCTAGGGTTGGGGGGAGAGGCCCAGGGCTGAGCAGTTGGATGGGGAAGGGCCAACAAGGGACACTGGAAGTGCCACCCTAGGAGGGGAGGAGGGAAACCTGGACACGAGAGCAAATGCTGCCTCCCAGGAGCTCGTGGGTATTCTGGATGGTTCTAAGGAGACGGAGGGTGTTCCATGGCCAGATAACTTTAGGGGCTTTAACAAGTTCCAGTTTGAAAATCACCTATCAGGTGCTAACCACAGGCCAGCCTCATGGCCGTCTTGTCTGAACCTCATGATAATCCTGAGAGGAGGCACTTTTGAAGGCCCATTTTACAGATGAGGAATATGAGGCCCAGGCAGGTAGAGTTCCTGTCATGGAACAGGAACTCATACCCATGACTTTCAGCAGCCCAGGGTCACCCCCAGCAGTGCCCTTCCAGGGAGGGTCTTCTTGACCCCAGGAGGGCCTCCTTTTGCTGTTAATGCTCAGCGTCCTGCTCTGCCACTCATTTCTGCTCCTGATAAGGAGACAGCCACCGAGTGACAAGGGTGGTGGGCACGGCAGGCCCCTGGGGAGCTGAGTGGCATGCAGACTCAGACCCGCAGCCCTGGGCCCTTGCGGCCGAGCTGGAGAGGGTGTGCGCACCACCTGGTTCCTCGGAGGACGCCTCCTTACCTCCCTTATTCTCTTCTCAGGGCCACTTATCCACCATGAAAGGCTCCAGGGCCCTCAGCGGCCCCGAGGGCAGCCTGGAAGGCGTGGACTTGAGTCTGACAGGCCTCCCTCCACCCATGAACCGGCGCCCCAATAGTGCTTCCACCACCAAGCCCATCACCCGCTCCATCTCCGTGGTCACTGGCAGTGAGCCAAGGAGGAAGACGCTGGTGAGTATCAGAGCTGGGTGTCAGGTCTGGGGGCTGTTCAGGGCCCCCTGTCTTGGGGTGGCATCTGACTCCTGGGTGAGCTGCACACCTCGGCAGGCACTTTAGTGTCCATTCAGCCCTGGGGCTGTCCGGGGGCAGGAAGGACTCCGGCTCATAGACCAGGGAGCTGACTCACCAAGAGGTCACTGCTAGGGTCACCTGGCCCCACATAGAGCCTAGATCCTGCCAGCGCCAAGCCCTCCATCCCTCCTGTTCCAGCAACATTTGGATTTGTGTGATTCCTCTGTAATGAGGTTGATGTGTGGGGAAGGAGGAGCTCCCTGTGCAGGGCAGGCAGTAGGCGGCAAGTGGGCAGCTGGACGGCAGCAGGAACTTTGGGACGAGAGCTGCCGTGGGTAGCGAATGGCCAGGCTCATTGGTGAGAAGGTGATGAGGAGGACGGTAGCCTTTGCTGTGGTGCCTGGGCAGGCGTCACACGCCTCCCCTTGGACCTTCCACCTGCCAGGGGTGAGGCACTCCCATTTCACGTGAGAGGCCCGGGACCTGCCCCACCTCAGCAGGGCAAACCCAGGGCCCCCAGGGTGTTCCCCCGCCCACCTGTCACCTGCTCACCTGCCTACGTGTGACCCAGGAGAGCCTCTCACTCAATCTGTGTGCAAGCCTGGCCTGGCCCTGAGTGGACTCGTGAGGGTCTGAAACCTCAGCCACATGGTCAGTTGCTTCTCTCCTTTTTGCAGGAGAACCCAGGGCCCGGAGGCTCCCGGGCCATCAACAACCTTCGCAGATCTAACAGCGCCACGCAGGTCAACCAACCACAAGCCAACCAGGCGTGGCCCAGCCCCCTCAGGTAACCTCTGACCCCCCCAGGTACTCCCATCCTGCTCTCCCCTGCCTCGGTCAGTCCTTCTCCCAGCCTCACCGGCGTGAGCACTGGCTGGACAGGGGGGCCAGCCCAGGGCAAGGCAGGCAGGATGAGTTTTTGTCATTTCCCTCGCAGAGATGTGAACCTCAAGGCTGCTGCCCACCCTGGGCTTTCCCTGGGGCTGTCATGGTGGCCACAGGACAGGGTGTGAGCACCTCTTCTGGGCGTGGTTGTCAGAGCGGGGCTGAGAAGTGATATTTCTTTCTGCAAGCTTCGGAGTGGGAGATCCCATCAGTGACCTGGCCCCTCCTGTCCCCTCATAAGACGAGTTGTCATCTGGATTCCTGGAGCCGGGCTCCCCAGGCCCCGTGACTGACCTTGCTTGCCATCCCCTCTGTGACTCAGGCCGGCAGAGCCCCCAGACTTCCTGACTCTCTTCGAGGGCAGCCCCAGTGGGAGAAAAAGGCCAGCCAGTCTGAGCAAAGCCTCCAGTGAGAAGGGAGCCACGTGGAATGTGCTGGTGAGGCTGCAGCTGAGCTGAGTCGACAGGCCGTCACGCTGTTTCATTGGGGCTGACGCCTGGTTCCGACTTTGTTTTCGCTGCCCTGTGGAACGGGCTGGTGGGGGGCAGGGGGCATTAGTGTTAGTTAGCCAGCTTTGACCACGGTGGTCAGTGTGAGGAGGAGCAAAGACCGTCCAAGCCCCTGGGTCATCTCACAGCTCCCCATGTGTGGGTGAGGCGGTGGGGGCAGGGCAGGGGCCCCACATCAGAGGCATGTGCAGCGGGGTGATGGACTGTTGCCTGTGTGCACGAACAGGATGACCGGCCCAGGGCCTTTACCTTGCCATCTGATGCCCAGAGTCCTGGAGCCCTCGACGTGCCAGTGGGCCCGAGGAGGAGAGAGTGCACGGTGCCCCTGGCCCCCAACTTCACCGCCAACAACAGGTGCATTGGCTACACCCTCACACTTTGGGTTCCACTTGGCAGAACACCCTGATGGAGCTTCCCTGGGTCCTGAGAAGGGCCCTACTTTTGGGCATGGTGGCCGTGGAGGGGGCCCGGCAGGCACACTGGGACAGTGCCACAGTGAGCCCTGGCACCAGCTATGTGAATGGGGGGTCCTTTCCAGAGCCTGAAGCCACCCCCACCCCCATCTCTCCCGGCAGGAGCAACAAGGGTGCCGTGGGCAACTGCGTCACCACCATGGTGCACAACCACTACACCCCCTCAGAAAAGGTGCCGCCGCCCCCCAAGAGCTCCAACCACACGGCTCCCTCCCTCAAGTAAGGCTGCACAGGCACGCCCAGGCTCATCTTTATCTGGGGTTCCACTGAGGAAACCACAGCTGCCCCCCAAGTCTCCAATCCCCACCTGAAACCAAAGCCAAGGCAGACCTTGAGCAGGCTGAGCAGAGCAGCCCCGCCCCAGTCCCTCACCTGTGTGTTCAGTGCATAGCATGCTCAGGTCAGGGATGGCCTGTGGGTCCCAAGTCACCATCCCGCTCTGCCAGCCTGCTGTGTTAAGTGTGGTGCCCTTTAACCCTGGGTGCCACCAGATGGGCCCTGGTGGGGGAGTGGGTGACCCTGAGGATGACCAGCACGTCGGAACAGGACCTCATCTGCTCCTGGGGTCTTCAGGCCCCAGGACAAGGCCGAGGCAGCTCCCCAAGCCACAAACAGAGCCGTCCCCTGGAGGCTGGGAGAGGGGGCCGGGTCAGGCAGCCATGAACCTTTATCCTCCCTCCCGGTCAGCAATATCATCAAGGCAGCCACAGACGAGGGCGAGGGCAGCAGCCTTGGGAAGCCGCAGAAGAACGTGGCCCGCAGCAACCACGTGGTCCAGAATAACTCGGGGGGTACCGCCAGCCTGCTAAGACGGAAGGAGGTGACCGAGGAGGAGGCTGAGAGGTGACCACAGCCAGGGCTGGGAGGAGGCCTGAGGTGCCAGGGAGAGAAATGTCCATGTAAGAATTGTTTTAAGATGGTGCAGGCTGAAAAGACCACACGTTGTACAGTTCTCTTTATACAAAGCCTCAAAAAAGGTAAATCTACAGAATTAGAAAGTAGAGCAGTGGCTGGCTGGGGCCAGAGGAGTGCAGAGGGGGTCTTTTAGGATCAGTGGAAGCATTCTAGAACTGGATCATGCTGGTGGTCATACAGCTCTCTAAATTTACTAAAAATCATTGAATGGTATATTCCAAATGGGTGAGTTTTATAAATATGTAATCACTTCAGTAAACTGCTAAGTAAAAAAACACTAAACAGAAGGAAGATATAAAACTGCAAAGGTCAGAACACTGATGGGGCTGCCCCTGGAATCTGGCCACGGGGGAGGGCGGGGTGTGGGCGCGGTGGGATCTTCTGCTTCTGCAGGTCTGTGCCGTTGTGCTTGGTCAGGAACCACATAGTGATCAGAGCCTGGGCTTTGAGAGCCCCACCTGGCTGAGCAGTCATCACGGCTGTCCCAACAGAGCTCAGAACCGGGCCCTGGAAGTGGGCGAGCGGGAGGAGCTGGCTAAGGTCTGGGTGTCCACACTGGGACACCCCTCTGGGTGCATGTCCCATGGCTGGTGACCACTCACATCCTGTATGGTCCATTAGCACCTTTGCCAGGTGAATCGACAAGGGTTCCCAAGAGCCCAGGTGAAGGCTTTGTGTTTAACCTGCTTTACTGAGTATAATTCACACACAACAGGATGCCCCTCTGAGGGTACAGGTTTATGAATTCGATGTGTGTGTAGTTGGAACAACATCACCCCCTACCCTGGGATCCCCTCATACGCCTCTCACCCAGCCCCTCCTGGCCAAGACCCTGGCCACACCAGCCTGTCCCCTGTAGCTTGCTTTCCCTGGTGGGCCATGCATGGACCCCCAGCCTGTGGCCTCCCGTGCTCGGTCGGCAGGGTCTCTGACTTGTTGCTGTTTGTCTCTGAGTAGTGTCACCATCAGGAGCACACAGAGTTCGCTCACAGGTAGTGGTGGGCCTTTGGGTTCCTTTCGGTTTTTATCGATTGTGAATAGTCTGTGCGGATGAGCTTTTCCATTTCCCTGGGAACGCCAGCACTTGAAGAAGGGCCGCGTGCACTGCCGCTTCTCTGCCCGCTGGGCCTCCTGGAGACCCAGGGAGGGAGGCTGTGACTCAGCCGCCTCCATCCTGACTCCGCTCTCTGGCAGGTTCATCCACCAGGTGAACCAGGCCGCTGTCACCATCCAGCGCTGGTACCGACACCAGGTGCAGCGGCGCCGGGCCGGAGCCACCCGCCTGGAGCGCCTGCTGGCGTCCAAGCGAGAGGTCAGTGTGGGTGTGTGAGCCACACTCCGCAGGGTGGGCATGAATCCCAGGGGTCCAGCTGTGTACGGCAGGGTTTCTGACCAGTGGGCTTGAACCTAGAATTGCCCCATGAGTCCACTTCATCTGGGGGCCCAGCTTCCTCCCTCCTGAATTGCTCGGTCACAGGACCTGGGTGCTGGGTCACCCCTGCTGAAACGTGGGGTGGTTTCTGGCTGGGATGCAAAGCTATCTCCCACCTGTAGGAGCCACTGGCCACCTGAGAGAGGGGGGCTTGTCCTCTGTGGGGCAGAGAAATGGCAGGATGGGGCCACCCCATCTCTCCAGTCAAACACACTGTGGCTTGGCTTCTTCAGGGGCAGCGGCAGCGCCTGGGAGAGGGGACCCTCCTGGACCAACACCAACAGAAAGAGGCAGCCAGGAGGAAGGCCCGGGAGGAGAAGGCGCGCCAGGCCCGGAGGGCAGCCATCCAAGTGAGGGGGTGGCCTGAGCCGTGTGGGAAGCCTGGTGCTGAGGGAGGACCCCCTGTGTCAAGACCACTTGTGCTCCTGGGGGCCCCCCTGCCCCCTTCCCCGAGACCCTGGGCACGGGGCCTTGGGCAGTGTGACTGGGGGCAGGATGAGGGGCTGCCCTCTCCCCTGGCCCTGGCTGCTCACAGGGGCTCCCCACGACAGGAACTGCAGCAGAAGCGAGCCCAGAAATCAGGCAATGCTGACCTTGGGCTGCTGAAGGCGACGGGGGAGACGGAGAAGCCCCAGCCCACCCAGGAGCCAGCCGTGAGGCCAGGGAGCACCGCTCAGCAGACCCGCAAGGCCAATAACACTGGTGAGCAGGGCTGAGAGCCCAGAGGCTGCCCTGCCGTCCACCCACCACTGCCTCCGGCTCTGTGTGCGGGCTCCCCAATATGGTGACACCTCCTGGAGTTATCCCTGAAGGCAGATGCCCCCTGTCCAGACCTCCCCATCCCTCTCCCTCAGGAAGGCTCCTGGCTAAGAAGGTGCAGCCTCTGCCAACATCCCCTGGCGCCCTGTGCCATTGCCTCGTTGGCAGCTTACACTCATGAATGAGGGGTGCTGCTCTCAGCAGACACCAGGCCCTGCTTCTCCACTCCTGTCCCAGTTACTCTGGAGCTGGACACAGGGTCCTTTCAGAGCAGTTGCATCAGCTCCCTGACCTCTCACTCCAGAAGGTCAGGGCTCCCCTGTGTCCCCACTGCTCCATGAGGCCCACTGTGGCATGTGCTGCCCCAGCCCTGCCTCCCCCATGCCTGGCTTCTTCCCAAGGGCTCCTCCACGTCTGCAAAGCCCCCTGGTGGGCTGACGCTGTGTTCTGTTGTGCAGGGGCCAGGTTCCGCACTGCAGGCTTGGAGGACGCTGGCCAGCCTGCCCTTGGCTCGTCCCCAGAGCCCCAGCAGCTCTCCGAGGACAAGCCTCAGGTCTTGGCACAGCCCTTCCCACCCACCCTGCCCACCTTTGGCTCTGGGATGTGTCGGTGCTGGGGTGGTTGGCACCTGCCTCTTTGCTGTCCCTCCCTGGCCGTGGGGTCACTCACACCAGGAAAGGCCACCCAGGATGGGTCTTGTCGATCCAGCGGAGGGCAGGGGTCTCAATGGTTGCTCTGGAATCCTGCTGGGTATTCATGGATGCTGGGGTGGCACCTCTACAGGCCCATAGAAAAGAGCTGGAAGCTCAGATTAGGCATTTGCAAAGCCTCCAGCCTCTGGAGACCCCTCCCACCAAGCCACCCTTTTTGTTTTCCTGGAGGTGGGTCAGGGAGCCGGGGTGGGGGGGCGTCGAGCCTAGTCTCCATGGCTGGGCAGGCACGTGCTCATGTGGAGAAAGCTTCCCCCTTCTGTTTTCTGATGGTCTCTGCATCTAACGGCCAATCTACTGCAGGATGCCAGCCTCCAGGACGTGCCTGGTGAGGGCCTGGAGGGCATGGGCCCTGCTGGGAGCAGGGCCAAGTCAAAGGCAACCCTGGACGAGCTGCTGGACACGCTGAAGCTGCTGGAGCAGGAACCTGAACCGCTGCCCTGCCCCCGGGCCTACCACAAGGACAAATATGCCTGGACCGACGAGGTGACCACGGGTCCTGGCACTGCCCATCCGGATCCCAGGGGTGCTTTGGGGGCCAGGGAAGTCCGCCAGGCTCCTCTCTGCTCTAGTAAGACCCTAATGAGGGCCAGATGGGACCTGATTGAATCTCCCCAGTTATCCCAGGGCTCACTAAGGGTTAGGACCCTCAGAATAACCTAGGGGCGGAGGTGGGGTGGGTACCGCTTCTCTGCCAGTGGTACCCCCTGCCAGGGTCTGGGCAGCTTGAGAGGCCCTCCCTCCAGACCAGACCGTCCTCTACCC
This sequence comes from Cervus canadensis, assembly GCF_019320065.1. NCBI lineage: Eukaryota > Metazoa > Chordata > Mammalia > Artiodactyla > Cervidae > Cervus > Cervus canadensis. Next base: position 11,461,180 of record NC_057386.1, on the reverse strand, counting down.
TGGGGGACCCTGAGCAGCTTCTGGAAGGCCGGCCCAGAGTCCTTGGCTGTCCCAACAGCCCCTAACACTGCGCCCCTCCCGCGCAGGAGGATGATGCCAGCTCCCTGACAGCGGACAACCTGGAGAAATTTGGGAAGCTGAGTGCAGCCGCTGGCCCCCCTGAGGATGGGACCCTGCTTTCAGAGGCCAAACTGCAGAGCATCATGAACTTCCTGGACGAGATGGAGAAGTCTGGGCAGGGCCGGCCGGCCTCAGCCCCTCAGGTCTGGAAGGGGTCTCCGGGGGGGGACAGCAGGTCATCAGCGGGTGACCATGGCCTGCCTGACACAGCCACGTTCACAGGGGCCCATGACGGAGGAGGGGCTGGGGCGCCTGGAGCCTGCATCCGAGGTCAGCACATCAGTGATGCGACTGCAGCTGGAGGTGGAGGAGAAGAAGCAGGCAATGGTGCTACTGCAGAGGGCGCTGGTAACGTCCCCACCTGCACTGCGTCTGTCCCCGGGGCCCGAGCCAGAGCAAGCCCCTGGCCTGACCCTTGAGGGCCTCGTCTCCGTCTCTTCTCCCGCATCCGCTACAGGCACAGCAGCGAGACCTCACCTTCCGGCGGGTCAAAGAGACGGAGAGGGAGCTGGGCCGGCAGCTGCGGCAGCAGAAGGAGCACTACGAGGCCACCATACAGCGGCACCTGTCTTTCATCGACCAGGTGGCACTGCCTGGGAGGCGGGGCTCGGCAAGGCGGTCAGGAGGAGGACGGGGCTGTGTTCTAGACCAGCTCGGGCTTGGTGGAAATTTCTGGACCCACAGGCCTCCCCTGTGGGCCTCCTTCTCCCTCTGTAGAAACAGACAGCAGCTCCCTCTGTGGGGACCAGGGCGGGTCCAACATATACCAGCCCCACGGTGCTGCCCCCGCCTGCCTCCAGTGATGCTCCCCACAGCCATAACCCTCCCCCGACCCATGGCCATGCTCCTTGATCCAGCATGGTGGGCAGGCAACAGGAGCAGGTGGGCAGAGCACGTCCAGGGGGGCCCGGCCATGTGGGGTCACTCAGGACCAGTTGGTCCTCTGGGGGCCTGGGGACACATCCAGCAGGACAGACTCTGAATCTCCCTATGTCCTGGGGAGGCCACCCCTGGTCTGCTGGGGCTGGCAGGGCAGCCAGAGCTCCCCTGCCAGGGTGGTGGAAGCTTCACGCCCACCCTGTGCTCAGCTGAGCTCCCGTCGGGTCCTTTTCTGAGGAAAACTCTGTGTGAGGGGTCCGTGAAGAGAGGACAGAGCCCAGAGGAACCGAGTGGCCTCCAGTGACCATGAGCCACACTCTGCTTGGCGGTCATAGGTGTCTGCAAATCAGGGGTCTGCCTTGAGTCCTCGATGAGGCTGGGTGCCCTCCTGGGAGCTTCATGGAGACACCTTCGCAGGCAGTGGGCAGGCCTTTCTCCCAGGCCGGGTGACGGGGTTGACAGAATGACCCCCGTTCCAGGAACCTCCTGGTGTGGCCATAGTCGGGGCCTTATAGCCAAGGCACCATCACTATCCGAACTCTGCTGACACCAGCCAGGTCCCAGGAGGACTGAGGGCCCGGGCAGCTGTCGCCCTTGTCCATGTGCGTGCTCCCCAGGACCCAGGATCCTCCCTCAGACCAGGGAGGGAAGCGAGGCTCAGGATTTGGTGTGCTGGCCTCCCGGGTGAGGGGAGGCTGGGTCTCCTGGCCCCACAGGGCAGCAGCCTCACTTCCACCCCTGGTCACAGCTGATCGAAGACAAAAAGGCTCTGGGCGAGAAGTGTGAGGCCCTGGTGGCTGAGCTGAAGCTGGGGGACCAGAGGCGCAAGGACAGGGAGGCCCAGCTGCAGGAGCAGCATGAGCTGGTGAGCCCTTTGCCCTCCCACCACCTGGCCTAGGCCTCGTGGGCCCTGTGGGAGGGACCCCAGGACAGGCAGCCCCCGGCGCCTCATTCCTTGGCCTCCTAGCTGTTTCCTGAAAGCTTGGCAGGTGGCCAACCCTGGGGTGGGGGCCAAGGGACTTGTGAGACTCTTTCTGTGTCACAGATAAGGAAGTGGGGTTCAGAGGAGGTGACCGGGGACCTACCACAGCTCTGGTCCCTGGTCAGAGGGACCCCACTAACTCCTCCCAGCTTTCGTCAGACAAGGACCGCAGTCCCTGATGCCTCCTGCTTTGTCCATGGTCACTGTTGAAAGGCTGCCTCCTGAAACCCATGGGGCGGCCAGGAGCAGGGTGTCCTTGCATCTCCTGCTTCCTACAGCTCCTCTGTTGACTCCTGTTTCCTTGTTGATAGGAGATTAAGAAACTCAAAGAACTCATGAGCGCCACAGAGAAAGTCCGCAGAGAGAAGTGGATCAATGAGAAAACCCGGAAGATCAAGGAGATCACGGTCAAAGGTAGGGGCCATCGTGCTGGGAACCACCACGTGGGCGGGGCAGTCATGGGGGTCTTGAGTGAGGACAGTAGTTCCAGTTGCACGTGTGGTGTGGAGACTTCCAGGGAAGCAGTGAGACCCAGGGATGGGGCCCCACTGGCTCAAGGCTGGGAGGAGCAGGGGAGGCTGGCGGCACACGAGCTTGGCCACAGACCAGCATCCTGACACAGAGCCCCATCCAGGCTGGGGGCCTAGCCTTCCCTTGGCCAGGCTCCCTTTGATGGGTCTTCTTGCCTCCTCCAGCTTCCAGGGGAGTGAGGGGGGGTGGTCTTGGTGGGGGGAGGATGGCTGCCACTCCTCCTCCACTCAGAGAGCCCTCTAAGGACTGGTGGGGCAGCCCCAACTGTGCCTGCCCACGCTTGGCCCTCCTGCCCAGGGCACCCTCCTCTGCATTGACACCTTCCTCTAGGAAGACTCTGCAGGCCAGGACACCAAGTGAGGAGCCTCAGTGCAGCGGGCAGGAAGTAGTGCTGTGGGCACTGGTGGGCTCAGCTGTGCTTCGGGCTGGAGCCCCTGGAGGGGGTCTCCTGGCTGGTCCGCAGCCCTGGTGTTCCAATGGGCAGAGGTCAGGGGTGCCCCACAGTTAAGGTGGGTATGGGGCAGGGCCCCTGCAGTGCAGTGGTGGACAGAGGTCCCTGCAGCACAGTACTCCCCCAACCCCCAGGCCTGGAGCCTGAGATCCAGAAGCTGATCGCCAAGCACAAGCAGGAGGTAAAGAAGCTCAAGGGTCTGCACGCGACAGAGCTGCTGCAGGCAGAGGAGCGCGCGGCGCAGCACTACCGGCGCCAGGCGGAGGAGCTCCGCGAGCACCTGGAGCGGGAGAAGGAGGCGCTGGGCCGGCAGGAGTGGGAGCGAGCCCAGCAGCGGTGGGGGTCCCGGGGACGCGGGTGGGGGAGCGAGGCCTGGGGTGTGCACAGACTCCCAGAGTGAATAGTACCTCCTTCCTGGCTGCCTCCCTCCAGGATCAGAGAAATCTGGGGGGGTGGGGGGTTAGTGCAGGACACCAAGGGGCAGGGCAGCTGCAGCTGTACCGGGCAGTTCAGTTCCTAGGATGCGCTCTGGGGGGCGGCTGGGATGGACGGCGTGTGGGGCCACTGGTGGGTTCTGAGCCTGTCCTGGCTGCGCTTGCCCTGGGCCCCTGTGGTGTGAGGTCCTCCTGTGTCCGCCCCACTCCCCACCCCTGCCAATGAGTCCTGTGTCCACAGCTTCGAGCAGCACCTGGAGCAGGAGCAGCGGGCCCTGCAGCAGCAGCGGCGGCGGCTTTACAACGAGGTTGCGGAGGAGAAGGAGCGGCTGGGCCAGCAGGCAGCCAGGTACCACGGGGCGGGGCCTAGCCCTGCCCAGCCCTGCTCTGCCCAGCCTTATCTAGCCTCCCAGGACTGACCCCTGCTCACCTGCAGGCAGCGGGCAGAGCTGGATGAGCTGAGGCGGCAGCTAGAGGAGAGCAGCTCGGCAGGCGGCCGGGCCCTGAGGGCCGAGTTTGAGAAGGGGAGAGAGGAGCAGGAGCGCAGGCACCAGGTCAGCCCCGCCCCCGGCCCCACCCTGCCCAGGCTCCTCCCCTCCAAGGCCCCGCCCCCAGCCCCGCCCCACCCCTCTGGGCCCCGCCTAGCAGGAAAGTGCCCACCAGGGTGGAGGAGGGCAACCACCAGGACCAGCGCCCCCCCTGGCAGGGTAGCAGCTGCCTGAAGCACTGTGCTGAGCCTGCTTTCACACTAGGGGTCTCCCCAGCTAGCTCACCACAAACTCTCCGCTTGACCTCAGGCCCGTCCCGGCCCTGGCAGACCCAGCTCTGGGTGGGGAGGGGCCAGGCAAAGCTGCTGTTACACTGTCGCCTGCCCCCAGATGGAACTGAAGGCCCTGAAGGACCAGCTGGAGGTGGAGAGACAGATGTGGGAAGCCAACTCCGCCAAGAAGGAGGTGGGAGGCGGGTGAGGCCGGGGCAGGGGGTGGGGGCTTCCTTCCCTCTCCCTTCCTGTCCAGCCTCAAAGCAGGCCTGTAGGCCCTCCGTCGGTGGCCTCCCTTTGGGTGGGTGTGGGTTCTGGCTGCCTGGGGTTGGCGGTGTGATTCTGGTTGTAGTTGAGTGAACTTCTAGATGGGCATGGGAGAAACTGGGGGGCTGGAGTGACTCCAGAGGATGGTGGCAGATGTTCTTCACCCTCCCCTTGCACAGGTAACTGTTCTGAAAGTTGACAGGCTGACCCACAACCAGTGTGAGGGGCCCACTTGGGAGCAGGTCTCTCCTTACCCTCTCATGCCTTTCTTCAGATAGGCTGTGCCACCATGCTCTCCTGTCCTGGAAGGAGGTGGTGGTAGAAAGGCACACGGGGGCCACACAAGCCATCAACCAGGGGACAAAGCCTGAGTAGTGGCCCAGTGGCCACCCTGTCCCCTTCCCACAGCCACGTATCTGTGGGATACATTCCCAGACTTGACTGAGTCAGAGGGCCTGGCATGTTCAACTTGGTGGGATTTCCAGGTTGCCTTCCAAGAGGCTGCCCCACTGATGCTCTCACCCCCGGGTGGGGGCCCCCCGGCCCTGTGGGTGCCCCACCCTGCCCTCAGCAGCCAGATGAGGTCCCTTCTTTTATCAGGATCAGTTTGGCAGCAGACACGGTCTCCGAGTGGGGGAAGAACTAGGCTGTGCCGACAGCTCCCACTCAGGCCCCTGCTGGGTCCTAATGACAGGACATGGCCCTCAGACCTGAGGACAGGTGAGGTCCACCCTCAGCTGGCCCTCTCCCAGGCCCCCTTTGCCTCCCCTGCAGGAAGCATGGTTGTTGAACCGAGAACGGGAGCTGAAGGAGGAGATGCGGAAAGGCCGGGACAAGGAGATTGAGCTGGTCATCCACCGGCTGGAAGCCGACATGACGCAGGCCAGGGAGGAGAGCGAACGGGCCGCGGAGAACCGGTGAGACCCCGAGAAGCCCGGAGCAAGGCCCAGAGATGGGTCATGGGACTGCCCCTGACCCAGCTCCTCCCGCCACCAGGGTCAAGCGCGTCCGGGATAAGTACGAGGCGGAGCTCTCGGAGCTGGAGCAGTCGGAGCGGAAGCTCCAGGAGCGGTGTGCGGAGCTGAAGGGGCGCCTCGGGGAGGCCGAAGGGGAGAACGTGCGTCTGCAGGGCCTGGTGCGACAGAAGGAGAAGGAACTGGCAGACGTGAAGGCGGTGAGCGGGCGGGTCAGTCACCCAAGCCCTGGCCCCCAGTCACCACCATCCACTCACACCGTCCCTGTTGTCCCCATGTCCCTCAGGTGAACGAGCAGCTGACTGGAGAGCGCAGCAGCCTGGCCCAGGTCCTCCGCCAGGAGTTCGCCGACCAGCTGGCGACGTCCGAAGAGGAGAATCGGCAGGTCAAGGCTGAGCTGGCTGAGCTGCGGGCCCGCCAGCGGCTCGAGCTGGAGCAGCTCACGCGGGAGAAGCAAGCGGAGCTGGAGGAGGTTCACGGGAGGTGGGCTGCTGGGTTGACAGGGGTCCTGGGGAGCACAGGGCTGGGGGAGGCAGGCAGGACCCTGTGGCTCCAAAGAGGATGCTGGGCCAAGGATGGTGAACGGCTGTGCTCCCTCCTTCCCGCTGATGTGGAATGCGTCTGTCAGCCACAGCCGGGGCTCCCTTCTTGAGGCTCAGTTGTCCTCTCTGTGTGATGCTGGCCCCAGGGCGTGGGAGGAAGCCCGGCCATCCCAAACCAGGGCAGGTGCCCCACATATGGGTGTCCAGAGAGGAGCTCCCTGGCCCTTGGCCCCTGGGGACTGGGTGGAGTGGATGCTATGCAAATAGGATGCCCCCTCTCCTCCCCTCCCCACCAGCGATCCTTTAGTCCTTCCCAGGTCTCTGGCCCTCGCCCCTGCTCCGTGGGTGCTCTTTGAGGCAGGCTTGTGGTGGGGGCTTCCTGGCCTCCTCTCAGCAGGGAGCCCTTCCCAAAGGGCGTGGCTTCACGTGGGGTCAGCTGTGGGGTCACAGATCCTGTTGTCAGCTCCTCCAGGCCGCGCAGTGCCCCAGTCAGCAGGACTGGGGTGGGCTGGGCCGGACAGTGGCTCCCCTTGCTCTTTGGTGGGAGCGGGGTGGGAGTGGAGACCTCCCACCATCCACCCTGACACACTCAGCTGCAGGCTGGCCTGGGGGTCTGGCTCGGACACTGCATAGACACACACCGTCCTCTCCCCCGCAGGGTGAAGATGGCCCTGGCAAAGAAGGAGGAGGCCGTGAGCAGCCTCCGGAAGCAGCACCAGGTGGGTCCCCGTGGCTGACCGGCCTGGTGGGGTGAGGTGGGGGTGGCCCTGGCCTGACCAGGGTGTACCGGGCGTTGCAGGCCGCGATGAAGCGGGCTGACCACCTGGAGGAGCTGCTGGAGCAGTGCAGGCGGCCGTTTCCGAGCACCAAGTGACCACCGACTGCAGCAGGCTGCGGCCGCCCTGCGGGACACCGAGGCTGCGTGGTAACAGTAAAGAGGTGTCTTTTAATACTTTGTGCGACCCTGACTCGTCTCTCCTGGTCCGGGGCCTGGGTTGGTGGGGATGGAGGCCCCTCGGGTCCAGGCGTGGGGTACCTGACTCAGCTCTGCTCTCGACTTCCCCCACCTCCCTGTTTCCTGCCTGGCCCTGTGGTTCCCCAGCTTGGGCCCTAGGTCCCAAGCAGAGGGAACGGCCCCCTGTTCCGGCCTGGGCCTGGACAAGATCTGTGATACCCTTACCCCTTGCTGTAACCCCCCCCCCCCCACCTGCAGGGAAGGCGCTCTGAGCCTCCTCCCCAGCCCCTGCACAGGCTGCTGTTCTTGCTTTCATGGCTAGAGAACCAGCCAGCCTCCCTGAGGCTCTGTCCTTCCTTCCCCCAGTCAGGACACTCCCTGGAGGTGTGACAGCCTGGAGCCCTCGAGAAATGGGCCCTGGACCAGCCTTGCCCTGAGAAGGGTAGAGACCTATCCTGGAAGGACTGGGCAAGGGAGCTAGAGGGCAGCAAAGGGGAGGCTCCTCCTCTGGGGACTCACCTCCCCCACCCTCCTGCCAGGCACTCTGTCACCGCAACTGCCCTGGCGAGGGTGCTAGACCAGGCCACGGGGGAGAGCCAGCACTTGTGGGGTTGCATGGGCTGGCCCTGGTGGAGGTGGTGACCCTCCTGCACTCTCAGAAGGTCCTGGGGCTTGGGCCCTTGCTGACATGGGTCCTGGCAGCAGTCACTCTCAGTCTCGACGGCCACAAGGGCAGAGCCAGACTCCCCATGGGCCTGAAGCAGCTCACAGGAGCGCTGACCTGAGGGCCCTCCCGGCACCCCTGTCCCTGCCTTGGGGTGTCGGGCCCCAGTTTCCTCATCTGCACAGGACAGCTGCTTCCTTCCTTTGTGCCAAAGCTGATCGCTCGCAGAACCTGGGGCTGGAGCCAGATGCAGCAGTAAAAGAGCAGGGCTACCCTGGGCCTGGCCCCTCCTGGCTTCAGATGCTGGGCCTGCCCCCTCCCCCACAAGCGGCCACACAAGCAGAGGGAGCTGGCTGCTTGCTGGTCTCCAGGCCAGGGGCCCTGGGGATTGGGCAGGGACCAGCTCTGGGAGAAGCCGCCTGTTCTGACACACCTTTGGGTCCTCTGATCCTCCCCCAAAATGTAGTTTTAGCTGAAGCTGTTATTGGGAGTTGCTAGGGGGAGACGGCTATAAATTACTAAACTACAGTATTTTTGCAAGTGAGGTTTTCAGTGAGGGAAGACAGACACTTGGGGGTGGCTTTCAGAGTTGGTGGGACAGGGGGATGGCTTACTTGACAGCCAGAGAAGCAGCTAGGAAATGGATGGTAGTGGCTTTCTGATGAGGAAGATGGTGCCTAACTCCCCAGATCCTGATTTACAGCTTTTCATTCATCTGTTCATTTGTTTGTTCATCCATCCATCCATTCATTTATCTATTCATTTATCTGTTCAGAGAACAGGCTGGGTGCCCTTCTGTACTAATTTCTGCATCCCTTACACTCCCTCACCTCTGCTATTAGGTTGGTGCAAAAGTAATTGCGGTTTTACATTATTGAATGTTGCTGTTTGATATTGGAATACATTCTTAAATAAATGTAGTTATGTTATATATCATTATAATGCACATTTCTTGCTTTTTTTTTTGCTAATGATATTACTTGCTATTTATTTTATATTTATGTTAGACTAGGGAAATAATATTAGATAGAAAGCAAATATGAGCAGTTTTCTTATTTGAGTTCAAAATGGGTTGTAAGATAACAAAGACAACTTGCAACATCAACAGTGCATTTGGCCCAGGAACTCCTAACAAATGTACAGTGCAGTAGTGGTTCAAGAAGTTTTGCAGAGGAGATGAGAGCCTTGAAGATGAGGCATGCAGGGGCTGGCCATCAGAAGTTGACAACGACCAGCTGAGAGGATCATAGAAGCTGATCCTTTTACAAGTACATGAGAAACTGCCGAAGAACTCAACGTCAGCTATTCTCTGGTCATTCAGCATTTGAAGCAAATTGGAAAGGTGAAAGCTGGATAAGTGTCATGAGCTGACCACAAATCAAAAAATTGGTCGTTTTGAAATGTCATCTTCTCTTACTCTACCCAACAACAGTGAACCGTTTCTTGATGAAACTGTGACGTACAACAAAAAATGGATTTTATATGACAACCAGCAATGACCAGCTCAGTGGTTGGACTGAGAAGAAGCTGCAAAGCACTTCCCAAAGCCAACCTTGCACCAAAAAAGGCCACGGTCAATGTGTAGTAGTCTGTGCCCATCTTATCCACTACAGCTTTTTGAATCTTGGTGAAACCATTACATCTGAGAAGTATGCTCAGCAAATTGATGAGATGCACTGAAAACTACAATGTCTGCAGCTGGCATTGTTCAACAGCAAGGTCCCAATTCTTCTGCACAACAACACTAGACTACATGTCACAAAACCAACGCTTCAAAAGTTGAATGAATTGGGCTACAAAGTTTTGCCTCATCCACCATAGTCACTTGATCTCTCACCAACCAACTACAACTTCTTCAAGGGTCTTGACAACTTTTTGCAGGGAGAATGCTTTCACAACTAACAGGAGGCAGAAAATGCTTTGTAAGAGTTCGTCAAATCTGAAGCACGGATTTTTATGCTATGGGAATAAACAAACTTATTTCTCGGCAGAAATGTTTTGATTGTAATGGCTCCTATTTTGATTAATAAAGATGTGTTTGAACCTAGTTATAATTTAAAATTCATGGTCTGAAACCACAATTACATTGCACCAACCTAATATTATTTGGGCTCTTCACTTTACTTTTATTCACGTTTTTGTTGTCACCCATAATAATTTGCTCTTGACATTAACTGGTTTGGGGCTTTGTGTCATCTGTAGTCTCTGTCCTGCCCATAACCTGCCCATTGGCCTTGTGGTGGCATCTCACACATCCCAGCTGGTGAAAATGTGTCCCTGAGAGGCTACAATGGTAGGGGTAGGGTGGGGGGGGGGGCCTGCCTGCTGAGACTGTTCCACCTGCTCAGGTGTGCCTCAAAGAAGAGGGACTGAGATGCCATTCCTGTTCCCTGGGGTAGGGATTGTGGGCTGGGTGGTACTATACTCTGGGTAGGGGGTTGTCTCTCAGGCCCCAGCCTCCAAAGAAAAATCTCCTTGGCTTTCTAGCTCCTCTGGTTAATTCATTGTGCTTTATCCTTACTGATTTCTTTCCTACTTGCTGTATCAGTTCCTAAGAGAGGAATGCTAAACTTTCCAACAGTGATTTTGCATCATCTCTTTTTCATATTGGCCCACTTTTACTTTATGCATTCTGAGGCTATGTTAGTAGGTGCATGCAAATTTACAGCAGTGTGTCTTCCTGGTGAGTTGACCCTTTGTCTTTACACACCGTCACTCTTTGCCTAACAGTGCATCTTGCCTTAAAGTACCCTTCATCTGATGGTAGCCGCCACACCTTTCTCTACATGGCATTTGCATGTTGTATCTTTGCGATTTTTTTTAAGCCTTTCTGTGACCTAGTTAAGCATAGCATGAAACCAGCCACAGACAACATGCAGACGAATGGGTGTGGTCAGGTGTGGTCTGCATTGAGCTGATGTGAACCTCAGTTCAGGGGAATTACTTTTGCTGTGGTAGCAGTTAGGATAGGGACTGGGCTGGCTAAGGCTGGGCTCCAGTCTCCATGAGGACTGACCTGGTACCCCTGTCCTCACCCCTCACTCCTAGCCCCATAGGACCCACAAGCAAAGACCCTCCTCTCCAGCAGATGTTGAAGACCTGGGAGACTACTGGACGCCCTCCTCAGCCACTCAGCCTCTCCCTCACTGTTGTTCAGTTGCTCAGTCGTGTCTGACTCTTTACGACCCCATGAACAGCAGCATGCCAGGCTTCCTTGTCCTTCACCATCCCTGGAGTTTGCTCAAACTCATTTCCATTGAATCAGTGATGCCATCATCTCATCCTCTGTTGCCCCCTTCTCCTCCTGCCCTCAATGTTTCCCAGAATCAGGGTCTTTTCCAATGAGTTGACCCTTCACATCAGGTAGCCAAAGTATTGGAGCTTCAGCTTTAGCGTCAGTCCTTCCAAAGAATATTCAGGGTTGATTTCCTTTAGGATTGACTGGTTTGATCTCCTTATTGTCCAAGGGACTCTCAAGAATCTTCTCCAGCACCACAGTTTGAAAGCATCAATTCCTTGGAGCACAGCCTTCTTTATGGTCTGACTCTCACATCTATACATGACTACTGGGAAAATCATAGCTTTGACTACACAGACCTTTGCTGGCAAAGTGATGGCTCTGCTTTTTAATACGTTGTGTAGGTTTGTCATAGCTTTTCTTCCAAGGAGCAAGTGTCTCAAATCAACTTCAAACCTTGGCAGGGACCCTGTGCCAGTGTCAGGCTCACTTCTTGGGTTTTCCCTTCTGGAATCTCAGAATTCATGATGCTTTGCTTGCTCATAATAAACAATATATAAGCAAGTGATGTGTCATATTAGGGGCTTCCCAGCTGTCGCTAGTGGTAAAGAATCTGCCTGCCAATGCAGGAGACGCAGGTTTGATCCCTGGGTTGGGAAGATCCCCTGGAGAAGGGCATGCAATCCACACCAGTATTCACGCCTGGAGAATCCCATGGACAGAGGGGCCTGCTGGGTTATGGTCTGCAGGGTCGCAAAGAGTCAGACACGACTGAAGTGACTGACCTGTGTGCGTGTGGTATATTAGGAGATGGGAGTGCTATGGAGAGAATAGAACAAGAATGTGGAATGCTGGGCAAGAGAGTGGAATGTGAAACAGGGCAAGGGCTGACCTCTCTGAGATGTAACATTTGAGGAAAACAGGAGATGAGGGAGTTAGTCATGCAGATACCTAGGGAAGCATGGCAGGCCCAGGCACAGCCACCCAAAGGCTCTCGGGCAGTGTGGCTCCTGGCTGGAGAGCAGTGGGGAGGCTGGTGTGTCTGCAGTGGGGGTGGGAGGGTCTGAAGTCAGGGAGCATGCAGGCATCCCAAGGATCTGGTTCAACTACATGAGAGGGGAGCCTCTGGAAAGTTCCAAGAGAAGTGACAGGTTTGACTTGTATTTTAAAAGAACCTCTCTGGCTGCTATGTTGAGAGCCCATTGTTGGAGGGTGGAGGTGGGGAGGGCATTTGGGGGCCCAAGGTGGTCATCCAGACAAGAGCTGGTGGTGGCCCGGATGGTAGGGGAATGGGGCTCTGGATGCATGTGGAGGGCAGAGGCAGTGGGGTTACCTTACAGGTGGGTGTGAAAGGGAGAGGAGCTAGGATGATGGCTGTTTGGCTCATGGGCTGCTGCAGTAGCCCACTCGGGGCTCCTGAGAGCGGTGCCTTCACCCTGGGGTGACCCAGCCACCTGTGGCTCCTCCATCCTAGAGGGCCTTGGAGTCCCATGCAGCTGTGAGGAGAGAACCCATCACACCCCCGTGGACACAGGGGGCTGAGATGGGGGCCCGGTGCTCTCCCAGCCACCAGCCCCAGGATGAAGTGGGGAGCACACCCACACCCTCTCTGCATGGTGACCACGGGGCTCCCGGCCTGAGCAGCCAAGGAACGACACAGTTCTGACAGATGGGAAGACCAAGGATGGGGCTCCGGGAGGAAGCTGGGAGCTCAGCCTTGGGCAGGTTCAGTCTGAGACGCCTCCATCCCACGACACGTGACCTGACAGGGCGTCAGGTAGCCAGAATGGATGCAGGGGTCTGCCATACCAGAGAGAGATGCTGAAACTGCAAGATGGGAGCCTGCCAGGTGGGCGGGTGTGGTGGAGCAGTGGCTGGGGCAGGCCAGGTGGGGTGGGGGGACTACTCCAGGAGGCAGGGCTTGGAGAGAAAGGAGGGGGTCTCATGGGGAGGAGGAGGAGGCAGAGATCTGAGTCCTGGACTTGCCCAGAGGGCAGGGCTGATGCTGTCCCCTTGCTGTGGACTCCAGAAGGCCTTGGACCCAGCCTGGTGAGCAACCTTTGAAGAGCCCCATGGAGCCTGGGGCAGGGGGTATGTGGGGATGGGTGGCGCAGGTCTGTGCCGGGAGGGGTCAGGGCTGGAGGAGAGACTACCCTCCAAAGGTGTAGGAACAAGAAGGGGCAAAGGCTGGACGCACCACCCCTCGGCCTCCCATTTTCACTCCTGTACCCATCCCCCGCACCGCTCTGCTCCCTACCTGCCACCCAGAGACCCATGACCCTGTCCCTGTCCCTTTCCCAGCTGATGCTGCACACCCCTGACAAATACATGAACTTCAATTCATTTCATGCTGTTTTTCTTCCATTTTTCTGGCCCATGCTGTGTCCACTGCCACGGCCTTCTCCACGGGGCACTCTCGAATCCCATGATGCTGCTTGGGGGACACTTGGCTGACTGGAGCTGAGCGTGGCGCTACTTCTTCTTTGGAATTTTCTCCTTTTTGATCAATTCAGAAAATTCTAGAGCAGGAGACAGATTGTCTAGTAAATAACCCCCTGGCTGTACCCCTCCAAGGCCTGCAGGCCCCATGGGAAGCCTCCTTTATGATAGGGGACCCCACGGTGCAGGAGAGCCCTGCACCCTGTCTTCCCGAGTCCTGGGTGTGGAGCAGGAAGGACCAGAACTTGGCTGCCCAAGTGCCCCGCGCTGCTTCCACGTGCCCTGTGTCCAGCCTTCTTGGTGGTGATGCGCTCACCCACCCTGGGTGTTATGATGGACCCTCCCCTCAGAGCCTCAGACAGGTGCTCCTATGACCATCCCACCTTCAGTGGGGAAACCGAGGTCTAGAGAGGCTGGGAGGCTTGTCCTAAATGGACACCCTTGGCCAGACTGCTCCTCAGTTAAGCTTCGTGACCACCTACAAGTCAAGTTTTGCTGGCGTTTGAGGGCAGAAAGTAAAGGCTTGGGGTGGTGGGGACAGGCACCACCCCCAGTCTGTCTGGGGCTCTGGCCTGTGCTTGCCTGTTCCCAGGGTCATCCTCCAGGCTTGGAGTCAACATCTGGGGATGGTGGGTGGGCAGCAGGATGATGCAGACCTCCAGGGCAGCCATGGGGAGCCTCAGGGAAGGCCTGCAAGCCCCACGAATGCCATTTCTCCTGGGCAACCTCCTTCCTTCTGCACCTACCTCTGCAACTTCTCAGGCCCTGGTCCCTGCTTCAAACCTCCTCCTGCGCATCTCAGGAAACCCGCCCCCCCATCTTCTGTGTCCCCTTGACCTTCACCAAAGCCGGCTTGGGCCCCCCCACCTCTGCTCAGAAACTTGCAGCAGCTCCCCTGGACCCAGTGAAATGCCTCAGCCTACTTGGCATCCCCCAGACTCAGCTTCCCCATCTGTGAACTGGGGATGATGGTGACCACCACAGGGGGCTGTAAGCTTTGGGGGGTGGGGTCCATGCCTGGCAGTGGGGAGGCTGGTCAGCCCTGCACCAAGATGGGCGCAGGACATGGAGCTAACTGCCTGAGTGTGAGTGATGGGGGGTGGGGGGCAGGAAGGTCCTGAGAGGTACCCCTGCCCCTATCATCTCTGCTGCCCCACCTTCGAAGTCAATCCTCCCATCCGTGTTGGCCGCCTGGATCACAGCCTCAGCCTCTTCATCCGTCAGTGGTGGGTCCCCTGCTGGGGATTGTGGACAGGGTGTACTTAGGGCCAGGGGTGGGCTCAGGTTAGAACTGAGGGGGCATCTGTCCATTGCCCGATGGTTTATGAGGTGCTTGCTCCCCACTTTACAGTGGGGAAAATGAGGCCCAGCTTCAGAAGGGTCTCTGGGCCTGGGCCCAGTGCTGCTTCTGGCCTGGCCCCATCTCCTACAAGGCCTGCTGGAGCCCCATGGGGGTAGCAGGTCTTCTGGGGTGGGCATGGTAGCCATAGGCTGGAAGGGCCCCAGGGTTCAGGACCCCCTGTCCTTGGCTCTGGCTGTACTTTATCTCATTCCACTCGCTGAAGCTGCTCTGGTCCCTGTCCAGGGTCTGGAAGGCCTTGCAGATGACGCTGTCCAGCTGCCCTGAGGCCTGGAACTTCTGCATGTACTGGAAGAACTTGATGTAGCTGAAGGAGCCTGGGAATGGATGGGCATATCAGCCAGCAGGGCCTGGGCCCAGAGGGAGACTCCTGCCCTGGGGTGGGGGCCGTGGTTCCCATGCCCTCCCTGAGCCTAGGGGCTCCTGCGTCCATAGGGGGTGGTCCCGGGGCGGTCTGGAAACAGGTAGTACTGTGATGCCTCACGTCCATGGTCAGCAGATCTATGTCCTTATCTGACAGGGATGTGCCCATGGCCAAGGCCACCTTCTTCACCTGGGAGGATAACTCCTCATCCATTCTGGCCCTGCAGGGGACAGGAGCCAGCTCAGCGGGTATGCTGGGCAGGAGGGGATGCTGTCCTTAGATCCTGCTGGCGCCAGCTCTGGGCCCTAGAGTGGGGACCCCAGGCACCCAGACCAGGCTGCAGAGGGCAGCCTTGCAGAGGCCCCCATGCCCAGGCCCTGAGAAAGATGTGTCTGAGCCCTGCCTCTTGGTAGATAGCCACCATGAAGTGTTACCCACTGCACAGAAGAAGAGACTGAGGCTCTGAGACAGTAAGTGATGCACACAAGGTCCTTCGCTCTGCTCCCAAGAGGTGGGGATGGTGCTGTCTGACCCCTAGGCGCTGCTGGGCAACTTCCTCCATCCTTCAAGGCTCCTCTCAAAGCTGCCTGCTCTGGGAAGCCTTCCTGGTTACCTGAAGCACCAGTTCCTCCTGCAGGACTCAGGGCCCAGGGCCTTGGTCTCTCTGTCTCTCCCAGGCTCCAGACGAGTGGGCCCTGGTCATCCTGGCTGGACAGAAACTGCCAACTGGGAGGCGTGCTGTGTGCAGGATGGTCTCGAGCTGGTCCTGGACTGAGTGAGACCCAGACCGGCTCCAGGAGGACGACCGTGCCCTGCTCCCAGGTGCTCAGGAGGGCGGTGCATCTGCCCTGAGCGTATGTGCGCAAGGCACGGTACCCCCCTTCCGGGAGAGTCAGGCAGGAGCCACTGGGGCAGGCTAGGACTGTGGGTCTGAGCACAGACCGAGGGGTCGGCAGGCAGGGACCAGGCCGTCCTGTGCCCTCACAGCCGCAGCTCGTGACCCGCAGCACTCTCGGGTTGCTGTCCCCAGGGCAGGTTGGGTTCTGGGGCTTGTAGCAGAGCAGCTATTTCAGAGGTTCCTTGGCCCTCTCTGAAGTTGGTGGAGCCTTCTGGAATCTGCTCCTGCCGCCAGGAGAGGCAGCTCCCTGACCTTTGGTGCAAAAGCCAGCCGGGCAGTGGTCGGAAGATACTTTCTTCCAGTAGAGAAGCCCTGGGTCAAAGGTTGCAACTCGAGCTGCAGCAGGAGGGCAGGGAGGGCTGGATGCAGCCCAGAGCTGCATCCTACTTCCAGACCCTGGGCGTGGCCTTCCCCCAGCTGCTTTGGGCCTCAGGCTCCTCATCTGTGAAGTGGGGGAGATCCCTGCTCACCCCTACCCCTTTGCAGGGTCCTGCAAGGAGCCAGGAGAGAAGGAGATGGTAGGGAAAGGGTGTCGGATCCTGTGGGGGGCCTGGAGCTGGGTCCTGCACGTGTCACTCACAATGGTCAGTTCTTACAGCCAGTCGGGAAGGTGGGGCATGGGTGGTCAGCTGGGATCAGGAGAAGGCAGGGGCCTTGGAGACAGGACAGACACTACCAGCCTGCATCCTGAGCTGTGACCCTGATTCTCCCCTCTACCCTGGAATCTTGGGGTCCATCCTGGAGGGAAGGGATGCCCTGCCTGGGGCCAGTGTCACCCTCTTCTGGAGGTGGGACTGGACCGAATTCCAGGCCAGGTCTGGCCAAGCCTGGGCTTAACATCCTGACTGCAGAGTGCTGTGGGAGCCCTGGGCAGGGCTGTTTACCGCCGTGCTCCCACCCCATTGCCGTCTGGGGCATCTCCACACCTTGCCCTGAAGGCGGGGGAGCCTGCGATCAGAGCTGGGGACGGCAGGCTGCGGTTAGTGTATTTATAGCGCCTGGTCCACGGTCTGGGATGGAGTCTCACTTGGCATGCCTAGTCAGGGTGGGGAGGGGCCTGGGGAGGGGGCTACAAGGCACCACACAGAGCCAGCCCTGCAGCCCCTGCCCAGCCTCCTGGGGTGCTCCCGGCGCCTGGAAGAACCCTGCCCTCCTCCTCCTTCCCCCTGAAAAGGCCTTCCACCCTCTCCTCCCACCTCACTGCCCTCCACAGCCAAAGCTGGCTGTAGCTGGAAGGCCTAGCTAAGTGCCTCCAGGCCCCCACATATCCCCAGTATTGCTGTATCCTGGATGCCCCGTCCAAGGGGGGCAGTGCCCTCCCCTAACCCCAGACCACCCTGGACCACTCAGGGGCCTGGCCTTCCTGGGGGCTGAGGTCTGCATCTAGCACCTGTGAGTGATCACAAATTCAGATGTTGAGTGATAAATGCCTCTTGGACTGGGGGGAGATGAGCAGGGGTGGTGGAGGCAGTGGGGCCCACTGGGATGGGCATAGGGGCCCAGAACTGGCTTGGTGGGCCTGCCAGAGTTGGCGGGTCCGGGGGTTTGGAGTCTCTGTTCTACCAGGCCCTTCCCCCACTCAGCACCGGGAGCCCTCTGAAGTGGTCTCAGTCTCCCACTGCTGACCCCACCTCACAGCCATGCTCTCAGAGACCCGCATAGGCACATGTGTGCACATGTGTGCCCACCCCTGTAGACCCAGTTGCCTCGGGGCTGCCCCTCTCTTTCCTCCTCCTTTTTCTGCCCCCCCCAGACCTCCTAGGGTCCCCTAGCACCCAGGGCCTCCCCTCATCCTACAGAAGACAAGGCCTCAACCTCCCAGAGTGCAGCTCAGGCAGCTCTGGCCAAGCCGGGCGCCCACAACCTCCCCTCCCTGGGCAGGGCTCACCTCCACCCAGTTTCCTTTGAGGGCTCTGGGGAGTTGGGTCAGACTGGGGGTGCTGAGAGGCTGCAGGGGGCTCCAGCTTTTATACCTGCAACTGCTTGGCCTGTTTATTGCTTGGGGCTGCAGCTGTCCCCCATCCCTCCCGGCACTCCAGCCTGGCACTGACTACCCGCAGGGGCTCGCTGGCACTTGGCAGGTCCACATCGGGCTGGGCAGACTGATCATCAGCAATGCGTGGCCTCCCCAAGCCCAGAGTGAGCAAATGGACTTCCTGTCTGTCCCGAGAGGTCCCACCCTGCCTGCTGGCCTCGTAGTGGGTGGGAGGGGGTGGCCGTCCAGGAGATGACCCGGGCTGGCCAATGTGTCCAAGGCGGCAGCAGAAGGCTGGACCATTGGCCTCCTCCAGCGAGAAGCCAGGCCGGGCAGCTGTCGTTTGTCTCTGGGTCACTGCCGGGAGCCGGGGAGCCATGCCAGGGCTGGCCTTCGAGGCGAGGGGAGGAGAGGGAAGTCTCTGTCAGGGAGGATGGCTCCTGCAGGCACAGGTAACAGGGCTGCGTGACCCCAGGCAGGGCTGGCCTCTCTCCCTGGGTAGGGACCTCACAGGGCAGTCCCCAGGGTGAGGACAAGGGGACCAGAGAGGCAGGCATTGCTGAGAACCCCTCTGGCCATGGCCTGCTTTCTTGGCCCCCGTGTTTCACACAGCGGTGCCCCTAATGGCAGATGTCTGTGCAGACTCTTTGCAACCCCTCATCACCAGCTGTCCTCTGCAGGGGTCTCTACCCCCATCATTTTACATGGCGCTCATATAGCTCAGTGATCTGCTTTCCCTGCACAAAAGTGCATCATGTAACGCCGGACTCACCTATGATGTAAGGCCAGTAAGCTGCGGATGTTCTAGTAACTTCCTTGACTGACCGCCTGCTGCTGCTGGATCTGGAACAGGTCCTAGTGCTTCTCTTTCTTTCTTTTTTTGGCCACACTGTGGGGCCTGTGGGATGTTAGTTCCCCAACCAGGGATGGAACCCATGCCCCCTGCAATGGAAGCGCAGAACCTTAAACCACTGGGCCATCAAGGAAGTCCCAGGTTCCAGTGCTTCTGTTGTCAGAGACACGGTGGGAGGCAGACTGGGAGGGCCGGGACGAACGATGGAAGTTTCCACGGTCCTGCCGTGTTCTCCTCCGGAAGGGTTACCCTAAAGCTTTCCAGCCTAGCCTGGATGCCCGACACTCTCTGGTCCTGCAGGAGGCATCATGGCCATTGCTCGATGTGTCTGTCCATCAAGTGCAATGTCATGTGCATGAAAGGAATGAGGCACCAACACACTGCAACACAGATGAGCCTCGACAGCCCCACACTGAATGAAAAAAGCCAGTCACAAAAGGTCACTTAGTCTGTGATGCCAGTTGTACAAAATGTCCAGGAGAGGTAAATCCATACAGACAGAGGGCAGACTGATGGTTGTGGCGGGGGTGGGGGCCTTGCTGGGAAATGGGGAGTCACTGTCTAATGGGTACGGGGTTTATTTTGGAATAGTGAAAATGTTCTGGAACTAGAGAGGGGTGGTGGCAGTATCATGAATGCACAAAACGCCATGGAATTGTTCACGTTAAAATGGCTTCTCTTATACTGTCGGAGCACTCCCTCCAGGGCATCTTCTGGAAGCCCCTGTCCGTGCCCACCCCTGCCCAGGCCACAAGATGAGGGGTGGGGAGTGGGTGGGCGGGCTCCTGGAAAGCACCCAGTCGGAGCTGACAGATGGCCAGTCGCCCAGGCAGCCCCTCCCGTTTCATTTCTGTCGGGCCGCACCCCCCGCCCCCTCCTGAAGCCCTGGCCCTAGCTTACTGGCCTCACTCTGGGCTGAGCTGGGTCTGAGGGGGCACAGGGTCCCGTTCACAGCTCTGGGGACACCGCTGTCCCCTGTGCCCAGGCTCGGCAGGAACTGCCCCTTTGGGAGGCTCTGGTCACTCAGGCCTTTGTGGGGCTGGCACTGCCCACCCGCCATCACCGGGCCTGCCTGGAACAACTTGGCAGGAGGGGGATGGCCTGCTCTGGGCCCCTCCTCCTGAACCTGGAAACCCCTGTGGAAACCTGCAGAGCGGTCCTGCCCCGTGACGTGTTAGACACATAGAGGAATTAGCTCTTCTCTTCCAGGGAGCCGTTTTTATGTGAGCACAAAGCTCTTTCAAGGCACAGCCTCCTCAGGGCCTGGTGTCTCCCCACTGGCTGGCTGGGAACACCAGGCAGCATCTCCCCCTTCCGGGGGGCGGGGCAGGGTACCCTTGGCAGCTGCACTTGCCTTCTGAGGGCTCTTTGGCACATGCTGGAACCCCTCTTACCCCCACTTCGCAGAGCACAGCTGCGGTAGGCGGGCTTGTGGGAGAGAGGTTCTCCCGAGGCTGGGGCCGATCTCTGGGCAAGTGTGGGTGGGGGCCGGCCTCTACCCTTGGCAGCTGCACCCCTTCCCGTGTACACAGAGGTGGGGATGGGGACCTGGGATTACCACAAGGACATCTGCTCCCCGCCCCCACCCCAGGCAGGAGTCACATCCCTGTGCAGCAGGAAGGGGTGGCCCAAGGGAGCCGCCTAGTGGGGTGAAGTCCTGGCAGGTAGGGGTGCCCCTGGGGCCCCGTCCTTCAGTGCCCAGCATGTGGATTTGGGGGCTGAATGTGAAGCAGCCTTTCATGCAGAGATGCTGGTGCGGGTTATTGTCATAGGAAGGACTCAAGAGGTGCTGGTCGTCCCCACAGCCGTGCCCCCATGTCCCTTACCACAAAAGGTATGTCCGTGTCCTAACCCCAGGACCTTGAATGGGAACTTGTTTGGAAACAGGGTCTTTGCCAACATGACCCTTAAGACGAGGTCACACTAGGTGAGGAGGGGCCGTGATCCAGTGACTGGGTCCTTATAAGAAGAGAGACACAGACGAGAGGGGAGGGCCAGGTGGCGATGGAGGGACAGAGGCAGAGGTTGCGACGATGTGGCCCCGGGTCAAGAGGAACCTGCAGCCACAAGGAGCTAGAAGAGGCAGGAAGGGCCCGTCCCTGGATCTTTGGAGGGAGCCCAGTCCTGCTTACACCTCGGTTTTAGACTTCTGGCTTCCAGACTGAGAGAGTATCCATTTTGGTTGTTTGAAGCCCCACCCCAGCAGCCCCTTCTTTCCCAGGGACCCTCTCATGCTCCCCTGCTTCTGGCCTGTCTCCCACCGCTGTTGGCCCCCACCCCAGCCCACTCTCTACTCTGATCCCCTTCCCAAGCCTCAGGTGAGGACCTGAGTAGGATGTAGGCCTGGGGCCCAGAGGGACACAAAGGCAGCTGCGTCCCCCAGGCTGGCAGGTGCCCAACAGGGCTGTGGTTTTTTTTTTTTTTTTTTTCCTTTTTTATGGCTATGCTGGGTCTTTGTTGCTACACGGGCTTTTCTCTAGTTGTGGCGAGTGGGGGCTACTCTCTAGCTGCAGTGCACAGGCTTCTCACGGCAGTGGTTTCTCTTGTTGCAGAGCATGGGCTCTAGGTGCAAGGGCTGCAGTAGCTGTGGCTCCCGGGCTCTGGAGCACAGGCTCAGTAGTTTTGTGGTATGCACAGGCTTAGTTGGTCTGCAGCATGTGGGATCTTCCTGGATCAGGGATCGAACCCGTGTCTCCTGCATTGGCAGGCGGATTCTTTACCACTGAGCCACCAGGGAAGCCTGGATTTTATTTTTTAAGATCTATTTATTTTATTCTTTGGCTGTGGTGGGTCTTTGTTGCTGCACGCTGGTTTTTGCTAGTTGCCACGAGTGGGGGCTGCTCTTCATTGCATCACGCAGGGCTCTCATTGTGGCGGCTTCTCTTGTTGCAGAGCAATGGGCTTTAAGCATTCGGGCTTCAGTAGTTGCAGCCCGTGGGCTCTAGAGCGTAGGCTCAGTAATCGTGGCGTATACAGGCTTATTGCTCGGCAGCATGTGGGATCCTCTCAGACCAGGGAGCAAAATGGTGTCCCCTGCATTGCAGGGCAGATTCTTAACTACTGGGCTGCCAGGGAAGCCCCCGGCCTGTGGATTTAAGGGGTGCCAGGCCAACAGGTGAGCAGTCCTGAGCTTCCCTGGCCTCAGGCTCCAGATGGCTCAGTAGTTTCTACTCCTGCCTTGATTCAAATGTGGGATATGTTGCTCATCATGGATTTTTCTCAATAATTTTGATTATCTAAGATATTGCATAATACGCAGTATGTGGGATCTTCCTGGACCAGGGATGGAACCCATGTCTCCTGTCTCCAAGATACTGCAAAGATAACAGTTACCTCGATGGCCAAGTTTAACAGCTTTATTGAGATATAATTCACATGCTGTGAAGTTGACCATTTTAGAGCCTACATATCAGTGTTTTTTAATCCCAGGTTGTGCAACCATCACCTCTATAAAATCCAAGAACATTTCCAACACCCCCAAAGAGGCTCTATACTCCCATTTTCCCCTCCTCTGGCCCTCTGACAAGCATCAGTCTTCTTTCTATCTCCATAGATTTGAATAGGCTAGGTCTTTCCTATAAGTGGAATCCTATGGTATTTGCCCTTCTGCTGTTTTCTCTGAGCACTGTTTCTGAGGTTTACCCATGCTGTAGTGCATGTCAGTGCTCCATTCCTTTATTTTAAGTTTTTATTTATTTATTTATTTTTGGCCGGGCTGCGTCTTTGTTGCTGTGTGGGCTTTTTCTTTCGTTGCAGTGAGCGGGGGCTACCCTCTAGTTGAAGTGTGCAGGCTTCTCACTGTGGTGGCTTCTGCTGTTGCAGAACTCAGGCTCCAGGTGCATGGGCTTCAGCAGTGGCGGCTCCCAGGCTCTGGATCGCAGGTTCAGCAGCTGTGTTGCACGGGCTTAGCTGCACCGCAGTATGTGGGATCTCTCCGGATCAGGGATGGAACCCACGTCTTCTGCATTGTCAGGTGGATTTTTCTTTTTACCACTGGGCTACCAGGGAAGCCCCCACTTCACTCCTTTTCACTGATTGCAATCCTCCCCTGTATGGACCCACCAGGCTTTGTGTATCCATCTGTTGCTGGACTTGTTAAAAGTTTTCGGTGCCTCCCTCACTCACCTGATGCCCTAGTCTGGCGCCTGTGCAGTTCCTGACACGGGAGGCCTCTCCCTCTGTCCCAGGGCCTCTTGGACCTTCTCTGGGTCCAGACCCCCTGAGGAGCAGGCAGCTCTTTCTAGGGAAGGTGCCCCCCGCAACTATACCCGGCTTGTCCTTGACCCCATGTTGTCTTCCTTGAGGCTCCTGCCCAAGGCCTTGGTCTCCACGGGCCCGGATGCCCCGTGTCCATGAGAGAGAAGTGGGGAAGTGGCAGCCCCACTAGCCTGGCCTTGAGGGTGGAGGCGCCTGAGGCAGTGGTCACTCGGTGTGGGGCGCCTGGCCCTCACCACTGTCGGGCCTGGCCCTTGCCTGGGTGGCAGAGGGGTCTGGGGCCCCTCGCTTCCCTAGGGGGGCGGCCACATCTTCAGAGATCTCTCTCAAGGGAGTCCTGAGGCAGGCTGGCCACTGGGCACCCTGTGAGCCCTCACCCCTGCGCCCCCTGCCCCCAGCACTGGACGAGCCAGGCTCTCAGTGTGGGGGCTTTGCCCCTGGGGCTCGAGTTTCTACCTCCTCTGTCTTTTCTCAGAGACGTGTGTGTGTGTGTGTGTGTGTGTGTGTGTGTGAGAGTGCGCGCATGCGTACGCTTGTGCTGGGGACAGGCCCTCAGGTCCTGAGGCTGAGGGCAGAGCTCCATGCACCGAGCCTCTCACCTCTGCCCTGCCCAGTGCCCAGCACCCCGTCCTGTCCATTAGAACTTGTCATGCCAACGGAGGGTCAGGCTCATGGCTGGCCTGGAGACCTTGGACTCAGGGGACCCAGGAAGAGCACAGATAAACCTTCCCCCCTAAATTCCAGCCCCAGCTTTCTGGCCCCCTCACTGGTTGCCAGTGAGTGCTGGTGGCCAGCCACACACCAGAGTCACTGGTCAGAGGACTGGATTAATGGTAGGGGGATTTAGGGCACCCCTGGTTCAACAGTCACCAGGTCGTGGAAACAGCAGGCAGGGCTCCTGGTTCGGGCAGGGGAAGGTGTCCCTCGGGTCAGATGGAGTGACAGTGCTGGACCTGCAGCCCTGGTGGACTTGTCCTGCCCTACCTGGACCCCGGAGGACATCTGCAACCCTAATGCCCCTGGGGTCTGGCCTTCTGTGTGCCCGTGTGTGCACACACGTGTGTGTTCACAGGTCAGCCTGTCACAGAGGTCTGCACAGAGGGTCTTCTGACCCTGGTCACTGAGGGTGGCCGTGAGAGTCTGAATAGGGTCAACTTAGGGCCACTGGGCATTTCCCCAGCTTGTCCCCAGAGAGTCCCCGGCGGCATTGAGGTCCAGGTGTCTGGGGTGCCCTCCTGGTGGGCAGAGGCAAGGCCCGTGCTATGCCAGTGGGCAGTGTTGGGCTTTCCTCCCGGGTGGGGAGGGGAGACCCCCACTGGAGATCCAGCCCCCTCAACACTGCACACTCCCGGATCACAGCCCTCAGCCGTCCCTGCCCCTCCCACTGGCCACCCCCCAGAAGGAGCTCCTTCTGCCTCAGCTGCGGCCTGTGGGGCAAAGCTGCTTAGAGCAGTGGCCCCACCATCAGGGCCAGTAAGAAGGTTCTGGATGCCTCACGCTCCTCCGCAGGCCTGAGGGTCCTGGGACCACCCATGGCAGGGGACCCCACAAGTCTGAGAGGAAAGGAGATCCCTTCCTTTGCCCATGCGGGAACTGTCTACACAAGCCCCCTTAGGGTAAGAAGAATGTGTCCTGGCACCCTCTCCTGAGGGCTGGCCCTCACCATCCTTTCTGTCCCTGCCCAACCCTGTGCCATTGATCCTTGCTCTCCCCAAAGCCTTCCGGGCCCCCACACCCCGCTGTCCTCCAGCTGGGTCAACCAAGCGGCTTTGCTCATCTGGCCAGAGAATGAATGGATGGATGTAGAGGGAGTGACCCAAGTTACATAAAACTCAAATCCCAGCTACACTGGAATTCTCTCCGCTCCCAGGGGCTGGGGAGGGGCCGATCCCCAGCCCCCTGGGCGCTCAGCCCGCCGGCCCTCCCGCAGCCGCCGCAGCCGCGCAAGATGGCGCGGCAGGGCGCGCGGCCGGCGGGGAGGGGACGGTTCCTCGGTGCCCGGCGCCGCCGCGCCCGCCCTAAACGCCCGGCGCTGTTCCCTCCCGGGCGGGGGCGGCCGCTCCTTCTCCACGGTTGTCGCAGAGTGGCACAGGCGCGGGCGGTTTGTGCAAAAATAGCACCCCCACCCCCCACCCCCCACCCCGGCGGCGCGGGCGCCGCCCAGAGGGCGCGGGGCAGGACCGGAGCTGCCTCGGAAACCGGCGTGTGCAGGCCGCGTGCCAGCCCCCGACCCTCGCGTGCCGGGGCCCGCGCCTCCCGGCCACCCCGCGCGCGCTTTCGTATTGCTCCTGCGTGCCACCGTGCCCACCCCTCCGCGCGCAGCCGTGCCCCCGCCTTCCCGCTCCTCCTCCCCACGCCTCTCTGCCCACCCCCGCGCCTCCAGGTGGCCCCCGCCCCCCGGCACCTTTCGCCTCCACGGACCCCTCCCCCATTATCCGTGCCCCCGAGCCTTTGGGTCTCCCATCCCGCGTCACTGAGCCCCCCTCGGGCTTCAGTATACCTATCCCCGCGTTTCTGTGCACCTTCCGCCTCCCAGCGCCCCCCAGCCTCCGTGCCCCCCATCCTCCGTGCCACCCCCGCGTCTCCGGATCTCCCATTCTGCATCTGTGTCCCCCCACCCGTGCCTTCATCCCCCCCATATTTCCATGCCCCCTCAGCCTTCGGGTCCCCCGGCGCGCGTCTCCTTGCCCCCCCCCCGCCCCAGCCTGGTAGGGAACCCCCCCGCCGACCCCGCGCGCGCGCTCCCGCCGGTGTTTTCGGACTGCACCGGCCGGGGGAGGCGCCTCGTCTGTCGCCGCCGCCCGCACCCGCACCCGCACCCCGCCGGCCCCGCGGCTGCGGCTGTGGGTGCTGAGCGGGCGCGGCGGCCAAGACGCGCTCGCACCTGCGGCGGCCGCTCGAGTGATGGCGCGGTGCGGGCCTCGGGCGTCCTGAGCTGATCGCAGCGCCAGTCGGGGGATGCCAAGCCGAGCTGCTGGCCCTGGCCATGTCGTCGTCCTTCTTCAACCCCAGCTTCGCCTTCAGCTCGCACTTCGACCCTGGTGAGTCCCCTGGCCGCGCCCCTTGCCAGCCCTCTGCCCGTTGCGGCTGCCCCTAACCTGCCTAACTGCGGACATTGATGCTTCCTGAGCCGCTGGTTTCCTATTTTGCATGGAAATTAACCCTTTCCTCTCTCTGAGCGGAGCTGCAGACGGAACTGCTTTCCCGCAGGACCCCCTGGAGGCCCGGAGGTGGGCAGGCCTAGGGGTTGGCACCTGCTTGAGGCCTCCAGCAGCCAGGGTGGGCAGTGGGGGCACTGCTCGTCCCTGTGGAAGCTTCGATCTCGGGTATCTGGGGCAGGAGGGCCCATGTTGGGCCAGGTGTCCAGGGGAGGAGGTAGCCAGGACTAAGGGCTCCAGGGAGGGGTGGGAGTGTTGCCCCCCGCCAGGCCCATGGACCCCCTTGCCGGGACTAGCGTGGCAGGCTCCTCCCCAGGCTGGGAGTGCGTTCTGGAGAGCCCTGCCAGGCCACCTAGCCGCCTGCATGGGGAGGTGGGAGCTGTAGCCGACCCACGGGACAGAGTCCATTGAGCACAGGCTCAGAAGAGATGGGCCTCAGTGGGTGCCCAGCCCTTCGTGACAGAGGGATGAGGCCGAGGTGGCGCTGTCAAAGCTGGCTGCAGGGGACATTGGGCCAGGCCTCTTTCCCCCCTTCCCCCAGGCTGGCGGCCCTGGCAGCCTGTTTACCCATGGTTGCCTGACCTCCTGGCAGCAGTGGGCCGCCGTGGTGGGCAGAGGGGCTGGGGGCAGCTGAAGCCTGTTTCCGTCGCCAGAAGGTGGTAGACTTTCTTCCCTCTGCCTTCATAGGCCCCGCCACCCGCCCCTCCTTGGCCCTAGTGGGAGATAAGCCCCTGCCCTGGAGCCGTGGCCTAAGGGCCCAGAGTCCCACCCACTTGTCACTGGGGCTCTGGCACAGGCTAATCCAGCCAAAACAAAGGCGGGTGAGCACGTGATGGGCTCTCCTGGGTCTCCCTCCCTGGAGTAGGGCCCAGTTCGTGCAGTGATGCACAGGGTCCCTGGGTCCGGCCCCATCTGAAGGCATTTGGTCCTGGGGGAGGGGAGCAGACAGCAGGTTTCTCTACTGGACTGAGGATGTGGGTGTCCCTGGCTCAGAAATGACTTCCCAAGGCAACTCCCAGATCTTGGAGAACATGGAGTCACAGTGGATGGCCCCGAACCTGGCAGTGACAGCCCTGGCTGGACTCTGAGGGTGGGGGTTGGAGGTGGGGGTGGAGGTGGCCCTGCTGAGCAGTCAGTCCCAGGCTCAGACAGCCTTTTGGGACAGGTATCCAGGTGGCTCCGGGCCAGTGTTCCAGGCAGCGTGGCTCCTGGGCAGCGAGGGTCCAACCTTGGAACTGTAGGCATGGTGGGGGTGTGTGTGCCAGGACTGACCTGGGGATGGAGGACACCCTCCCTGATGCCCTGCCTCTTGCACTCTTTGTAGGGCTCAGACCTCCCCTGTGTGGGTTCAGTACACTCTCCCCCACCAAACACACACTCGGGTGTATCCCAGCAAGAGACCCTTCCCCCATCTTAGAGAAACAACTAAGCTTGCTCCTCTTGCAAATGTTTCTGTTAACAGCTGTGATCAGTGTAATTATAATGTGTCAGTTTAAGGACTTAGCAGGGGAAAAAGTTGTCAGGAGGCAAGGGTCTGCTCTTTTCAGGTGGAATGAAGGGGAGAGCCCTGCCCCACTGTGGGAGGGGCCCCCCTGGATAGTAAAGGTGGGTTGCCTGCTGGGGTGCAGAACTCCTGGGCTCCATGCTGGCCCCCTTGTGGGCATTGGGAAGGAGGAGAGGTGGAGTCCTCTGCCCTCCCGCTAAATGCCTAGCATTCAGAGCCCAGCTCCCACCCGTTGGGGTGCCCCCTGCCCACCCTTGCCTTCTAGAGTCTCAGTTTTCTCATCTGTAAAAGGGGATAGCAGCGCCTACACCAGGCTCGGTTAGGGGTTAAGCACCCTATGAAAACCTGACCCTCAATGAACACTGGCTGCTCTTTTAGAGGGGCTGGTGTATGGAGACAAGGCCACAGTGGTATGTGGCTTTCCTCTGTCCCCAAAGTGGGGAGAGATGGTTTTTTTGAGGTTGACTCCTGTCTAAATGGGGACCCTGCTTGGGATCCACCAAACTCAGAGGGCAGGGGATAGTCGTGTTTGTGGCCGTCTCGGAGTTTGTTTCTGTGGTTGCTCAGCACTCTGGGGTGGACAGAGGGACCCGGCCTGGGCTGAGGGTCCTCAGACTGTCACCAGGCCAGGTTTGTTGCCTACTGCCAGTTCTGTGTCCATCATGGATTCTATGGTGGTTCTCCATAGAGGTGGTGACGACAGTGGCAGTTATATAGAGTGAAGGGGGCTGAGTTTGAGGCTCTGGCTCTAGGCGCGTGCTTGAGTGCAGTATGCATGCTGGGGGACCTTACTTGAACTCAGCTCCTGCCTGGGCCACCATCACCCAGCAGATATGGGCAGGGCAGGCCCCTTGAGGGGGCCAGGCCTGAGCATGTTCTCCTGGGGCCACAGCCTGGCACAGGCGGGCATCTGGAAGGGCTGCCTCTTCTGGGGTTCAGCTCTTCCCACGATGTGGGTGACTTTGGGGGATTTCTGGGCAGTCACAGACCTCTGACCTCAGTGCTGTGTGGCCTTGGGCCAGTCACTCAACCTCTCTGAGAGTCAGCTCCACACAGGTGAAACCTCACTCTGGGGAGACTGGGTGGGTGGGACATGGAAGCCAAGAACTGAGGTGTGAGGAGGGTGTCGCTGGGGAGCCAGGAACACCTGGGCGGAGCTAGTGGGGAAGGCTTGGCCTTGAGGGGGCGGGGCTTGCCTCTCCTGCGCTCTCTGAGGCAGAGGGCCATCCTTGTTTCTCACCTTCTCAAGCCTTGGGCGGACTGGGTGCAGCCCAGGCCCTCAGCAGGTGCCTGGCAGGCCTCAGTCAGAGCTCTGCAGCCCAGGGCCTGGAGCTGTCTCAAGATCCCTGGGGCAGGTAGTGGACCAACCCCTCCCTGATCCCATGGCCTTCTCTGTGCCTCTGGTTCTTAATCTGGAACGTTAATCTGGTTCATTAATCTGGAGGTGGGCATTACTGTGGTGCCCACCGAGTGCTGGGTGCAGGCCAGTCCCCAGACAGTGCCAGTCAAGGCTGACCTTGGGGCAGGGGTCACTGTGGACCATTTGAGGGGACTTGGAGTTTGAGGAAAGTCATGGAAGCCAAGGCAGCCCCCAGCCTCTTGGTCACGTCCTGCTGCCTGCCCACGTTCTCGCCCTGAGCCTGGCTCTGCCGGGAGCGCGCTCCACCGGCGTTAACGCATGTGCAGCGCCAGCTCAGGGCTGGGCAGGCTCGGGCCTTTGGATGAAGGCATTGCTGGGGGACAGGTCACAGGGAGGGCATTCCGGCCAGGTGTGGTTTGACCTGCATGGGGACGGGTGCACTCAGGGACTTGAGGGCTGAGAAGGACCCCAGGAATGAGTTCTTGCGGCGCTGGAGGTCCTGCTCCATGGCTGATGGACATGTGCTCATGGTAGTTCTCGAAATTGGTGGCCCACCGTTCACTGCCTGCTGCCCATGGGGCCTGGCTGAAGGCAGATGCTCCCAGGCTTGGCCTGGTGGCGGGAGGGCATCGAGAGCCAGTCCTCTGATGTGTGTCACTGCCCCTTCCCACGCCCGGGAAAGACTGGCTCCAGGGTGGAAGCTGCAGCTATTGAGCTGAGTCTAGGGGCGGGGCCAACTCAGGGCAGGAGGGAGGTCACAGTATCCCCAGGGCAATTTCTTTGTATTCTGGAACATTCTCCAGGAAGCCAGACTATGCCTTTCTCTCAGAGGGGCTGTTTCTCCCCCACGAATCCCTGTGCAGCTTTATACACGCAGGTGCTCAGGCTCACACACGTGAACACACACGAATGCTCACAGATGCCTTCACGTGTGTATAATGATGCACAGAGTCTAGGTGGGGCTGTGGTCCCCTGGGGGCGGGCAGTCAAGGGCATGGCTTGGTGGGGGGGGACCTGATCCACCCTCACCCTTGGCCCTCAGCCTTACATCAGAGATGGACTGAGCCACCGGGTCCTGGTGTCCTGAGGCTTGGGGGGCCTGGAGCCGTCCCTCCTGGTGGCTGAGCCTGAAGGACTGCCCTGCTGTCACCCGGCCGTCTTTGTCCAGGGTGGGCCGAGCCTTGGCCCCTCCACCTGCTGTCAGTGTCCTTGAGCATGTCCGCTGGTTCTCTATCCTCCTAATGCCCTTCCCTAGGTGAGGGCGCCTGGGTGGAATGCGTGTGTATGTGCCAAGTCGCTTCAGTTGTGTTCGACTCTGCGACTCTGGACCCTGCCAGGCTCCTCTGTCCATGGGATTCTCCAGGCAAGAATACTGGAGTGGGTTGCCATGCCCTCTTCCAGGAGATCTTCGTGACCCAGGGACTCGAACCCATATCTCTTATGTCTCATGCACTGGCAGGCAGGTTCTTTACTGCTAGTGCCACCTGGGAAGCCCCTGGGTGGAATAGTATTCCCCCAAATTCATGCCCACCTGGAGTCTCAGGATGGGACTTTGTTTGTAAATAGGGCATTTGGTGCTGTCGTAAGTTCAGATGAAGCCATCCTGGCTTGTGCTCAGTTGTGTCCCACGCTTTGTGACCCTATGGACTGTAGCCCACCAGACTCCCCTGTCCATGGGATTCTCCAGGCAAGAATACTTGAGGGGGTTGCCATGCCCTCCTCCAGGGGATCTTGCCAACCCAGGTCTCCCGCATTGCAGGTGGATTCTTTACCGTCTGAGCCACCAGGGAAGACCCTCATTCTGGCTTAGGGAAACCTATATCTATGGCTGGGGTCCTTCCAAGAGAGCTGGGGGAGACTCAGGAGAGACGAGGACATCCTGTGCCCTGTGATGACGGAGGCAAAATGGGCTGATGCAGCCACGAGCCAAGGAAGGCCTGAAGCTGGGAGAGGTGGGAAGGGTCATGCCCTGGAGCCTCCAGAAGGAGCGTGGCCCTCACGTGGGATGTCCAGCCTCTGAGCATCAGACAGTCCTGTACGCTGAGGCCCCAGTCCATGGCACATTTTGACAGCAGCCCCAGGGCACTCCTGCAGGGCAGCTCTGAGCCGCACGGGGCCAGGGCCCGGGCCGAGCCATGCCAGCCTCCGTCTCCTCTGTGTAAACTGGGCCAGCCCTGCCCACCTGGAGGCGCCTTTGGAGGCAAGCGAGGGAACACGTGTGTAGGCGCCTCTGAACATGCGCGTTCACTGGACCGCGGTGATGGGAGGGCGGCCTCGGCCTGGACCAGCGCGCCCTCCTCTGGGCACCTCGGGGCCTCGCTCTCCAGCCTCTGGTTGCCTCTCACAGAGGAACCAGCCCCAGCAGGACAGGCGGCCGTGGCCTCCCCGCCCCCGGCAGAGGAAGCCGGCAGAGGAAATGAGGGCAGCGGACGCCGGGCCGGAGCCAGCTCCCAGGCGGCCTGTCTGGCGCGTTGCGGTAGACAGTGTCCACGCCAGGTCCCTGCCTTCCTCCACCAGGGTCAGGCTGGGGGGCCGGGGCCAGATGCCCCGGGCTCGGGGAAGGTCTACGAAGAGCGACTCTGGGGTTAGACCAGCAGTCGGAGCCACACGGGAGCGGCCACCCAGAGCTGGGTATGTGGGGGTTTCTGGAGGCCTGTGGGCTCCCTCACAGCCAGCCCAGGGCTGGAGGGCAGTGAGCAGACGGGGGCTTGTATTCGAGAGACCCCCCAGTCCCTGCTCCAGCTCTGCCAGAGGAAGCGGTGGGACAGGGATGGACAGGGCCAGGGCAGGGGGCGGTGCTGGGCAGCCTGGGGGGCACTTGTTGCGGGGTGTGTAAGGAGAGGTGGCAGGGTGCTGGCCAGCATCTGAAGGCTGGGGCAGAGTCACCTCTCAGGGTGGGATGTGGCCGGGCCTGGCCTTGCTCACTCCTGGTGAGGGTGCACTGGTGCCTTCTCGTCCTGCTGGGAGGGGGTTGGGCACGTGGGCCTGCTGGCCATGGGTGGCCAGGGATACAGCCTGCCTGTTCCTGGGAGCCAGGGCAGGGGCAGGGGACCTGAGCCCCAGACCTGGGCTCTGCGGAGGTCACAGCATGCTGAGGCTGGCGTGGGAGATGGGCAGCAGGATGATGTTTCGGATGCAGTCAGGCACCATGGGGGGTCTTTGTATGGATGGGGGTCATTGTGGAGAGGGTCCCGCAGGACTCATGTTCTGCTCCTGCCGTTGTAAAACTCTGAGTGATTTCACACTGGGCCCTCAGATTCTGACGGGTTTGGTTTCCCAGGTGGTGGCGCTAGTGGTAAAGAACTCACCTGCCAATGCAGCAGACATAAAGATGTGTGTTCGATCCCTGGGTCGGGAAGATGCCCTGGAGGAGGGCATGGCAACCCATTCCAGTATTTTTACCTGGAGAATCCCATGGACAGAGGAGCCTGGCAGACTAAAGTCCATGGGGTCACAGAGAGTCGGACATGACTGGTCGACTTAGCACGCATGCACGCTGCAGATTGTGCAGCTGGTCCTCCTACTTGGGGCCAACCTGTCCAGTCTTAGGCTTCAGTTGGGAGGGCCCTGGGCAGGCAGTCACTCATAGGGGGCCGTGGTACCTGTGTCACAGGCTGGTTCCCTTCGGTGGGGAGCTGCTGTGATCCCGGGCCGGTGGTTTGGCTCTGCTAGCTGTGAGGCCCATCCGGATGTCCCAGGACCTCCCTGGGAAGAAGAACTCCCACTTTGAGGGGATGCCACACACACAGGGTGTACATACGAATGAATTTCACTGGTCCTGCTGGTCCTCACCCCCAGGGTCGCTCCATACTGGCAGTGAAACAGCCCTGCCATCGACAGCCCAGCTCTCGGCCCAGCCATTGACGGACACAACCTTCTGCCCAGCTCTGGGCACCCTAGCGCCATCTCTCTGTCTGTCCAGACTTTATTGAGATATGATTCCTGTACCGTATGATTCATCCACTTCCAGTGTGCTTTTCACTGTACACATAGACATGTGTGGCCATGACCACGGTTCAGAACACTTCTGTCCCCCCGTCTGCTCCCCATCTCTGGGGGTCGCCCATCTGGATGTTTCCTACCTGTGGGCGTGCAGCTCAGGGCCGTCTGTCTGTCTCTCCACATGCGTCTGGTCCTATGGTGGGAATGAGGGGAGTGGGCCTGGGTCTGGGGGTAGCTTTCGTGGAAGCCGAAGGTGGGGTCACCCCACGCAGACCCCTGCCCAGCAGTCAGCCTCGCCGCCCTGTCCCCTGAGCTGTTCCAGGAGCACCGCGGGGCAGCCTGACTCACCTCTTCCCCCAGCCTGACTCACACTCGAGGAGACGCCTCGAGTGCCCTTCTGGGGGCTTGTTGGCCGTTTGGAGTCATCGTCTGGGATTGCCCGTGGGAGCCAGGCCTGCCCGGCTGTGGGTGGCATTTGTATGTTCTGGAGTCAAGCTCTTGGTCAGAGATGGGCGTTGGGGTGGCATTTCCACGTCTTCACCATCTTGCTGGTCTGGGGCCCTAGTAGCTGCAGGGTGTGTAGGCGCTGCTGGCATGAGTCTTTCCCAATCCCGTGCTCAGTAGCATCAGACTGATGGCTTGACAGGGGCTGTGGTGGGAGAATTTGCACCCCAGGAGCCCGCAAAGGCTCCACGTTGGAAGTCCCCTTTTGTCTCTTTTTTCCAGAAAGCCGGTTGTTAAGCATTACGAGAAAATCAGGGGTGTAGGCCAGTTTTTTTTTTTTTAATATTTATTTATTTGGCCGGGTCTTAGTTGCAGCGTGTGCAATCTTTCATTGTGGCATGCTAACTCTGAGTTGTGGCATGTGGGATCTGACGGGAGATCGAACCTGGGCCCCCTGCATTGGGAGCACAGAGTTTTAGCCACTGGACCACCAGGGAAGTCCCTAGGCTAGCTTGTTAATCCCAGGAAGCTGCCTGGAATCGTTTTGACTTGAGGCAGGCATCCCCAAGAGGCAGTTTCTGGCCCCTGGAGATGAATGACTCAGAGGGATGGTCCTGCTTCCTCTTGGGGCCACTCAGCCAGGAGGGAGTCCCTGGGTAGGGCCTGCTTGGGCGGGCAGGGCCAGGGCCTGAACAGTCCTGCTCACGGCTGAGGGCACACCTGGCCTGGGCCCTGCCCCTGCCCTCCTGCTTCCCCAGCTCGCCTCACACTACTTTCTGCCCCACAGTGGGGTCCAGGCAGAAACTTGGAGGCCAGGATGGCAGGAAGTTCTGGGCTTGGGCTGCCCACCCCTCCCTGAGCAGCTGGTGGTGGAGTGGGAGCCAGCGCATTAGATTCTGTTTTCTTTTTCCTTCTTGTGACGGGTGGTCCTGCAAGTCCTCTCTGAGACTCACTGTGGCTGCGGTGTGTTCCTGCGATGCCTCCTGGGTCTGATGATGCACCAGGTCTGAGCCTCGCTGCCTCCAGCCTCTTGCCCAGCTGCTCCCCAACGCTCCCCTGCCCAGGCTTGTGAGAGGGACTCCTTCATCTGACTCAGGACCCTCAAGGTGACCCCATGCCCCGCAGGTGTCAGGGTAGGGTCCCCAGGTGAGCAGGATGGGCAGGCATCCCAGGGGGTTGTCCTTAGGCCCCTGCAGGGTTGCGGAGGGACCAGTGGGGAAACAGTTTGTGCAGGGGGGACAGTGTTGGTGGCAGTGCCCCTGGGACAGAGAGACAGGGACGTAGGGGGCAGTATGTGGGTGGGAGTAGGTGAGCACATGTGTAAACGTGTGAGTGCATATGCGCCTACATATGCGTGAGTGTGAGGACATGGGGGCGTGTGTGTGAGTGTGTCCCCTCCCTGGTTCTCTGGGGAGGAGGCCCAGGCCCTTGGCTCTCCTCTGCCGCTGGTGGGTGAGACCCCTTGGGCTCTCTCTTAGGCTCTGGGTGATGTTGTAGCTCCTGACCCCGCTAGATGGCAGGAGCAGGGCTGATGCCTACCATACTGACTGTCCAGCCACCTAAGCTAAGGGTCTGTGGTCCAGGGCTGGGAAAAGAGCCCTCCTGTGTGGGCAGCTACCGTGACCCATGTGACCCGTGGCTGTCGCGGGGTGGTGCCTCCCAGCTGCTTGTTCGCATGTCCGTGGATTTTGCTGGGTCTGGATCCCTCAATTCAGGTTGATTCTTAAGCCAGCAGAGTGGCTACAGCCACTTAGCCGCCGGACATCTGACTTCCCTTCCCTGGAGGAAGCAGTGCTCCCCACCTTCCAGCCCTCCGTCAGTGCTTGGAGTGCAAGACCATCTGGATTACCTGCTCACCCACCCCTTCCCCTCTGTCCTTGCAGCAGAGGCGTCCACACCTGTCTCTGTACGTTAGGTCATCCAGACTAGGCGGTGACGGGTTCTGGAAGTTTCTGGGGTGGGGGCAGGGGGCACAGCCTCCCCACCCAGGTGCCCCTTGGGCCCCTCTCACCTGCTGGGGATGGAGTCGGGGCAGCTGTGGAGGTGGGGGGGCTGCACCCCTGCTCAGAGCTGTATCCTGAGATGGGGTGGGTGAGCCTGGAGGGGTGTCTGTCAGCTGGGACTGGGGGCTGTCCATGACTGCCCCCGATGCAGTGCCAGCTCTTGGGGTGTGGGCCTCCTGCAGACGCACCTTCATCTGGGGAGGCCCTGGGGGAGGCAGGGATGCTGGGGCCCAACGGCCAGTGCGTCTGAGCTGTCGGGTCTCTGAGTTCAGTCACCAGTGTCCTTTCGTTTCTCCACCTGCCCCCAGACATCTGGGGGAGGGAGGAGCAAGGACATAGATGGGCTGGGCCTGGGAACTGCCTCGGAGGCTCCACACAAGCGCAGTGACCTGCTTCCCTTCCTCTTCTGGGCAGAGGGCCGCCGCGTCCCCATCTGAGGATTCTGTTCCTCTAGGGAGGAACTTCCATGTCTGGGCCCTTGGCCAAACCTTTGCCAAGAAACTGCCCCATGGGCCCACTGGCGCTGGATCCGCCTTCCGGATGGCTTGTGGGGTATGGACGCCCCTCCTGCTGGCCCCTGTCCCGGGAAGCCCTAGACTCTTGTTACTTGCCTCAGCTGGGGTCGGGAGGTGGGGGTACCAGGGCCAGTTGATTGGCTCCTGGCGGTCTGGGCAGGCCGAGCTCCTCCCCTCCCTCTGTCTGCTTGCCGCAGCCTCGTAACTCAGAGACGCCTGCCTGGTTGCACAGCTCCTTCCTGTACAAGATCCTGTTTGCATCACCGGGCTTGGGGGGCAGGGGCACCGGTGTCAGCATGTCCTCAGATGCCCAGCCTGGGCCCCCAGGCCTGCTGGTGACGCTGAGTGTGAGCCCCCATCGGCTGCACCTGCCCCAGGTGGGGAGGCTGGGGCGCTGGAAATACCGGGGTGCGTGGCCGTCTCGCCAAAGCCAGACTTACTGTCTGGGCTTGGTGGAAGGAGCTCTGGGGGGAGCAGTGAGTCATCTAGGGGCACATTGGGGGTGCCCACTCTTGGGGGCCATCAGGGTTGGCACACCCCTGACTTGGTCTCTACAGGTGTCAGACTGCTAATTAACTTTTTTTTTTTAATTGAGGTGAAATTCACGTGACATTCATATGTGCGCATTCTAAGTTGCTTTGTCCATGTCCGACTCTTTGTGATGCTATGGACTGTAACCCACCAGGCTCCCCTGTCCATGGGATTCTCCAGGCAAGAATACTGGAATGGGTTGCCATTTCCTTCTCCAGGGAGTCTTTCTGACCCAAGGATCGAACCCGTGTCTCTTAAGTCTCCTACACTGGCAGGTGGGTTCGTAACTAGCGCCACCTGGGAAGCCCTAAATTCATATGATGTGAAATGAACCACTTTGTAGGGTACGGTTCAGTGTTAGTACATTCACGGGGCTGTGCAGCTTCCGGCTGTATTTCCAGAGCCTTCCACCACCCCCAAAAAGAAGCCCTGTGCCACTCTAGTGCCCCCAGCCCCTGTCCACTGGACTTGCTTGTTCTGGACGCGCGGTGCCATGGAGGAGCTGTAGAAATCACCCACGGCTCCTCCACCAGCCGTGCCGGGGCCTCTCTTTTCTCACATCCTCACCAACACTGGTTATTTTCCGCTTTAAAGATCATGGCCGTCCTAGTGGCTCAGATGGCTCACTTATTCTTCCAGCAGAGGCACTGGGCTAACTGGAAATGCTTCCTGAGTGTGTGTGTCTCAGGCTCCGGAGGATGTTGAGATAGCGCCAGGCCGAGGGTACAGCGAGGGTGAAGGAGCCGCAGGGGGATGGCCACCAAAGGGCAGCCGGGCAGGTAGAGGGCTCGGGGAGGACTTACGGGTGGTGCTTTTGGAAGATGGCTTCAGTCCTGGGTGAAGAATCGCCTGGAAGCCACAGAGCCCCGAGGAGTTTGGGCAGGGTTGGGCCGTGGGTTGGAACTCAGTGGCCTCAGCGGGGCTGGACTTGGGCAGTGGACAAGAGGGATCCAGAGGCAGCTGGGGTATCCCACTTGGGGAAGGGACGGGAGGGACCCGGGGAGCGGGTTTGCCTTGAGGTTGACGTGGATTCTATGCTGTGTTTGGTTTGAGATGCTCCAGGACACCCAAGGGAAGGGCCGGGGCCAGGTGGCCATTGGGGTCTGGGACCCCAGAGGAAACTGGGGACCAGGGTATGAGGTGGGGTTGGAGTTGGCCTTGATGGGGTCAGGGAAGGGGTGTAGGCCCAGCCTGGGCCCACCTGGGGAGGAGCAGGAGGGGGTCCAGCTAAGAGCAGTGAAGGGAGTGGCTGAGAAGGTAGAGGGTGTGGGGGCCATCCCAGGACCCAGAACACAGTCCAACCTGCTGTCCTCCTGCACTCTGGACTCGAGATGTGGCCACAAACAGAGACCTTTGAGTGAGTCCACTGACCTCAGGATGGCTGGAATCTCTGATCCTTTTCTTGGCTGATCAAGGGCACCTCCACCTTCCACCTCTGGGTCCCTGGGGAAACCTTGCTTGCCTCCAACCAGGGAGGCTCCCCCGAATGGGGGTTGAGTGTGGGAGTGGGGGGCAGAAAGGGACCTGTGGAGACCCAGGACCCTGGGACATCAGGACAAGGTCTGGGCTCTAGTCTGTGTATGGTGAGTCCGTGGGGGTCTTTAAAGGCGGGAGTGATGGGGATAGGTGTGGGTGATAATTAAACAAAATTATACACATCTGATTCTAGACGTAGTACATGCTTATTGTTGAAAATATGAAAACTGCAGACGAGAAGGTATTAACCACCCAGAATTCTATCACCCAAGACAACAATCACTGTTCACATTTTGAGTTATTTTCTTCCTTTTTTTTTTACATGGTTGTGATTGTTTATAAACAATTCTATGTCCTGCCTCTTGTTTCCAGCTTTACTGAAGTATAATAGAAACGGACTAAACTGCACATGTTTAAAGTGTGGGATTTGATGGATTTTGGTGCAGAGATATGTCAAAACTCATGAAATATATTTATTTGGGAGACCCCATGAAACCTTGACCCCATAGTCAAATAACAAGCATTTGCTTTGAGCCCAACTGTTTCCTTGTGTATCCTCCCCTTTAAAAAAAAATATATATATATTTATTTATTTAGGCTGCGTTGGGTCTTAGTTACGTCATGTGAGATCTTCTATTGCAGTTCCAGGGCTTAGTTGCTCCCCGGGCATGTGGGATCTTTGTTCCCTGACCAGGGATCAAACCCACCTCCCCTGCATTGCAAGGCAGATTCTTAACCCTGGACCACCAGGGAAGTTCCCTTCCTTTTTAAAAATTAGCACAAAGTCGTTAT
The DNA here is from genome assembly GCF_019320065.1 of Cervus canadensis. Taxonomy (NCBI): domain Eukaryota; kingdom Metazoa; phylum Chordata; class Mammalia; order Artiodactyla; family Cervidae; genus Cervus; species Cervus canadensis. The sequence goes on along the minus strand of NC_057386.1, from coordinate 11,422,554 downwards.
TTCCTTGTTTATTTAAAACATTTCCTTAAATTCACTCTCTATGGGTTCTTTTGCAGATGTACCATTGTGTTTTTATTGAATCCTTCTTTTATTGTGACTATTTAGGCTGTTTTTACTCTTATAAACACCACTGCAAGGAACATCTCTGTGAGACGTGATTCCTGCCTGCGTCATTAACGTGCTCCTTCCTTTGTTTTTATTCTGGATTTGTGTGCTATCTGGGCTGCTCTCTCATTTGAATTCCCAGACTGGGAATTACTTGGCCCGGGAGTTGGCAGGTCTCCCAGGGCCTTCTAGCATGTCTCCAAGTTGCTTTCTAAAGGCTGATCTGACTTATATCCACCAGGGCGTCTGGGTAGCTAGCTGATCCTGGTGTGCGGGCTTTGGCCAGACACCAACTTCTAAGAACTCCTGTGGTCGGGAAGCTGATATCCGGTGTGATTTTCTTTCTTTCATTGTGGATGAGGCTGCACGTTTTCTTGTGGACTAGACAAACTGTATTTCCTTGCTTGTGGCCGACTGTGTATAGTTTGCTTGTGTATGTTTTGAGGTCATAAAGTATTTTTATATTTTGTTGATTGTGTTCCCCCCCAAAGTAGTAACATCAGTCTTTGACAAATTTTCCGTCAACCATTCTTCCTGGTTTGTTGCTTGCCTTTAATTTGGAGCGCTATGGGCTTCCCTGCTAGGATAGAATCCGCCAGCAATGCAGGAGACCCTGGTTCAATTCCTGGGTTGGGAAGATCTGCTAGAGAAGGGATAGGCTACCTCCCCCCCACCCCAGTATTCTTGGGCTTCCCTTGCGGTTCAGCTGATAAAGAATCCACCTGCAATGCAGGAGACATGGGTTTGATCCCTGGGTTGGGAAGATCCCCTGCAGAAGGGAAAGGCTACCCACTGTATTCTGGCCTGGAGAATTCCATGGGCTGTATAGTCCATGGGATCGCAAGGAGTCAGACATGACTGAGCCACTTTCACTTATGGAACATACATTTTTATGTGGCCAAACCCATTGATCTTTCATGATGCCTTCCATTGCTTTTAGCTTAAAAGTCCCTCTCCATGAAGAAGGCTGATATTTACTTACTTTTTCTCAGATGCTATAATTTGACTCACTGATGTCGATCTAAAGTTATTCTGGAGTGTGGTCTGAGATGAGACAGCTAATTTCCCTGGCCCACTCTCAAGTCACGGGGCCAGGTGTTCTGTGCGGGTGAGGGTGGGAATCTCCCACCCAGGCCAGGCCTGGCTCTGGGCTGTGATTCTGTTCCTTACCTGTTGGCCCATCTCTGCTGCAGAACCATGTGATTTTAATGATTGTAGCTTTTAGGCATGTTAAAACCTAGAAAAGCAAGATCCCTCTCTCTGCACATTTTCTAGCTTCTCCCCCCATGTTTAGAGCTTCGTCTGTTACAAGGCCATGGATCTCGTTGATGTGTGCCTGGGAAGGGATGAGGGAGGTGGGGTGACCCAGGCCATGTGACAGTCCTCTCATGGACTCCACTCACCTGACTTTACCCCTACTCATTGGCAGTGCAAGTGACTTCTTTTTTTTTTTAAACTCCTATTTTTTAAAAAAATTTGTTTTTTAAAAGTTTGACTGTGCCACACAGCTTTGGAATCTTTGTTCCCTGGCCAAGGATTGGAACCCAGTTCCCCCCAGCAACAAACTGCCAAGTCCCCACCCCTGGACTGCCAGGGAATTCCCACAAGTTACTCCTTTTACCAGAAGCCTGGCCTGGCCCCTGATTCTGTCCGGAGCAGCACCCATATCTCACAGATGCTCTGTTCCCATCTTCCTGCCAGCCCCCCAGAACCCTCCCTGGAGACAGACTTAAGGCCAGGACCCGAGAACGCCAGCACTGAGGGTTGTTCACCAGAGGGGTACTGATGGCCATCTGCTCTGGGGAGCATCCCTCCTGTAGCATTTGCAGGGTCAGGCCCCCCAAAACAGAAGCCCCTTGATGAAGGGCCCTGAGACGTCCAGTGTGGGCCATGGGAGGATCTGCTTTCTGCTAGGTATCCCCCTAAGGGACTCCCAGTTTCTGGCCCTGCAGCCCCCACCCTAGGTTAAACCAGCCTCCGTCCTTCCTCCCCTTCCACGTGCATCCACTGAGGGCCAAGGGTGGGTGTGACTCGCGCCCAGTCCTGGACCCCAGACCCTACTCCTGCCCCTTACTTGCCTGCCCTCCCAGCAGGATTGGGCTGGTCCTGGAGAGGGCCTGTCGCATGGCAGGTGTTACTGTCATGTACTTGGGGGACAGGGCAGGGGCAGTATCCCAGAGGCAACACCTGCCAGGTTTTATGGGGGGCTGTGGGATGTCCAGGAGGCAAAGAGGGCCTGGGGACACAGGACCCTAGTCCTGGGGGGTCTCCGGGCCTACCTGTCTCCCCTGGGTTCCCTACCCCAGTTGTGGGCCCTTGAGTTGATCTGGAGGGCAGGAGCGGGGAATCCTCAAACGAATGTGTTGAACTTGAAAACAGCAGGAAAAGCAGAAAGGGAGATGGGGAGGGAAGGGAGAGGTGGAGGCCCGTTGGTGGACCCAGGGTCCCTGCTCTGGGAGATGTGCCTGGCTGCAGCTGCACTGGGGGACTGTCACCCTGAAACAGGCTGTAGTCAGACCCCTATGTGTGCCTGGCTGAGTGGTGGTGGGGCAGGGCCAGAGAGAAGGGTAGTTCTGGGGGGGAAGCTGGGTGGTGGGAGTGAGATCAGACCTAGGAGGCCTTGGTGGGGTCCTCCCTGAGAACCCGTTTGCTCATCATAAACTGGAAAGTGGCCCTTCCTGGCAGGGAAGGCATCCCTGGGAGACTGTTGGGACACCCAGTAAGCGTGAGTCCCTATTCCTAAATGTGGCCGTGCAATTTTACAGAACATGGTACTTCCTTGGAAATGGCTGGGCGGTGCCCGGTAGTGCTCAGACCCCCAGCTGCCGGCGAGGAGGGCAGGGTCCCATCTGAGCCGCAGAGACCGATGGAGGCCATGGGCCTGCTGGGTCTGCAGGGAGTTTGGTGTCTGGCCCTTTTGCAGTAGATGGAATTATTATTTTTAGAAAGGATAATGAAACAGGGTTCACGGCCATCAATCATCCAACCAGGAGGGCAAGGCTGAGGCAGGATCTCAGACCAAGGGGTGGCCAGGGACATGGGGCAGTTCAGGTCTGCTTGCTGCTCTGGCTCAGATGCTGGGTGTGTTTGTGGGTGTTGTGGGGGGCTGGTGGGTGTCAGAGGTGAGCTGGTGAGCATTTGCCAACCCCCCAGGGTGTGAATGCTCCCTGCCTACTATCCTAGGCAGGAAGATGGGACAGGCGCCTCGTGGCTCCACATGCACCACCTTTGTTGTGATTGTTAACGGGCATTTGTATTGCAGGATGACGGCTTTTACAACCTGTATTTCACGTGAGGGAGCTGGACTCTCACTCCCTTCCCACATGAATTTATCTGATTAAATAGAGCCTAAGCACAACAAAAAAGGAGTTGCTCTTGCTACTAGAAACATGGCCCCTGCTGGTGGGGAGGTGGGCTGGCAGCTGCACTCAGGGAGCCCTTCCCCGAGAGACCCCCGCCCCCTGTGAGGTTTCCTTCCAGAATCCCCGCCCAGCACCTGCCTCTTCCAGCCCTACAGGCTGCCGTGGCCCCTCCAGGGGTTTGGGCCCAGGGTTTGCCCTGTGCTCTCAGCCACCCACAAGCACTGCTTCTCCCTGTGATGTCACCGCCCTGTTCCCAGTCTCCTGGCCCCCTGCTCCCAGTTCCGCCCACAGAGTGGGCAGGGGTCCCGGCTAGGGGCCCTAGGCTCCTGTCTGTAGCTTCCTCACCCTGGCTTCTTTGTTTGGTGCAGACCGGCAGGCTGTGTGCCTGCCCAGTGACCTTAGCTGCAAGTGCCCTGGAGGGGAAAGGGACTGCTTCATGCGAGTGAGCCCTGCAGCGGTGGAAGGGTGCGTGCAGACACCCACGGTTGCTTGGCAGGAACCTAGTGCGTGGGGCTGACTCGCCACCCAGCCCCCTCCCGGTGAAGGGCTTCTCTGGCCACCTGTCCCTGCTTAAAGCAGCTCAGATTGAGGCCACCTGCCCCTGCCCAGGGTGGCTCAGATGAAGGAAGCTTGCAGAGCAGCTCTGGTGTCATGGGCCACTGGGGATTGAGGAGGAGGCTCCAGGGACTGAGTGGGGCATGTGGGGAGTGAGTGGACCCGGGAGACCCTGGAAGGCAGGGTCCAGGGTTCAGGAGGCAGGCATGAGCCAGAGCAGTGAGAGCCTCACCCGGGTCCATGGGGGCCACACCCCGTGAGTGTCCTGTCCCTGCCTTGGTGGCGCCAAGGCTTGGATACAGCCAGGAGGAGGTCTGCATAGCCCCAGGGCAGACCTGGACAGTGAAATGGACCCTAACAGAGAACTTTCCAGCACTCAGCCCTCCTGCTGTCCTGCCAGCCTTGCCATGTGTGTGCTGAGCGAGCCCTCCCCCATCCCAGCTGGACGGAGATTGGGGAAGTGGGGCCTGAAGGGACTCTGGGATCCGGGTGCCCGTGGGGGCTACGTTCCCTGCCTGGAGGTGGGCAGGTGCACGGTAGGGGGCTCACTGAATGGGGTATGACCAAGGCCTCAGGCTGCAGGGCCACCCCCGACCACTCCCAGGTGATCTCAGTGGTTTGAACTTCACCTGGGTCTGCAGGTTTGTTTTTTAATTTAATTTAAAAAATGTTTGGCCGCACTGGGTCTTCGTTGCTGTTTGCGGGCTTTCTCTAGTTGCGATGAGTGGAGGCTACGCTTCATTGCAGTGCCCGGGCTTCTTATTGCACTGGCTTCTCTTGTTTCAGAGCACGGGCTCTAGGCACGCGGACTTCAGTAGCTGCGACACGTGGACTCGAGTGTGGGCTCGGTAGTGCTGGCGCACGGGCTCATTTGCTCTGTGGCGTGAGGGATCAAATCCACATCCCCAGCACTGGCAGGCCGATTCTCAACCATTGGGTCCCCAGGAAGGTCCCATCTGCGGGTTATTTTTATAATCTTGGTGGGCCCTCTGGGCAGGAGTGTGCCCTCTGCTCAGCCAGCATTGTGCCTTTCAGCCCATCCTTCCACCCCTTGCCCAGGGCTGGACTGAAGAGGCAGAGGGCAGGGGGCACTCTACTGCACGCTCAGGGTGGGGTGGCTCCATTTCCAGACGAGGAAGCTGAGGCTCAGGGCCCCACAGCTGGTGAGGGGCAGCCCAGGGAAACCCTGTTGCGCCGACCGCTGTCCTGCCTGTCCCTCCCAGCCTGGTTCGGAGCTGCCCCAGCCCAGCCTAGGGAGGGTGAGCAAGCGGCCTCTTCGCACCACAACCCGGAGCCCCCTGATACTGGTACAAGGTCATGAGGGTGTGCAGGCATGCCAGGTGACCATCTGTGGTGGGGAGGACCATAGGGCCGGGTCCCACAGTGCCGAGTGCCCCAGAAGGTAAGGGAGGCTTCTTAGGGGGCTGGTTTTCCCCTGCCTAGCAGGCCCCCTGTCACCCCTGGCCCCGGCCGCCCCTTTCCTGGAGCTGCACTGGGTACCCCAGCCTGTGGCCCCTGACCTTGAGCTGCCTGGGAGCTGCTGCCCCCACCAGCGCCCTCTGAGGTGGTGCCTGTTCACACACGGCCACTGTGTCTGTGGGGCTGGACCACAGCTGTGGGCGCCAGGAGGCTCTGGCCTTCCCTTCTGCTTTGGGAGTAGGGTTTAGGGTCAGGGATGGGACCGCTGGTGACGGTGCTGCAGACGTGGGTCCTGTGATGGTGAACAGAAACACCCATAGAGGCCTGGGGAAACCCCGAATGGGGCCCAGGCACAGCCAGCCAGCGGGGCAGCATCTTAGGGAACTCCTGTCACAAGGGATGTTAGCTGCGGCCGTGTGCCAGGATGCTGGTGGGTCCCAGATACAGCAGCCCCAAGCTTGGACCCTTGAGTGGCATGCACCCTGCTATGTCAGCCAATCCCCCCCACCACCAAGCAGGGCTTTTGTTTCCCACATCCAGGGGTCTATCATGGCCACCTGGAGGGAGCCTGGCGCCTGACAGCCTTGCAGCCCCCAGCCCCAGTCCTGGAGCCCCTCATGGTCGCAGAAGGGAGCTGGCGGGGTGACGTGTGTGCTGGGCTTCACACCCACGTCCAGGGCCTGGCATTCCAATCCTTGCTCACCTGCCCCGCATCTTCAGGAAGGCTCTCCCCGCTGAACCCTTGGACATAAAACGGCCAGAGAGTGCCACCTGGTGGGCAGCAAGGACCCCACCAGTTGGTGCTTCCCTGCCAAGGGTCCCGTGTGCCCCTGGCCACGGCTCAGATGGGCTCTGCGGGAACCAGGACCAAGCCGGCCTGCCCTCCCGCTGCCCGTGGAGTCGTCCCCCAGGCCAAGGCAGGGCGGCAGGCATCTGGCCTTGGGGTCTGGTTGGAAGTGAGCCTTCTGTGCTGGGCTCGAGTGGGGTTAATAGTCATACTAGGGTGAGAGGCCACAGTAGGGCAAAGGGCTCAGGGTCTGGGAGCAAAGCTGTGGCTGGACACTCGCTGCTGCAGAGCTGGACAACCTGAGGTTTGTTTAAATGGGTTTTTACTTCTTGAAACAAACAACAAAGCCATTTGCCACCTTTGTCTTCCTGGGCCCCTGCGGTGTCGTGCTGGTGATGACATGATCATTCTGCTGTGTGAGGGGCCTGGCCGTGGGGGGATGGTCGCGGGGTCATGCTGGAAGTCTCCCTCAGGGGACGGAGCAAGGAAGAATGCGTGTGCAGGTGCACAAGCACAGACACACATCCATACCCACCCGTGCGCCGTAGGTGTGCCGGGTGCTCATGACCCCGGACACCGCCACCCGCAGCGGCACCTCGGGCCCTTCTTGCTCCCCGTCCTGTACTGGCTGCAGGGTGTTGCTCATTTGCTCCGCAGAACTGAATCCCCTCCTACAGCTGCTCTGCCCCCTCCCCATGGCCCCACTGCGCCAGCTTCAGACCTGACGGACTGCGGTGCCCTTTGTGGTCCTGGCCCCCTTCCCTTTCCACTGTCAGTCAGCACAGCTTTTGGTATTTCTAGTCCTGGGTGTCCCCCTGGCCTTTGACACAGTGTCCCTGGCAGTCACCCCTCTCGCTGAGGTTGTCACAAGAATGAAATGAGGTGCTGACCCCTCTTGCCCTCTGGGAAGAGGTGGAGCATAAGTAAGACCCCACACGGGTCTCCCTGGCTGTTAGTGGGTGCCCATCCTGAGGGTACCTGTGAGGCCTTCCCTGTAGGCGTCTTTAGCGGATGGTGGAGGGGCAGTGAGCTGGAGTCAGGAGTGGGCCCACCCAGGCCCTCAAGGACCATTTCTGTCGGCGTTTGGATGGGTCCATAATTTCTTCAAGCCTCAGTTTTCTTACCTCTAAAGTGGGCATGATGATACTTCCTGAGCAGACTTACTGAGGGGACTGGAAGAAAGGGTGTGTGTGTGTGTGTGCATATGTGTGCACACATAGTACACATGCTGTACTGTAGTGTGTTCATGCTGTAGTGAACAACAGACCTTCATCTGTTTCACGAGTTCATGGCCAGCAGGGCCTGGGCTGTAGGCACCTGCCTGTGGGCACAGAGAAGGGCTCTGGAAGCCAGAGCCGGAGGTGCTGAGGGCGTTGGCAGCTCTGTCATGGGGGTGGCCGGGGCGCAGGACTTGAGTGAGTGAAGCCTCCGTGTGGGCAGGGGTTGAGTGGCTCCCCCGTGTGGCCTTGGAGTCTGGGGGGTGACCCTGGAGGGGACAGGTCTGCCTGCTGCCCAGGGGCTGTTGGAACCCTCCTTCTCCCCCCAGGATCATCCCCTCACCACGGAGGGCAGGGCATGGGCTCCCTGGGGACCAAGAGCAGTCTCCTAGCTTCCACGGGCCTCATGACCTCATGTGCAAAGTGGCTCTGAGGGTCACACTCCTGTCACCTGCTGCAGTCTCGGGGGCAGGGTTTTGACTGTTCCAGCGTTGGTGGGGCTCCAGAAACTGGCTTGTTTTATAGA